>NC_092724.1:167613743-167913743 GCF_047496885.1 Scyliorhinus torazame
CCCTCCCCCCCCTCCCTTTCTCTCCTTCTCTCCCCCCCTCACTTTCTCTCCCCCCCCCTCACTTTCTCTCCTTCTCTCCCCCCCCCCTCTCACTTTCTCTCCCCCCCCCCTCACTTTCTCTCCCCCCCACCCTTCTCACCCTCCCTCCCTTTCTCACCTTCTCTCCCCCCCCCTCACTCTCTCCCCCCACCCTTTCTCACCCCCCCCTCCCTTCTCACCTTCTCTCCCCCCCCCCCATCACTTTCTCTCCCCCCCTCACTTTCCTCCTCCTCTCTCCCCCCCTCCCTTTCTCTCCTTCTCTCCCCCCTCCCATTCTCTCCATCACTCCCCCCCCCTCACTTTCTCTCCCCCCCACACTTCACTCCCCCCCCTCCCTTCTCTCCCCCCCCACCCATTCACTCCCCCCCTCCCATTCACACCCCCCCCCCACCCTTCTCCCACCCCCCCACCCCCCCCCTCCCTTTCTCTCCCCCCCCCCTTTCTCCCCCCCTCCCTTCACTCCTCTCTGCCCCCCCTCACTTTCTCTCCCCCCCTCACTTCTCTCCCCCCCCTCACTTCTCTCCTCCTCTCACCCCCCCCCTCCCTTTCACTCCTTCTCTCCCCCTCCCTTTCTCTCCTTCTCCCCCCCCTCACTTTCTCTCCCCCTCACTTTCTCTCCCCCCCTCGCTTTCTCTCCCCCCCTCCCTTTCTCTCCCCCCCCTCCCTTTCTCCCCCCCTCCCTTTCTCTCCTTCTCTCCCCCCCTCACTTCTCTCCCCCCACCTCACTTTCTCTCCCCCCCCCCACACTTTCTCTCCCCTCTCACTTCTCTCCCCCCCCTCCCATTCTCACCCCCCCTCCCTTTCTCTCCCCCCCTCCCTTTCTCTCCCCCCCCCCTTTCTCTCCCCCCCTCCCTTTCTCTCCCCCCCTCCCTATCTCACCCCCCCACCCTATCTCTCCCCCCCCCTCCCTTTCTCTCCCCCCCCCTCCCTTACTCTCCCCCCCTCCCTTCTCTCTTTCACACCCCCCCCTTCACATTCACTCCCCCCCCTCACTTACTCTCCCCCCCTCACTTTCTCTCCCCCCCTCACTTTCTCTCCCCCCCTCCCTTTCTCTACCCCCCCTCCCTTTCTCTCCTCCTCTCTCTCCCCCCCCTCCTTTCTCTCCTTCTCTCCCCCCCTCCCTTTCTCTCCTTCTTTCCCCCCCCTCACTTTCTCTCCCCCCCTCCCTTTCTCTCCCCCCCTCCCTTTCTCTCCTCCCCTCCCTTTCTCTCCCCCCCCCTCCCCCCCTCCCTTTCTCTCCCCCCCTCCCTTTCTCTCCCCCCCTCCCTTTCTCTCCCCCCCTCCCTTTCTCTCCCCCCCCTCCCTTTCGCTCCCCCCTCCCTTTCTCTCCCCCCTCCCTTACTCTCCCCCCCCCTTTCTCTCCCCCCCTCTCCCCCCCCCCTCCCCCCTCTCCCCTCTCCCCCCACCTCTCCCTCTCCCCCCCTCTCCCCCCCTCTCCCCTCTCCCCCCCTCTCCCTCTCCCCCCCTCTCCCCTCTCCCCCCCCTCTCCCCCCCTCTCCCCTCTCCCCCCCGCTCCCCTCTCACCCCCCTCTCCCCTCTCACCCCCCTCTCCCCTCTCACCCCCCTCTCCCCTCTCCCCCCCCTCTCCCCTCTCCCCCCCCTCTCCCCTCCCCCCCCCTCTCCCCTCTCCCCCCCTCTCCCCCCTCCCCTCTCCCCCCTCTCCCCGTCCCCCCTCCCCCTCCTACCCCTCCCTCCCCCCCTCTCCCCCCCTCTCCCCCCCTCTCCCCCCCTCTCCCCCCCTCTCCCCCCTCTCCCCCCCTCTCCCCCCCTCTCCCCCCTCTCCCCCCTCTCCCCCCTCTCCCCCCTCTCCCCCCCTCTTCCCCCCCCTCTCCCCCCCTCTTCCCCCCCTCTCCCCCCCCTCTCCCCCCTCTCCTCCCCCTCTCCCCCCCCTCCCTCTCTCCCCCCCCTCCCCCCCTCTCCCCCCTCCCCCCCTCTCCCTCTCCCCCCCTCTCCCCCTCCCCCTCTCTCCCCTCCCCCCTCTCCCCCTCCCCCTCTCTCCCCTCCCCCCTCCCCCACTCCCCTCCCCCTCCCCCCACTCCCCTCCCCCCTCCCCCCTCTCTCCCCCCTCCCCCTCTCTCCCCCCTCCCCTTCTCTCCCCCCTCCCCCTCTCTCCCCCCCCTCCCTCTCTCCCCCCTCCCTCTCTCCCCCCCTCCCCCTCTGCCCCCCCTCTCCCCTCTCCCTCTCCCCCCGTCCCCCCTCCCCCTCTCCCCCCGTCCCCCCCTCCCCCCTCCCTCCCCCCTCCCCCCTCCCCCCCTCCCTCCCCTCCCTCCCTCCCTCCCCCCTCTCTCCCCCGCTCTCCCCCCTCCCCTCCCCCTCCCCTCCCTCCCCCCCCTCTCTCCCCCTCTCCCCCCTCCCCTCCCCCCCTCCCCTCCCTCCCCCCCTCCCCTCCCTCCCTCCCTCCCTCCCGCCCCTCCCTCCCTCCCCCCTCCCTCCCTCCCCCCCTCTCCCCCCCTCCCCTCTCTCCCCCTCTCCCCACCCCCTCTCCCCCCTCTCCCCCTCCCCCCTCCCTCCCCCTCCCCCCTCCCTCCCCCCCCTCCCCCCTCCCTCCCCCCTCCCTTTCTCTCCCCCCCTCCCCCCTCCCTTTCTCTCCCCCCTCCCTTTCTCTCCCCCCCTCCCTTTCTCTCCCCCCCCTCCCTTTCTCTCCCCCCCTCCCCCCTCTCCCCCCCTCCCCCCTCTCCCCCCCTCTCCCTCTCCCCCCCTCTCCCTCTCCCCCCTCTCCCTCTCCCCCCCCTCCCCCCCTCTCCCTCCCCCCCTCCCCCTCCCCCCTCTCCCTCCCCTCTCTCCCCCCCTCCCCCCCTCTCCCCCCTCCCCCCTCTCCCCCCTCTCCCCCCCCTCTCCCCCCATCCCCCCCCCTCTCCCCCCTCCCCTCTCCCCCCCCTCTCCCCCCTTCCCACACATCACGTAACACGATCCAGCAGTGACATGATATCACAGTGCACTGGTGAATTAACAGTAGTTCCATTCACCACACCCTCCTAACCTTTTTGGTCACTAAGGGCAATTTAGCACGGCCAATCCACCTAACCATGATGAATGAGGAATGTTGGCCAAGACTCTGGGGGGAATTCCGGATTTTCTTCCTCCGATCTTTTCTCTCCGTCGCGAGGGTCTCTGTATCAGGTATTTGGAAAGTTGAGGTGTCTGCGCCAGGCTCCCGTTATCCTCCCTGCCTGGCAGAGCGGGATGAGTGGGAGATTCCGAAGGGGATGAGTGGATTGCAGCAGCAATGTGTTGTGTGGGGAGTGAGGGATCAGATTCACTTCCTGTTGCTTTGAGTGTATCCGCCCTTGGCCCGTGAGCTGGGTTTTCCACTCTGAATTGGAGGAAGTTGTTACCCTGGCAACACTCAGATTTGGAGTTGTGTCTGGAACCTGACGGAATTCCGTATCCTCACTGACGGAGGTGGTCCCAACACGGGGGCCTCCTGGCCGGGGAATGGCGAGCTGGTGCTGAGGAGACACAAAGTGGCTCAGGGAAATGTTTAAACCTGTACACCTGAACAGAAATCAGCCAGAAAAGATTCAGCCGCGAGTCCCGGCTCTTTGTCCCTGACACCATCCCACGTGGGTTTGTTCAGTTGTTGCTCTTTAAAGGTTAATAATCTGCCCTGGATTTGGAGCAGGAATCTGGGTTCCACCTCCATGTTTAAACTGCAGAGACGCTGCTCATCATCCCCTCCCCTCACACCCCCTCCCTCACTCCCCCCTCCCCTCACTCCCCCTCCCCTCACTCCCCCTCCCCTCACTCCCCCTCCCCTCACTCCCCCTCCCCTCACTGCCCCCTCCCCTCACTCCCCCTCCCCTCACTGCCCCTCCCCTCACTCCCCCTCCCCTCACTCCCCCTCCCCTCACTCCCCCTCCCTCACTCCCCCTCCCTCACTCCCCCTCCCCTCACTCCCCCTCCCCTCACACCCCCCTCCCCTCACTCCCCCTCCCCTCACTCCCCCTCCCCTCACTCCCCCTCCCTCACTCCCCCTCCCTCACTCCCCCTCCCCTCACTCCCCCTCCCCTCACACCCCCTCCCCTCACTACCCCTCCCCTCACACCCCCTCCCCTCACTCCCCCCTCCCCTCACTCCCCCTCCCCTCACTGCCCCTCCCCTCACTGCCCCTCCCCTCACTCCCCCTCCCCTCACTCCCCCTCCCCTCACTCCCCCCCCCTCACTCCCCCTCCCCTCACTCCCCCTCCCCTCACACCCCCCTCCCCTCACTACCCCTCCCCTCACACCCCCTCCCCTCACTCCCCCTCCCCTCACTCCCCCTCCCCTCACTCCCCCTCCCCTCACACCCCCTCCCCTCACTCCCCCTCCCCTCACTCCCCCCTCCCTCACTCCCCCTCCCCTCACACCCCCCTCCCCTCACTACCCCTCCCCTCACACACCCCTCCCCTCACTCCCCCTCTCCTCACTCCCCCTCCCCTCACTCCCCCTCCCCTCACTCCCCCTCCCCTCACTCCCCCTCCCCTCACTGCCCCTCCCCTCACTCCCCCTCCCCTCACTCCCCCTCCCCTCACTCCCCCTCCCTCACTCCCCCTCCCCTCGCTCCCCCTCCCCTCGCTCCCCCTCCCCTCGCTCCCCCTCCCCTCGCTCCCCCTCCCCTCACACCCCCTCCCCTCACTACCCCTCCCCTCACACCCCCTCCCCTCACTCCCCCTCCCCTCACTCCCCCTCCCCTCACTCCCCCTCCCCTCACTCCCTCTCCCCTCACACCCCCTCCCCTCACTCCCCCTCCCCTCACTCCCCCCTCCCCTCACTCCCCCTCCCTCACTCCCCCTCCCTCACTCCCCCTCCCCTCACACCCCCTCCCCTCACTACCCCTCCCCTCACACCCCCTCCCCTCACTCCCCCTCCCCTCACTCCCCCCTCCCCTCACTCCCCTCCCCTCACTCCCCCTCCCCTCACTCCCCCTACCCGCACTCCCCCTCCCTCACGCCCCCTCCCCTCACACCCCCTCCCCCTCACTCCCCCTCCCCTCACTCCCCCTCCCCTCACTCCCCCTCCCTCACTCCCCCTCCCCTCACTCCCCCTCCCCTCACTCCCCCTCCCCTCACACCCCCTCCCCTCACTCCCCCTCCCCTCACTCCCCCTCCCCTCACTCCCCCTCCCTCACGCCCCCTCCCCTCACACCCCCTCCCCTCACTCCCCCTCCCCTCACACCCCCTCCCCTCACACCCCCTCCCCTCACTCCCCCTCCCCTCACTCCCCCTCCCCTCACAACCCCCTCCCCCTCACTCCCCCTCCCCTCACTTCCCCTCCCTCCCCCTCCCCTCCCCCTCCCCTCCCTCCCCCTCCCTCCACACTCCCTCCCCTCACTCCTCCCTCCCCCTCCCCCCTCCCCTCCCTCCACATTCCTTCCCGTCACACCCCCTCCTCTCACCCCCCCTCCCCTCACTCCCCCTCCCCTCCCTCCACACTCCCTCCCCTCCCTCCACACTCCCTCCCCTCCCTCCACACTCCCTCCCCTCACTCCCCCCTCCTCTCACTGCCCCTCCTTCCCCTCCCCACCCCTCACTCTCCCTCCCTCACTCCCACTCCCCTCCCTCACACCCCCCTCCCATCACTCCCGTCCCGTCCCTCACACCCCCTCCCATCATTCCCCTCCCCTCGCTCCCCCCCCCTCGCTCCCCCCCCCTCCCCCTCGCTCCCCCCCCCCTCTCTTTCCTCCTCTGCACCAAACAGGACCTGTATAAAATTTGGCTGATTGGCTGGGAACGCTCCCTGGGGGAGGGGAGCTCCCCTGTTTTTCTGGAGGAGATGGTGTTCTGGCTGTGAAACTGAGCCCAAACTAACCGGGAAGATAATCGGCCGATAGACAAATGACGTCAGTTCCTGTTGTCCAAACTCTTCAAATGGCATTTCCTGTTTTACAAAGTATGTGGTTGTTCCCAAATTGCATGGTGGGCTGATGATGTAACTGATGTCCTTTGACAAGAGCTTGGGGCAGGATGTCTGGAGGAAGAGACTGGGAGAGGGAGAGTGCAGCAAACCAACCCACTTAATGTTATCGATACAACGTCATCGAGTGTGTTGAGGTACAGTTTCAACCGTGCCCCCTCGTCCAAGGTCACTTTCTGTGAAAGGAAACGTTTGATTGTGGCCCAGATTGTGACTGGCTGGTATGATGTGGTAGGCATCACAGAGACGTGGTTGCAGGGGGTTCAGGACTGGCATTTAAACATCCAGGGATTCACAACCTATCGAAAAGACAGGGAGGTGGGCAGAGGGGGCGGGGTTGCCTTGTTAATTAGGAATGAAATTAAATCAATAGCACTAAATGACATAGGGTCAGATGATGTGGAGTCTGTGTGGGTAGAGTTGAGGAACCACAAAGGCAAAAAAACCAGAATGGGAGTTATGTACAGGCCTCCTAACAGTGGTCAGGACCAGGGGCACAAAATGCACCACAAAATAGAAAGTGCATGTCAGAAAGGCAAGGTCACAGTGATCATGGGGGACTTCAATATGCAGGTGGACTGGGTAAATAATGCTGCCAGTGGACCCAAGGAAAGGGAATTCATTGAATGTTTACAGGAGGGCTTTTTGGAATAGCTTGTGATGGAGCCCACGAGGGAACAGGCCATTCTGGACTTAGTGTTATGTAATGAGCCAGACTTGATTAAAGATCTTAAAGTAAGGGAGCACTTAGGAGGCAGTGATCATAATATGGTAGAATTCAATCTCCAATTTGAAAGAAAGAAGGTAGAATCAGATGTAAAGGTGTTACAGTTAAATAAAGGTAACTACAGGGGCATGAGGGAGGAACTGACGAAAATCGACTGGGAGCAGAGCCTAGTGGGAAAGACAGTAGAACAGCAATGGCAGGAGTTTCTGGGAGTAATTGAGGACACAGTGCAGAGGTTCATCCCAAAGAAAAGAAAGGTTATCAGAGGGGGGATTAGGCAGCCATGGCTGACAAAGGAAGTTAGGGAATGCATCAAAGCAAAAGAGAAAGCCTATAATGTGGCAAAGAGTAGTGGGAAGTCAGAAGATTGGGAAGGCTACAAAAACAAACAGAGGATAACAAAGAGAGAAATAAGGAAAGAGAGGATCAAATATGAAGGTAGGCTAGCCAGTAACATTAGGAATGATAGTAAAAGTTTCTTTAAATATATTAAAAACAAACGGGAGGCAAAAGTTGACATTGGGCCGCTCCAAAATGACGCTGGTAATTTTGTGATGGGAGACAAGGAAATAGCTGAGGAACTAAATAAGTACTTTGCGTCAGTCTTCACAGTAGAAGACATGAGTAATATCCCACCAATTCCGGAGAGTCAGGGGGCAGAGTTGAATATGGTAGCCATCACAAAGGAGAAAGTGCTAGAGAAACTAAGAGGTCTAAAAATTGATAAATCTCCGGGCCCAGGTGGACTACATCCTAGAGTTCTAAAGGAGATAGCTGAAGAAATAGTGGAGGCGTTAGTTATGATCTTTCAAAAGTCACTGGAGTCCGGGAGAGTCCCAGTGGATTGGAAAATCGCTGTTGTAACCCCCCTGTTCAAGAAGGGAACAAGGAAAAAAATGGAAAATTATAGGCCAATTAGCCTAACCTCGGTTGTTGGCAAGATTCTAGAATCCATTGTTAAGGATGAGATTTCTAAATTCTTGGAAGTGCAGGGTCAGATTAGGACAAGTCAGCATGGATTTAGTAAGGGGAGGTCGTGCCTGACAAACCTGTTAGAGTTCTTTGAAGAGATAACAAATAGGTTAGACCAAGGAGAGCCAATGGATGTTATCTATCTTGACTTCCAAAAGGCCTTTGATAAGGTGCCTCACGGGAGACTGCTGAGTAAAATAAGGGCCCATGGTATTCGAGGCAAGGTACTAACATGGATTGACGATTGGCTGTCAGGCAGAAGGCAGAGAGTTGGGATAAAAGGTTCTTTTTTGGAATGGCAACCCGGTGACGAGTGGTGTCCCGCAGGGTTCAGTGTTGGGGCCACAGCTGTTCTCTTTATATATTAACGATCTAGATGACGGGACTGGGGGCATTCTGGCTAAGTTTGCCGATGATACAAAGATAGGTGGAGGGGCAGGTAGTATGGAGGAGGTGGGGAGGCTGCAGAAAGATTTAGATAGTTTAGGAGAGTGGTCCAAGAAATGGCTGATGAAATTCAACGTGGGCAAGTGCAAGGTCTTGCACTTTGGAAAAAAGAATAGAGGCATGGACTATTTTCTAATCGGTGACAAAATTCATAATGCTGAAGTGCAAAGGGACTTGGGAGTCCTAGTCCAGGATTCTCTAAAGGTAAACTTGCAGGTTGAGTCCGTAATTAAGAAAGCAAATGCAATGTTGTCATTCATCTCAAGAGGCTTGGAATATAAAAGCAGGGATGTACTTCTGAAGCTTTGTAAAGCATTAGTTAGGCCCCATTTAGAATACTGTGAGCAATTTTGGGCCCCACACCTCAGGAAGGACATACTGGCACTGGAGCGGGTCCAGCAGAGATTCACACGGATGATCCCAGGAATGGTAGGCCTAACATACGATGAACGTCTGAGGATCCTGGGATTATATTCATTGGAGTTTAGGAGGTTGAGGGGAGATCTAATAGAAACTTACAAGATAATGAATGGCTTAGATAGGGTGGATGTAGGGAAGTTGTTTCCATTAGCAGGGAAGACTAGGACCCGGGGGCACAGCCTTAGAATAAAAGGGAGTCACTTTAGAACAGAGATGAGGAGAAATTTCTTCAGCCAGAGAGTGGTGGGTCTGTGGAATTCATTGCCACAAAGGGCGGTGGCGGCCGGGACGTTGAGTGTCTTTAAGACAGAAGTTGATAAATTCTTGATTTCTCGAGGAATTAAGGGCTATGGAGAGAGAGCGGGTAAATGGAGTTGAAATCAGCCATGATTGAATGGCGGAGTTGACTCGATGGGCCGAATGGCCTTACTTCCGCTCCTATGTCTTATGGTCTTATGATTACTGGGAGCCCAGCAAAAACATGTCCGACTGTACCAGACTGTATTGTACTGCACTGTGTCTGACTGTACCAGGCTATATCATACTGCACTGTGTCTGACTGTACCAGGCTATATCATACCGCACTGTGTCCGACTGTACTAGACTGTATCATACCGCACTGTGTCCGACTGTACCAGACTGTATCATACTGCACCGTGTCTGACTGTACCAGGCTATATCGTACCGCACTGTGTCTGACTGTACCAGGCTATATCATACCGCACTGTGTCCGACTGTACCAGACTATATCGTACCGCACTGAGTCCAACTGTACCAGACTATATAGTACTGCACTGTGTCCAACTGTACAAGACTATATCGTACCGCACTGTTGCGACTGTACTAGACTGTATCGTACCGCACTGGGTCTGACTGCACCAGATTGTAATGTACCGCACTGTGTCCGACTGTACCAGACTGTATCGTACTGCACTGTGTCCGACTGTACCAGACTGTATTGTACTGCACTGTGTCCGACTGTACCAGACTGTATCGTATGGCACTGTGTCCGACTGTACCAGGTGATATCGTACTGCACTGTGTCTGACTGTACCAGACGATATCGTGCTGCACTGTGTCCGACTGTACCAGACTATATCGTACCGCACTGAGTCCAACTGTACCAGACTATATAGTACTGCACTGTGTCCAACTGTACAAGACTATATCGTACCGCACTGTTGCGACTGTACTAGACTGTATCGTACCGCACTGGGTCTGACTGCACCAGATTGTAATGTACCGCACTGCCTGACCGTACCAGACTGTATCGTACCGCACTGTGTCCGACTGTACCAGACTGTATCGTACCGCACTGTGTCCAACTGTACCAGGCTGTCCAACTGTACCAGACTGTATCGTACCGCACTGTGTCCAACTGTACCAGACTGGATTGTATCGCGCTGTGTCCGACTGTACCAGACTGTATTGTACCGCACTGTGTCCGACTGTACCAGACTGGATTGTATCGCGCTGTGTCCGACTGTACCAGACTGTATTGTACCGCACTGTGTCCGACTACCAGACTGTATTGTACGGGGTACAGCATGAGGTTAGATTGTACCGTACGCACTGTGTCTGACTGTACCAGACTGTATTGTACCGCACTGTGTCCCAATGTACCAGACTGTATCGTACTGCACTGTGACTGACTGTACCAGACTATTGTACTGCACTGTGTCCGAATGTACCGGACTGTGTTGTACCGCACTGTGTCCGACTGTACCAGACTGTGCTGTACCGCACTGTGTCCGAATGTACCGGACTGTATTGTACCACACTGTGTCCGACTGTACCGGACTGTATTGTACCGCACTGTGTCCGAATGTAGCGGACTGTATTGTACCACACTGTGTCCGACTGTAGCGGACTGTATTGTACCGCACTGTGTCCGACTGTACCGGACTGTACTGTACCGCACTGTGGCCGAATGTACCGGACTGTATTGTACCGCACTGTGTCCGACTGTACCGGTCTGTATTGTACCGCACTGTGTCCGACTGTACCGGACTGTATTGTACCGCACTGTGTCCGACTGTACCGGACTGTATTGTACCGCACTGTGTCCGACTACCGGACTGTATTGTACCGCACTGTGTCCGACTGTAGCGGACTGTATTGTACCGCACTGTGTCCGACTGTACCGGACTGTATCGTACCGCACTGCCTGACCGTACCAGACTGTATCGTTCTGCACTGTGTCCGACTGTACCAGACTGTATCGTACCGCACTGTGTCCGACTGTACCAGACTGTATCGTACCGCACTGTGTCCAACTGTACCAGACTGGATTGTATCGCGCTGTGTCCGACTGTACCAGACTGTATCGTACCGCACTGTGTCCGACTGTACCAGACTGGATTGTATCGCGCTGTGTCCGACTGTACCAGACCGTATTGTACCGCACTGTGTCCGACTACCAGACTGTATTGTACGGGGTACAGCATGGGGTTAGATTGTACCGTACGCACTGTGTCTGACTGTAGCAGACTGTATTGTACCGCACGGTGTCCCAACGTACCGGACTGTATCGTACTGCACTGTGACTGACTGTACCAGACTATTGTACTGCACTGTGTCCGAATGTACCGGACTGTGTTGTTCCGCACTGTGTCCGACTGTAGCAGACTGTACTGTACCGCACTGTGTCCGAATGTACCGGACTGTATTGTACCGCACTGTGTCCGACTGTACCGGACTGTATTGTATCGCACTGTGTCCGACTGTACCGGACTGTATTGTACCGCACTGTGTCCGACTGTACCGGACTGTATTGTACCGCACTGTGTCCGAATGTAGCGGACTGTATTTAACCCACTGTGTCCGACTGTAGCGGACTGTATTGTACCGCACTGTGTCCGACTGTACCGGACTGTACTGTACCGCACTGTGGCCGAATGTACCGGACTGTATTGTACCGCACTGTGTCCGACTGTACCGGACTGTATTGTACCGCACGGTGTCCGACTGTACCGGACTGTATTGTACCGCACTGTGTCCTACTGTACCGGACTGTATTGTACCGCACTGTGTCCGACTGTACCGGACTGTATTGTACCACACTGTGTCCGACTGTACCGGACTGTATTGTACCGCACTGTGTCCGACTGTAGCGGACTGTATTGTACCGCACTGTGTCCGACTACCGGACTGTATTGTACCGCACTGTGTCCGACTGTACCGGACTGTATTGTACCGCACTGTGTCCGACTGTAGCGGGCTATATCATACCTCGTCGTGTCCAGCCGCTCCGGACTGTACCATTCCGGGCCGTGTCCAGCTGCACCAACAAGGATAGCTGAATAATTTGAGAAATGTGACACTTTCAAGAAGTAAAACCTTTATTTTGTCCTCTCAGAGAACACCATTAAATATGAGTGGGATTTACATTAAATCGCTGGTTCCTGACTCCCCGGCTGCTGGCTGTGAGAAGTTGAATCTCGGAGACCGGATCCTGGCTGTTAATGGAACCAGCCTGGTGGGACTGGATTACCAGAGGTTAGTGCTTCACCGAATGTGGGAGGCAGCCAGTCTGAAACTGTCTGGTTTAAGCTGCAGCTAAATCCTATCCTGATATAACGGAGCATTCCCAGGTACACTATTTATTCAGCGTTACTACGGTGACGGTCTCCAACTCTCTTTCTCAGTAAATTGTCTGTATTTGGGATGAAGAGTGGGCCGATCACCCGGCAGAAACCCGCTTCCACACAACAACTGATCTCTCCTGCAATGGTTCTGTGACCAGAGAGTGGAATGGGCATCAGGACTGCCTGTTCTGCTTTCCATAACATCTCCACACCTACCACAGCTCTTCGACTGCAGATACCTCATCATTGTCTTTGTTACTTCCATACTCATCGATTCCAATCCTCGCCTGGCCGACCTTCCAGCTTCCACTTTCCACTAACCGCAAACATCAACACATCCAAATTTCTGCTCGACAGTGTAGAGGGAGCTTTACTCTGTGTCTAACCCCGTGCTGTACCTGTCCTGGGAGTGTTTGATGGGGACAGTGTAGAGGGAGCTTTACTCTGTGTCTAACCCCGTGCTGTACCTGTCCTGGGAGTGTTTGATGGGGACAGTGTAGAGGGAGCTTTACTCTGTATCTAACCCTGTGCTGTACCTGTCCTGGGACTGTTTGATGGGGACAGTGTAGAGAGAGCTTTACTCTGTATCTAACCCCGTGCTGTACCTGTCCTGGGAGTGTTTGATGGGGACAGTGTAGAGGGAGCTTTACTCTGTATCTAACCCCGTGCTGTACCTGTCCTGGGAGTGTTTGATGGGGACAGTGTAGAGGGAGCTTTACTCTGTATCTAACCCCGTGCTGTACCTGTCCTGGGAGTGTTTGATGGGGACAGTGTAGAGGGAGGTTTACTCTGTGTCTAACCCCGTGCTGTACCTGTCC
Source organism: Scyliorhinus torazame (assembly GCF_047496885.1). Classification (NCBI taxonomy): domain Eukaryota; kingdom Metazoa; phylum Chordata; class Chondrichthyes; order Carcharhiniformes; family Scyliorhinidae; genus Scyliorhinus; species Scyliorhinus torazame. The sequence continues at coordinate 167,626,646 of NC_092724.1, forward strand.
TGGGAGTGTTTGATGGGGACAGTGTAGAGGGAGCTTTACTCTGTATCTAACCCCGTGCTGTACCTGTCCTGGGAGTGTTTGATGGGGACAGTGTAGAGAGAGCTTTACTCTGTATCTAACCCCGTGCTGTACCTGTCCTGGGAGTGTTTGATGGGGACAGTGTAGAGGGAGCTTTACTCTGTATCTAACCCCGTGCTGTACCTGTCCTGGGAGTGTTTGATGGGGACAGTGTAGAGGGAGCTTTACTCTGTATCTAACCCCGTGCTGTACCTGTCCTGGGAGTGTTTGATGGGGACAGTGTAGAGGGAGCTTTACTCTGTATCTAACCCCGTGCTGTACCTGTCCTGGGAATGTTTGATGGGGACAGTGTAGAGGGAGCTTTACTCTGTATCTAACCCCGTGCTGTACCTGTCCTGGGAGTGTTTGATGGGGACAGTGTAGAAGGAGCTTTACTCTGTATCTAACCCCGTGCTGTACCTGTCCTGGGAGTGTTTGATGGGGACAGTGTAGAGGGAGCTTTACTCTGTATCTAACGCCGTGCTGTACCTATCCTGGGAGTGTTTGATGGGGACAGTGTAGAGGGAGCTTTACTCTGTATCTAACCCCGTGCTGTACCTGTCCTGGGAGTGTTTGATGGGGACAGTGTAGAGGGAGCTTTACTCTGTATCTAACCCCGTGCTGTACCTGTCCTGGGAGTGTTTGATGGGGACAGTGTAGAGGGAGCTTTACTCTGTATCTAACCCCGTGCTGTACCTGTCCTGGGAGTGTTTGATGGGAGCGAGAGAGGGCAGTGATACTGAATTGATTTCACATTCACAATTATTCTCTTTCGTTCTGTATTCAGAGGCCGCGACCTGCTCAGATCTTCAGGGAACAAGCTATGGCTTCTGGTGGCGAAATCAGATTCACAAATGGCAGTGAAAGTGTTAACATCGAGCTGTTAGCCTGAACAGGAACAGGTCTGGTAAATGTTATAAGGAGTGAGGTGGCTGTCAGAGGGTCAGCATGGATCTCCTGACTGCACAGCAATGTTTATGAGATTTCTTTATAAATATATATTTCTATTATTTAAGTCCAGTTGTTGTATTTAATTGGGGGAGTGACTGTTACCCGGGTGTATGTTGGCAGCCAGTCCCATGTCACTGTGTTCGTGTGTTGACAATGTAACTCGCTCTGTCACAGGCCTCCCAGTCCTGGCCCTGGCTCCGGTCCGGGATGAAGGGGAGCGAGCGGCTCTTTCCTGGGAATCCTGAGCCAAGGAATTGTGCAGATCCATGCCTGCAATGATGTCACTGGCAGACACCTGAGCAATATCTCTATCCGAGAGTCAGTGATTAGCGGATAAGGAAAAGGTGGAACACCCCCTCCCCTCATTACCCTCAGCCCCACCCCCCTGATACCCCACCCCCCTGATACCCCCCCCAATACCCTACCCCCCCGATACCCTACCCCCCCGATACCCTACCCCCCGATACCCCACCCGCCCGATACCCCACCCTCCTGATACCCCCTCCCCGATACCCCACCCCCTCCTGATGCCCTGCCCCTCCCGATGCCCCACCCCTTCCCTCATTACCTTCAGCCCCACCCCCCGATACCCCACCCCCTGATACCCCACCCTCCCGATACCCCACCCTCCCGATACCCCACCCTCCTGATACCCCCCTCCCCGATGCCCCACCCACTCCAGATGCCCCGCCCCTTCTGATGCCCCACCCCCCTTCCCTCATTACCCTCAGCCCCACCCCTCCCGATACCCCCTGATACCGCACCCCGTGATACCCCCCGATATCCCACCCCCTCCCGACACCCCACCCCTCCCGATACCCCACCCCCCGATACCCCACACCCCGATACCCCACCCCTCCCGATACCCCACCTCCCGATACCCCACTCCTCCCGATACCCCACCCACCCAATACCCCACCACCTCCTGATACCCCACCCCCTCCTGATAGCCCACCCCTCCCGATACCCCACCCCCCACGATACCCCACCCCCCGATACTCCACCCCCTCCCGATACCCCACGATACCCCACCCCCCCAATACCCCACCCCCCGATACTCTATCCCCTCCCGATACCCCACCCCTCCCGATGCCCCATCCCCCCGATGCCGCACCCCTCCCCTCATTACCCTCAGCCCCACCCCTCCCGATACCCCATGATACCGCACCCCCGTGATACCCCCCCGATACCCCACCCCCTCCCGATACCCCACCCCTCCCGATACCCCACCCCTCCCGATACCCCACCCCCCGATACCCCACCCCCCGGTACCCCACCCCCCGATACCCCACCCCCCCGATACCCCACGCCCTCCCGATACCCCACCTCCTCCCGATACCCCACTCCTCCGGATACCCCACCCCCCGATACCCCACCTCCTCCCGATACCCCACCTCCTCCCGATACCCCACTCCTCCCGATACCCCACCCCCCCAATACCCCACTCTCTCCTGATACCCCACCCCCTCCTGATAGCCCACCCCTCCCGATACCCCACCCCCCACGATACCCCACCCCCGATACCCCACCCCCCGATACCCCACCCCCCGATACCCCAACCCCCGATACTCTATCCCCTCCCGATACCCCATCCCCTACCGATGCCCCACCCCTTCCCTCATTACCCTCAGCCCCACCCCCCGATACCCCACCCCCCGATACCCCACCTCCCGATACCCCAACCCCCGATACTCTATCCCCTCCCGATACCCCATCCCCTACCGATGCCCCACCCCTTCCCTCATTACCCTCAGCCCCACCCCCCGATGCCCCACCCCTCCCAATGCCCCATCCCCTGATGCCGCACCCTTACCCTCATTAATCTCAGCCCCACCCCTCCAGATACCTCCCCCCCAATACCCCCCCCCGATACCCCACCCCGACACCTGAGCAATAGCTCTATCAGAGAGCCAGTGATTAGCGGATAAAGAAAAGGCGGAACAACCCCTCCCCTCAAGACCCTCAGCCCCACCCCCCCGATAGCCCACCCCCCGATACCCCACCCCCGATACTCTACCCCCCGATACCCCACCCCCCGATACCCTACCCTCCCGATACCCTACCCTCCCGATACCCTACCCTCCCAATACCCCACCCCCCAGATACCCCACCCCCTCCCGATACCCCACCCCCTGGATACCCCACCCCCTCCCGATACCCCACCCCTCCCAATACCCCACCCCCCCGATACCCCACCCCTCCCGATACCCCACCCCCCGGATACCCCACCCCCTCCCGATACCCCACCCCTCCCGATACCCACCCCTCGCGATACCCCACCCCTCCCGATACCCCACCCCTCCCGATACCCCACCACCGATACCCCACCCCTCCCCTCATCACCCTCAGCCACACCAATCCCGATACTACAGCCCCCACCCCCACTAGTCACCCCCACATGCTCCCCTGCGGTGCCGGCTCTCTCCACCCTCCCCCACCCCACCCGATTAGCTCCTGTTACCACCCCCATTGGCTTCCGCCCCCTACTGTCTCCTGTGACCCTCCCCTCCTCACTGGCTCCCATTACTCTTAACCCCCCCTCCCTAACCACCTCATGTTACCCCCACCAGCTAAGGGCGGAGGGGATAGTGAGCTGTAACCCGAGGAGAGACGCTGATAGTTGCGAGTGGAAGGGCTCAGAGTGAAAGTGACATTGAGTTGGGAAAGTGTCACAGTCTGTACTTCCCCACTGTTGTTAAAGTTGACGTTTATTTTACCTTGTTTCAAATATTTGCTACTGACTGTTATTGATATTGTTGTTGATGTTTAACACAGAATTTGGACAGTCCCTGTCCTCCACATATCTAATAAAATGTTATTGTCACATTACTGGGTGTCTGAGACTCAATCGCCACTAGACCCTGACTGAAGCTGGATATAGATCACGCTGCGTATAAGCCAATCCCATACACAAGTCTTCATTACCCTTTGGAACATGGCCGAGCTCTGAATCCAGGGCAATTTCCACAGTGATGCTGGAACGGGCTAGAATCTGGTCACTCCACAAGTTTGCACAAACTTCACCTTTCTGACATATTTAATTCTAGTTACTGCTGACCTGTTTAACGGCAGGAATCAGTTCCACTGTTTGACTTCATGCTGTTTCCCACGAGGACTCAGTGAGTCAAACCACCAGACAGAAGGCGACTATTTTCCCTCTTTATAACTGAGACTTTTCTCACAGTCCAAAGATGTGCAGGTTAGGTGGGGTTCTGGGATTACGGGGATAGAGTGGGGGAGTGGGCCGAGCTAGTGTGTTCAGCCAGTGCAGACTTGATGGGCCGAATGGCATCCCTCTGTACTGTTGGAATTCTATACTTCACTGAAATGTGTCACATCACTGGGATGTTGTGAGAGCTCAGCATCAGTGTTAGTGTGCAAACCCAGTCCAGCGCAACATTACAAACTCTCAGAGAAATCACTGTAAACCTCAACCTGCGGTCATCTGCACTGATCAGTGAGGGACTGGCACTGTTGTTATGATCCCAGTTGATGTTATGACTGGACTGGAAACCCCGTGTTTGTGTGGGTTTAGCCCCCACAACCCAAAGATGTGCAGGATTGGCCACACTAATTTCACAGAATTTACAGTGCAGAAGGAGGCCATTCGGCCCATCGAGTCTGCACCGGCCCTTGGAAAGAGCGCACTACCAAGCCCACACCTCCATCCTATCACCGTAACCCAGTAACCCCACCTAACCTTTTTGGTCACTAAGGGCAATTTACCATGTCCAATCCACCTAACCTGCACGTCTTTGGACTGTGGGAGGAAACCGGAGCACCCGGAGGAAACCCACGCAGACACGGGGAGGACGTGCAGACTCCGCACAGACAGTGACCCAAGCGGGGAATCGAACCCGGGACCCTGGAGCTGTGAAGCAACAGTGCTAACCACCATGCTACCGTGCTGCCCTTAATTGGAAAAAATGAATTGGGTACTCTAAATTTTTTTTTAAATAACTGGACGGGAAGATCCCAAAATGGACTCAAGATCGTAACATTTTTTTCACAAAACATGGAGGAACTGAGTCACAGAACCACTTTTACAACAAGAAAAAAACATTTATTAAACATGAAAAATTGGGTTATGATGCAATCTGCCTTTACACCCCCCTCAGCTTTACACTTACATACAGCTTGTAGGATTAACACAAGTTACAAAATACATCTTAATCTACAATGGTCTCATTAACACAAGTCCCTTTTCAGCACACAAGATGTCAGTGGGCCAATACACTCTCCACTCTGAACTTCAAATGAATGTTTTTAGGATGTCTCCTCAGATTCCCACCAGTTGATTGCCACATGCGACTTTCTGAACTTCACTCCCAAAAAACATGCTTTAAAATCATCTCTCATAATTATACTTTCTCTTGGCTTGCATTCCGAAATCCAGACCAGGCTTTCCAAAAGGCACTTTTGAACAAAGCTTCCGCTCCAATTTTAACAGTAAATCCAGTCCAGGATTTTACTGCATGATTTCTTTGTCTAGGCTGCTGTGCAAGCTGCTCACAATTGCTTTTAACTCTCGATTCCTAGACTGTATTAAAATGCCGTCATATGTTTGTTTTACCTTTGTAGGCTGCTGTCCTATTTTCAATCTGGTTACTGCAATTGTCTCTTTAACTTAGAACACTTTGTTTACTCTTCCTTGAATTCTTCTGAACAATACATTTGTGTCTGTTCACTTAACTCCAGACTTCTTGGACAGTTCCCTTCATTCCTCTAGTTTCCTTGACTAGGTGGACTTCAGAGTTCCCGCATCTTTTTTCTTAACCATTACTCCACCATATGGCTTTTCTCCGAGCAAGGCTTTAGCCTTCTAAACACAACTACTTCTAGCAGAGGTGTGAGAGCCGCTGTCTCTTCCACTGCCTATTTTCAACTGCAATCAAATTGGCTAAACTAAAATTAAACCCTTCTCTAACTTACAAGGCCCTATTACTAAGCAATCAGTGTTGGTCTATTTATTATTGACCATTTCTGAGTTAGAGGCAGAGGATTCTGCCTGCGATCCTTCTCCTGATCTGTCTGTGCGGAGTCTGCACGTTCTCCCCACGTGGGCGTGGGTTTCCTCCGGGTGCTCCGGTTTCCTCCCACAGTCCAAAGGTGTGCAGGTTAGGTGGATTGGCCATGATAAATTCCCCTTTAGTGTCCAAAGATATGAAGGTTAACAGGGGTTACGGGCGTATGGGATAGGTTCGGGGGCTCTTTCGGAGAGTCGGTGCAGACTTGATGGGCCGAATGGCCCCCTTCTGCACTGTCGGGATTCTGTGCTGGGAGAGATGTGGTTCAGCTATGTTGGGACAGTGTGATGCTGGAGTTACCATGTTGAGCCTGGCCATGGAGATGAAGGGCTGAGCAGTGTGAGAGGGCATCGTGGGGTTCAGAGGACAAGGGGTGAAGAAGCGAGTGTGAAAGAGGTCGAGTAGCTGGGTGAGAGGTTGGGGGATAGGGGGGTTGAAAGCTGCCTGCAATCTTCCCCAGAAAGAGGCACAGTTACTGGAAAGAGAAAGGGAGAGAGCATTGCTTTGTGAATCCTGTGGCCTTGATTAGACATTGCTGGAATCGGTGTGTTAGGAACAGGAGCAGACAGCTGGAATTTCAGCAGATGGAGAGGCAGAGGACAGGCGTGTGGGTGGCTGAATCTTTCAGAGACTTGGATTTCAGTCAGTGTCAGTAATACTCAGCATCGGCCCATTACAGCTGAGAAACATGTCAGATTGAAGGCTTCACAGAAAAAGTGCTGGACAGAATTCATTTCTGATTGGAGGAAATAATAATGTAAAAAAGCCCAAACTATACCAGTTTCTGACTCCCCACATCCCGCCTACATCTCAAATTGTATCCGGGACCGTACAGGATGCCATCCGACTGCTGGAGTTTGCACTTGCCCCTTCTGGAGGTGAAGATTCTGGCTGGGTTCCTCTGGCAGACTGTGCTATGAAGATCCTGAATGGAAGTTTCAGACTTCCTGATGACACAATGGTTCCCAAAAAGAGCGGTGTGGCACTTTAACAGTTAAATGCTGTTCTGTGAAGTATACCAGAGGCTGCAATAACCAACACTCCAACCATTGATCACCCTGTGTGAAGAAACACTTCCTGGTACCTGTCTGAAACTGCCCTTCACCCCCTGACCCTTCGTCCCTGACCCTGCGCCCTTCAACCCTGCGCCCTTCGACCCTGACCCTGCGCCCTTCACTCCCTGACTCTGTGCCCTTGACCCTTCGCCCCTGACCCTGCGCCCTTCACCCCCTGACCTTGCACCCTTCACCCCCTGCGCCCTTCGCCCCCTGACCCTGCGCCCTTCACCACCTGACGATGCGCCCTTCGCCCCAGAACTGAGCCCTTCACTCCCCGACGCTGCGCCCTTCACGCCCTGACCCTGCGCCCTTCGACCCTGCGCCCTTCGACCCTGACCCTGCGCCCTTCACCCTCTGTCTCTGTGCCTTGTACCTCAATGTGCGGAATGACCCAGTGATAAGCTGCTGAGTGTGACTGAGAGCTCGGCACATTGTCTCTGTTGATCCTCCTGTGGAGCATCAGCACTTTTACAGCTCAGAGATGATTTCTGTAAATTCAGCATTTTGGGTATCAGAGTTAAGCTGCCTCGTTCCTGTTGTTCTGATAGGTTGTATCAGTTGTTATCAAATCCTGACCAGTTTAAAAAGAAAACTAACAAAATGCTCAGCACAACCAGAGATGGAAAGGATTTGTGTTTCTATCGCACCTCGCCCAATCTCAGCATCTTCAAAACACTATTTAGCCAATCAAGTGCTTTTGGAAGTTGTCACTATTGTGCACAGCAAGATTGCACATGCAATGTGGTAATAACTGAGCAACTGTTTTAAAGACATTGATTGAAGAACAAATATTAATCTCCGGCAGAAGGAAGAGTTTCCCTGTTCATCCCCCGACATGGCCTCAGTTTGTAATCTACTCCAAACAACAGCAACTCCCGTGACGCAGATTTGCTGAGCGAACCCACGAAAAACAGCCCACAAGGACAGGGAGTCGGCATCCAGAGAACATAGAACATACAGTGCAGAAGGAGGCCATTCGGCCCAACAAGTCTGCACTGACCCACTTAACACAAGGAACAATGCTCACCCTCACCCCCAGCCCCTCCACAGTAACACAAGGAACAATGCTCACCCTCACCCTCACCCCCAGCCCCTCCACAGTAACACAAGGAACAATGCTGAAAAACAGCAGGCTGTACAGAGGCAAAAAGCAGAGAAGGCAAGAGAGCGATCGAGACAGCGGATGCACGAGGCGAAGAAACGCTGGCCACACCAGAACGAGAGGGAGCCGCACACGGGGCTCCCCATCACTGGAGGGTGGGAGGAGGTTCCTCACCAGGGAGCGAAGGGAGTTAAAGGAATATATAACAGCTGACATAAAAGCTGCGGTCGGGCAGCACGATGGCACAGGCCCCAGACACGGAGCAGGGGGCCCCGGACACGGAGCAGGGGGCACCGGACACGGAGCAGGGGGCCCTGGACACGGAGCAGGGGGCCACGGACACGGGGCAGGGGGCCCTGGACACGGCGCACCGGACACGGAGCAGGGGGCCACGGACACGGGGCAGGGGGCCCTGGACACGGAGCAGGGGGCTCTGGACACGGAGCAGGGGGCTCTGGACATGGAGCAGGGGGCCCTGGACACGGAGCAGGGGGCCCCGGACACGGCGCAGGGGGCACCGGACACGGAGCAGGGGGCCCTGGACACGGAGCAGGGGGCCACGGACACGGGGCAGGGGGCCCTGGACACGGAGCAGGGGGCCCTGGACACGGAGCAGGGGGCCCTGGACACGGAGCAGGGGGCCCCGGACACGGAGCAGGGAGCCCCGGACACGGCGCAGGGGGCACCGGACACGGAGCAGGGGGCCCTGGACACGGAGCAGGGGGCCACGGACACGGGGCAGGGGGCCCTGGACACGGAGCAGGGGGCCCTGGACACGGAGCAGGGGGCCCTGGACACGGAGCAGGGGGCCCCGGACACGGCGCAGGGGGCCCCGGACACGGAGCAGGGGGCCCCGGACACGGAGCAGGGGGCCCCGGACACGGAGCAGGGGGCCCCGGACACGGAGCAGGGGGCACCGGACACGGAGCAGGGGGCCCTGGACACGGAGCAGGGGGCCCTGGACACGGAGCAGGGGGCCCTGGACACGGCGCACCGGACACGGAGCAGGGGGCCACTGACACGGGGCAGGGGGCCCTGGACACGCAGCAGGGGGCTCTGGACACGGAGCAGGGGGCTCTGGACATGGAGCAGGGGGCCCTGGACACAGAGCAGGGGGCCCCGGACACGGCGCAGGGGGCACCGGACACGGAGCAGGGGGCCCCGGACACAGAGCAGGGGGCCACGGACAAGGGGCAGGGAGCCCTGGACACGGAGCAGGGGGCCCTGGACACGGGGCAGGGGGCCCCGGACACGGAGCAGGGGGCCACGGACATGGGGCAGGGGGCCCTGGACACGGAGCAGGGGGCCCTGGACACGGAGCAGGGGGCCCCGGACACGGAGCAGGGGGCCCCGGACACGGAGCAGGGGGCCCTGGACACGGAGCAGGGGGCCCCGGACACGGAGCAGGGGGCCCCGGACACGGAGCAGGGGGCCCTGGACACGGGGCAGGGGGCCCTGGACACGGAGCAGGGGGCCCTGGACACGGAGCAGGGGGCCCTGGACACGGAGCAGGGGGCCCCGGACACGGAGCAGGGGGCCCCGGACACGGAGCAGGGGGCCCCGGACACGGAGCAGGGGGCCCCGGACACGGAGCAGGGGGCCCCGGACACGGAGCAGGGGGCCCAGGACACGGAGCAGGGTGCCCTGGACACAGAGCAGGGGGCCCCGGACACGGAGCAGGAGGCACCGGACACGGAGCAGGGGGCCCCGGACACGGAGCAGGGGGCACCGGACACGGAGCAGGGGGCACCGGACACGGAGCAGGGGGCACCGGACACGGAGCAGGGGGCCCTGGACACGGGGCAGGGGGCCCTGGACACGGAGCAGGGGGCCCCGGACACGGAGCAGGGAGCCCCGGACACGGCGCAGGGGGCACCGGACACGGAGCAGGGGGCCCCGGACACGGAGCAGGGGGCCCCGGACACGGAGCAGGGGGCCCCGGACACGGAGCAGGGGGCCCCGGACACGGGGCAGGGGGCCCCGGACACGGGGCAGGGGGCCCCGGACACGGGGCAGGGGGCCCCGGACACGGAGCAGGGGGCCCCGGACACGGAGCAGGGGGCCCCGGACACGGAGCAGGGGGCCCCGGACACGGAGCAGGGGGCCCCGGACACGGAGCAGGGGGCCCCGGACACGGAGCAGGGGGCCCCGGACACGGAGCAGGGGGCCCCGGACACGGAGCAGGGGGCCCCGGACACGGAGCAGGGGGCCCCGGACACGGAGCAGGGGGCACCGGACACGGAGCAGGGGGCCCCGGACACGGAGCAGGGGGCCCCGGACACGGAGCAGGGGGCCCCGGACACGGGGCAGGAGGCCCCGGACACGGAGCAGGGGGCCCCGGACACACGGGGCAGGGGGCACCGGACACGGAGCAGGGGGCCCTGGACACGGAGCAGGGGGCCCTGGACACGGAGCAGGGGGCCCTGGACACGGAGCAGGGGGCCCTGGACACGGAGCAGGGGGCCCTGGACACGGAGCAGGGGGCACCGGACACGGAGCAGGGGGCCCTGGACACGGAGCAGGGGGCCCTGGACACGGGGCAGGGGGCCCCGGACACGGAGCAGGGGGCCCCGGACAAGGGGCAGGGGGCACCGGACACGGAGCAGGGGGCCCTGGACACGGGGCAGGGGGCCACGGACACGGGGCAGGAGGCCCCGGACACGGGGCAGGGGGCCCCGGACACGGAGCAGGGGGCCACGGACACGGAGCAGGGGGCCCTGGACACGGGGCAGGAGGCCCCGGACACGGAGCAGGGGGCCCCGGACACGGGGCAGGGGGGCACCGGACACGGAGCAGGGGGCCCCGGGCAGGGGGGCACCGGACACGGAGCAGGGGGCCCTGGACACGGGGCAGGGGGCCACGGACACGGGGCAGGGGGCCCTGGACACACGGGGCAGGGGGCCACGGACACGGAGCAGGGGGCCCTGGACACGGGGCAGGGGGCCACGGACATGGGGCAGGGGGCCCTGGACACACGGGGCAGGGGGCCACGGACACGGAGCAGGGGGCCACGGACATGGAGCAGGGGGCCCCGGACACACGGGGCAGGGGGCCACGGACACGGAGCGGGGGGCCCTGGACACGGGGCAGGGGGCCACGGACACGGAGCAGGGGGCCACGGACACACGGGGCAGGGGGCCCCGGACACGGAGCAGGGGGCCCCGGACACACGGGGCAGGAGGCCACGGACACGGAGCAGGGGGCCACGGACACACGGGGCAGGGGGCCCCGGACACGGAGCAGGGGGCCCCGGACACACGGGGCAGGGGGCCCCGGACACACGGGGCAGGGGGCCCCGGACACACGGGGCAGGGGGCCCCGGACACACGGGGCAGGGGGCCCCGGTGGGGCTCTGGGTGTGATTCTCGGTGGGGCTCTGGTAGGAGGGGCTCCTGTAAGATGGGGCGAGTTTCCTCAGCTGCAGCCTGCACTGCCCCTCACGGTGGATCAGCCTCCAGACTGCCTCACTCAGCCACTCAGTAATTTTTAACTAAATGATGCAATTGTGTTCCTGTAGCAGAGTCCAGGAGGTTCCAGAAGATTCTGGGAGATTTTGGGAACTTCCAACTGGATTTGGATCCCTCCTGAATTGTGATGTTTCCAAAATTATTCCACTTTGTTGAAGCAGGAAGAAATTTGGGAGGAGTTTGCTTTTCAAAGGACCATTGGAGCTGCAATTCCCAATTATCCAAATCTGCTGAAACTTCAAATGGATTTGAATCAGGTTCAGATGTGAACCCAGCCTCTCTGCTGCCACCTGCTGCCAATCTACAGAGTGACAGATTGCAGCGAGAGAGACACAAGGAGGCCATTCAGCCCCTCACTCAGCTGCTTTCCCGTTGGCTCCATGGCATTATGCATCTTCTTTGGCACAAATATGGCAATGGGATTGCGGCAATCGCAGATTTAATTTTATTAATCGATTCGGATTGTACCTGATTTCAGTAGTCAGGATATTCCCCACATCTTTCATCCATTCAATTAATAAATATTTCCTAAATTCTCCCTCATATAATTTGACTTTAATTTTTATGTCCAAAACATGCCCACCTATAGAAAACCTGCTCTGTGGGGCACACAGAGAAACAAATGGGTTTAAAACTACTTGTACAAAACAAACACTGTCAGAGGGTCAGTACTGAGGGAGTGCCGCACTGTCAGAGGGTCAGTACTAAGGGAGTGCCGCACTGTCAGAGTGTCAGTGCTGAGGGAGTGCCACACTGTCAGAGGGTCTGTACTGAGGGAGTGCTGCACTGTCAGAGGGTCAGTACTGAGGGAGTGCCGCACTGTCAGAGGGTCAGTACTGAGGGAGTGCAGCACTGTCAGAGGGTCTGTACTGAGGGAGTGCTGCACTGTCAGAGGGTCAGTACTGAGGGAGTGCTGCACTGTCAAGGGCTCAGTACTGAGGGAGTGCCACACTGTCAGAGGGTCAGTACTGAGGGAGTGCTGCACTGTCAGAGGGTCTGTACTGAGGGAGTGCTGCACTGTCAGAGGGTCAGTACTGAGGGAGTGCCGCACTGTCAGAGGGTCAGTACTGAGGGAGTGCTGCACTGTCAGAGGGTCTGTACTGAGGGAGCACTGCACTGTCAGAGGGTCAGTACTGAGGGAGTGCTGCACTGTCAGAGGGTCAGTACTGAGGGAGTGCCGCACTGTCAGAGAGTCAGTACTGAGGGAGTGCTGCACTGTCAGAGGGTCAGTACTGAGGGAGTGCTGCACTATCAGAGGGTCAGTACTGAGGGAGTGCCGCACTGTCAGAGAGTCAGTACTGAGGGAGTGCTGCACTGTCAGAGGGTCAGTACTGAGGGAGTGCTGCACTGTCAGAGAGTCAGTGCTGAGGGAGCGCCGCACTGTCAGAGGGTCAGTACTGAGGGAGTGCCGCACTGTCAGAGAGTCAGTACTGAGGGAGTGCTGCACTGTCAGAGGGTCAGTACTGAGGGAGCGCACCACTGTCAGAGAGTCAGTACTGAGGGAGTGCTGCACTGTCAGAGAGTCAGTGCTGAGGGAGTGCTGCACTGTCAGAGGGTCAGTACTGAGAGAGTGCTGCACTCTCAGAGGGTCAGTACTGAGGGAGTGCCGCACTGTCAGAGGGTCAGTACTGAGGGAGCGCCGCACTGTCAGAGGGTTAGTACTGAGGGAGTGCTGCACTGTCAGAGGTTCAGTAATGAGGGAGTGCTGCACTGTCAGAGAGTCAGTACTGAGGGAGTGCTGCACTGTCAGAGGGTCAGTACTGAGGGAGTGCTGCACTGTCAGAGGGTCAGTACTAAGGGAGTGCCGCACTGTCAGAGTGTCAGTGCTGAGGGAGTGCCACACTGTCAGAGGGTCTGTACTGAGGGAGTGCTGCACTGTCAGAGGGTCAGTACTGAGGGAGTGCTGCACTGTCAGAGGGTCAGTACTGAGGGAGTGCTGCACTGTCAGAGGGTCAGTACTGAGGGAGTGCTGCACTGTCAAGGGCTCAGTACTGAGGGAGTGCCACACTGTCAGAGGGTCAGTACTGAGGGAGTGCTGCACTGTCAGAGGGTCTGTACTGAGTGAGTGCTGCACTGTCAGAGGGTCAGTACTGAGGGAGTGCCGCACTGTCAGAGGGTCAGTACTGAGGGAGTGCTGCACTGTCAGAGGGTCTGTACTGAGGGAGCACTGCACTGTCAGAGGGTCAGTACTGAGGGAGTGCTGCACTGTCAGAGGGTCAGTACTGAGGGAGTGCCGCACTGTCAGAGGGTCAGTACTGAGGGAGTGCTGCACTGTCAGAGGGTCAGTACTGAGGGAGTGCTGCACTGTCAGCGGGTCAGTACTGAGGGAGTGCCGCACTGTCAGAGGGTCAGTACTGAGAGAGTGCTGCACTGTCAGAGGGTCAGTACTGAGGGAGTGCTGCACTGTCAGAGGGTCAGTACTGAGGGAGTGCTGCACTGTCAGAGGGTCAGTACTGAGGGATCGCTGCACTGTCAGAGGGTCAGTACTGGGAGAGTGCTGCACTGTCAGAGGGTCAGTACTGAGGGATGGCTGCACTGTCAGAGGGTCAGTACTGAGAGAGTGCTGCACTGTCAGAGGGTCAGTACTGAGGGAGTGCTGCACTGTCAGAGGGTCAGTACTGAGGGAGTGCCACACTGTCAGAGGGTCAGTACTGAGGGAGCTCCACACTGTCAGAGGGTCAGTACTGAGGGAGTGCTGCAATGTCAGAGGGTCAGTACTGAGAGAGTGCTGCACTGTCAGAGGGTCAGTACTGAGGGAGCTCCGCACTGTCAGGGGGTCAGTACTGATGGAATCCCGCACTGTCAGAGGGTCAGTACTGAGGGAGTGGCGCACTGTCAGAGGGTCAGTACTGAGGGAGTGCCGCACTGTCAGAGGGTCAGTACAGAGGGAGTGCTGCACTGTCAGAGGGTCAGTACAGAGGGAGTGCCACACTGTCAGAGGGTCAGTACTGAGGGAGTGCTGCACTGTCAGAGGGTCAGTACTGAGGGAGTGCCGCACTGTCAGAGGGTCAGTACTGAGGGAGTGCCGCACTGTCAGAGGGTCAGTACTGAGGGAGTGCTGGACTGTCAGAGGGTAAGTACTGAGGGAGTGCTGCACTGTCAGAGAGCCAGTACTGTGAGAGCGCTGCACTGTCAGAGGGTCAGTACTGTGGGAGCGCCGCACTGTCAGAGGGTCAGAACTGAGGGAGCGCCGCACTGTCAGAGGGTCAGTACTGAGGGACTGCCGCACTGTCAGAGAGTCAGTACTGAGGGAGTGCCACACTGTCAGAGGGTCAGTACTGAGGGAGTGCTGCACTGTCAGATGGTCAGTACTGAGGGAGTGCTGGACTGTCAGAAGGTAAGTACTGAGGGAGTGCTGCACTGTCAGAGGGTCAGTACTGAGGGAGTGCTGCACTGTCAGAGGGTCAGTACTGAGGGAGTGTCGCACTGTCAGAGGGTCAGTACTGAGGGAGCGCCGCACCTACAGCATGTCAGTACTGAGGGAGTGCCGCACTGTCAGAGGGTCGGCACTGAGGGAGCGCTGCACTGTCAGAGGGTCAGTGCTGAAGGAGTGCTGCACTGTCAGAGGGTCAGTACTGAGGGAGTGCTGCACTGTCAGAGGGTCAGTACTGAGGTAGTGCCGCACTGTCAGACGGTCAGTACTGAGGGAGAGTCGCACTGTCAGAGGGTCAGTACTGAGAGAGTGCCGCACTGTCAGAGGGTCAGTACTGAGGGAGTGCCGCACTGTCAGAGGGTCAGTACTGAGGGAGTGCTGCACTGTCAGAGGGTCAGTACTGAGGGAGTGCTGCACTGTCAGATGGGAGGTGGGCGGGGGGGGGGGGTGGTAGAGGGGAGGGAGGGGGGTGGGGTGGTGGGGTTGGGGGGGGTGGGGGGAATGGGAGCGGGGGTGGGGTGGGGAGGAGTGTTGGGGGGGAATGGGAGGGGGTGGAGGGGGGTGGGGGGAGGGGGATGGGGGAGGGGTGTGGGGGGAGGGGGATGGGGGGATGGGTGTGGGGGGAGGGGGAGGGGGATGGGGGATGGGGGGTGGTGGGGGATGGGGGGTGGTGGGGGAGGGGGATGGGAGTGGTGTGTGGGGGTGGGTGGGGGGGAATGGGAGGGGGGAGTGGGGGTGGGTGGGAGGGGTGTGTAGGGGTGGGGGGGGAGGGGGTGGGGGGGCTTGTGGTGACGTATCGGAGAATGCCTAAATGAACAGTGCAGAGGGGAAGAAGCCGGGAGCCAGGCCCTCTGAACTTGCCCCACACCCACTGGGCAGCCACGGCCGGGAGAGTGAGGGATGGGTAAGGGAACCGAGCAAGGAGCGGGTGAGGATGGAGGAGTCCTCCTGCACAGGGACGGCCCTCTAAACCCTCGTTATAACACCACTCCCATCCCAGCCGGCAAAACACTCACCCCGCCCAGTGATAGCAACACAAAGAACCTGGAACCAGATGTGTCCACACTGGCCCCCATCTGCGGCAACCACAGGTTCCCGCCATGCGATACCAGCTTTAAGAGGTGGATACAGGACAGGGAGACGCTAGCGGTTAGGGACGTCCACACAGGATACAGACTTGCGATATTAGAAGAGCTGATGGAGAGGCTGGGACGACCGAACGGACAGGAACGCCAACATTTACAAGTCAAAAACGTTCTCCGCAAGGCAACGACAAGGTACCCTCGGTCTCCGAGAGACACAATGTTGGAGGAGTTACTGGCAGTGGACAGTATGAAAAAAGGGAACTGTGGGAACATATACGGACAACTTTTAGAAAGGACACACTCCCCACTGGACGGAACAAGAGAGAAATGGGAGGAAGAGTTAGAGACAGAAGTAGGGTGGGTGACTCTGGAACGAATCACTGAACAGGGCTAACTCCACCTCCTCCTGTTCTAGGCTCAGCCTCATGCAGCTTAATGTGGTGCACAGAGCATACCTGACCAGAACCCGAATGAGCAGGTTCTTCCCGGCGGTGGAGGACATGTGTGAACGGTGGCAGAGGGGCCTACAACCATGCCGACATGTACAGGGCCTGCCCCAGATTTGTCGGGTTTTGGACAGCCTTCTTCAAGGCCATGTCCGCGGTTGTGGGGGTGAGGGTGGAGCCGTGCCCGAGAGTGGCAGTCTTCAGGGTATCGGACCAGCCAGAACTTCATGTGACGAAGAGGGCCACGCTCTTGCCTTTTCCTCCCTAATTACCCGCTGGAGAATCCTGCTCGGCGGCGATCGGCAGCACCACCCACAGCTGCAGACCGGCTGGCAGACCTGTCGGAATTTCTCCATCTGGAGAAGATCAAGTTCACCATCCGAGGGTCGGACGAGGGCTCCCACAAAGCATGGGGGCTATTAATCAGCCTGTCGCAACATCTGTCCGAGGCCAACAATGGATAGAACGGAGGGGGAAGGGTGCTGGGGGACGCACAGAGACACCTGGGCCATGGAAGCAGACAGCAATGGGGGGGGGGGCTGCAATGTAGGGGAGAAACTGGAGGAAACACCAAGGGGAAGCCCAGAGAGGGACCGACACAAAGCAAGAAAAGGACAAACACCAATTAAACCAGCTGCAGTGAAAGGGCTGAGGAAAAGACCCGGAAATAGCAGAAGAGGGGAAGTAGGGGAGGGTGGGGGCAAAGGGGGCGCGGAGGGGGGCAACGCAAAGGTACAACATGTAAATTGTTACCGTCTCATCTAAAAATGTTTTCTTTGTACAGAGTAAAAATACCCCCGTCAATGTCTAATACAACAGTAGATTAGCTTTGCTGTTACTGCTCTGTGCAACCTCACTGTGCAGAACTTGGACACTGTGTTTGGATGTTTTGTTTGCTGTATGATCTCTCACAAATTAAAATTCACAATGACGAAGCCTGACCCCCCCCCCCCCCCCCCTCCGCATCCCCCAGCGCTGCCACCACAGAACCTCTTTCCATCTTCCTTGAGTAAGTGTTCTTCCTGTTTGTTCAATTATTTCCCCTTTATTTTATCTTTGCCGTTACATTTTTGATCCATGGATGATTAATGGACATGTGTCTTTAAGGTAAATGGCCTGCGCCTTTAAATCAAGCAGAGGATTTCAGCAGCAGCAGAGATCACTGTGTTAGTCTGTGCTGGTTCATTCTGGAGGTGGAGACTGACCGGCATCAATGACAGAGATTGGCTGGGACGCGGTTTGAGTATTTTGGCTGGTGGCCAATGAATTGGTCTGAAAGGCTGCACTCTGCCTGGTAACAGGTGGTGATTGGACCTTATTCCAGTGGGATGGTTCAGAGAGCTAAGGAGGTTTTCGTTTAGATTTTGGCAGAACGGAGGTAAAAGATCCAGCTAAATCCTCACCAGAAAGCTTGCTAAACCTCTCCAAGAGGATACCGGTAACTCTCTCTCCAATAAGCCTGTGGGTGTTGGATTGCTGAAACTACAGGGGTCTGAAGACAGGCCACAGGCTGAAAGCAAAGTTTGATGAAACAGGGACTCTCCAGGAAAGTTGTGAGTACGGTATTTTAAAACTACAGAAAGACCAGTAACAAGCTGCAAAACAGAGACTTTAATCTACAAGCTGACTGTGAAGAAAGCACGCTGAGAATTATCATCTGAAACAAAGACTCTTTCTCTTTCCCCTTTCCACCCTTCTGTGTTTCTCTGTCATGTGTGTGTGTGTGTGTATATAGAGGGTGGGGGGGGGGGGGGGCAAGTTAAAGTGGGAGTTAGGTATTAGTTAATAGTTAACCAATTGTATCTGCGTATTTCATTGTACTTCATATTATAAATAAACAGCAATTCACTTGAGTTGTGACTCTGGGGCATGTGGGGCTGGAATTGACCGTTCACTCGCCCAGGGTGTTGTAACACTTGTTTTGGTGGCACGGTAGCACAGTGGTTAGCACTGTTGCTTCACAGTTCCAGGGTCCCGAGTTCGATTCCCGGCTTGGGTCACTGTCTGTGCGGAGTCTGCACGTTCTCCCCGTGTGTGCGTGGGTTTCCTCCGGGTGCTCCGGTTTCCTTCCACAAGTCCTGAAAGATGAGCTGTTAGGTGAATTGGACATTCTTAATTCCCTCTCAGTGTATCCGAACAGGCGCCGGAATGTGGCAACGAGGGGATTTTCACAGTAACTTCATTGCAGTGTTAATGTAAGCCTACTTGTGACAATAATAAAGATTATTATTATTAACGAGGTTGGGAGATCAATGGAACTAAGGCGAGATTACAGGAACGAGAATGAGTCCATTCAGCCACGAGTCTATTTCATCATTTAACCAGATCATGGTCAATTTGTACCCCAACTTTACTTCCCCAACTGTGCCCCATATCCGATCTCCTTTTCCATTAAAGACTAATTTATCAATCTTAGCCTGGAGAGATCCACCTGACTGCCAACACCCACAACATTCTGGGGAACGTGGTTCTGATTCCCTCTCTCCTTTGGCAGCTGAAATGACCTCACGCCGCGACACCCTGACTCGAATTTTAAGGCTCTGTCCCCCTTGTTCTGGACCTCACCCCAGACCAGAGGAAATCATTTCCCTAACGGTCCAATCATTCGTCAGGAATTTGCCCCAGTGGAGGCGGAGGTCGTGGAGAATATCGGATCAGGCCCACTAATGATATGCCAACGGTGTTTACTGTACGTGTGGAGTGGAACGCATTGACATCGCTGTCCAAGCACCGCAGAATCACGTGAACTCGGAACCCGCCTCGATTTCGGTGTCAAAACCGATTCTCCGCCCAATCGCGTTTCCCGATTCCAATTAGAATCCCGCCCATCAATATATCCTGGTCAGATCCCAACACTGGACACTGCAGATGGGGAGTAAAGTAGCAGATCGGGATTACGAAGCAAGGAGTCAGATTGAGATTCAGAAATGGCACATTCCGAGCACCGTTTCCATTGAAGCTGCCGTCCGAGTGCATGTTTCTGTTATTTGATGAATTCTGATGAGCGTTACCTGGATTTGTTATCCTCACTCACAAAGCCGAATGTTTTGTGATAAAGAATTAGCAGTTGCTGCAAATGAGAACAAAGATGTTTTCATTAGGATCAGCAAAACATTACTGAGAAACAAGAAGGAAAATAAAAACTTCAAAATCAGGAACAAAATCAAACGTCCCACAAACACAGATCAGCTCAGTCCATGAAGTCAGGTCCAGAACCGGCATCACCAGACTAACTGAGCGCTTCACAATTCAAACATTGACTGCCTGTTCTCGCCAACTCACCAAACAGCTGCATCTCTCCAGATGTTCCTGTCAGCGTATGAACTTTCTGTTAGTCTCCACCCACACCATTCCCATCAAACACTCCAGGGCAGGTATAGCTATGAGGAGCGGTTGAATAAACTCGGTTTGTTCTCACTGGAACAACGGAGGTTGAGGGGCGACCTGATAGAGGTCTACAAAATTTTGAGGGGCATAGACAGAGTGGATAGTCAGAGGCTTTTCCCCAGGGTAGAGGGTTCAATTACTAGGGGGCATAGGTTTAAGGTGCGAGGGGCAAGGTTTAGAGTAGATGTACGAGGCAAGTTTTTTACACAGACGGTAGTGGGTGCCTGGAACTCGCTACCGGAGGAGGTGGTGGAAGCAGGGACAATAGTGACATTTAAGGGGCATCTTGACAAATACATGAATAGGATGGGAATAGAGGGATACGGACCCAGGAAGTGTAGAAGATTGTAGTTTAGTCGGGCAGCATGGTCGGCACGGGCTTGGAGGGCCGAAGGGCCTGTCCCTGTGCTGTACTTTTCTTTGTTTTTTGTTCTAGGTACAGCACGGTGTTAGATACAGAGTAAGCTCCCTCTACAGTGTCCCTATCAAACACTCCCAGGACAGGTACAGCATGGGGTTAGATACAGAGTAAAGCTCCCTCTACACTGTCCCCATCAAACACTCCCAGGACAGGTACAGCACGGGGTTAGATACAGAGTAAAGCTCTCTCTACACTGTCCCCATCAAACACTCCCAGGACGGGTATAGCACGGGGTTAGATACAGAGTAAAGCTACCTCTACACTGTCCCCATTAAACACTCCCAGGACAGGTATAGCACGGGGTTAAATAGTGAAGCGCTCTCTCCGTAAACCAAGGTCCTGTGTGGATAGAAAAGATCTCGTGACTCTATTTGGAAGAGTAGAGGAGATGTGTAATTTCTTGACCAATGCTTAACCCTCAATGAAAAGTATTAAAAACTGGTGATTGGTGTATGTGGGGTCTTGCTGAATTTAAACTGTCTACTGTATTCCGTATGTTACAACAGGGATTTCACCATTGCCAACCCAAACTCTGAAATGAACAAAACAAGATAACATTGGATTAAATTACGGCCACACAGCCCAAGTGGATAACAGTGTCCCAATGCGTCAATTCTCTGAATCACTCAGCATTCTTTAGCTCAGGAATTAGCAGAAAGAGAATCAATTGTTAAGCTGAGTCTCCAAAAAGCAGCAAAAATATGAACTTGTTAGTGAATTAATTTACTCCATCAGTCATCCATCTGTGTATAGTTAGAATGTAAAGTCTTTTCTTTTTGATAAACTCTTATCTAAGTGGAGCTGTCAAACAATATTGCTGACCTCACCCACCCTCAGGGGCCTGTGGTGCAGCTCCCTTTGTTACAGATACACCATCGAGTAATGAAATGAAATTTGCATATTGTCATAAGTAGGCTTCAAATGAAGTTACTGTGAAAAGCCCCTAGTCGCCACATTCCGGCGCCTGTTTGGGGAGGCTGTTACGGGAATTGAACCGTGCTGCTGGCCTGCCTTGGTCTGCTTTAAAAGCCAGCGGTTTAGCCCAGTGTGCTAAACCAGCCGCTGTAATCAGTGATCCCAACATCATTGCCACCATCAGGATGGGAGTTACAGAGTATGGAGAGAGGGGAGGGGAGGCCAGAAGAGGTTAGGGAGCTGCCCCAACACATTCAGTCCCTCCCCACTCACCTGCTGGGCCAGGGCGAGAATTGCATTTTCAATGCCTTGTCTTCAGTCTGTGAGAAGATCTTCAGTTGTGCAGGTCACTGGTGAGATCTCGTCACTGGTTATTGATCTCCCTATCAAAGGTAAGATGTAAATATGTTTGAAGAAATTCAGAGATTTACGAGTCTAATCCCAGGAATGGGCGGATTGTTTTATGAGAGATTGGAGAGATTTGGCTTGTATCCGCTGGAGTTTAGAAGAGTGAGAGGCAACCTTTTATAAAATTCATTTACGGGATGTGGGTGTCGCTGGTTAAACTAGCATTTATTGCCCATCCCGAGTTGCCCTTCAGAAGGTGGGGGTGAGCTGCCTTCTTGAACCGCTGCAGTCCCTGAGATGTAAGTACCACCCACTGTGCTGTTAGGGAGGGAGTTCCAGGATTTTGCCCCAGCGACAGTGAAGGAACGACAATATATTTCCAAGTCAGGATGGTGAGTGAATTGGAGGGGAACCTCCAGGTGGTGGGCATCCCAGGTATCTGCTGTCCTTGTCCTTCTAGATAGTAGTGGTCGTGGGTTTGGAAGGTGTTGTCTAAGGAACCTTGGTGAGTTCCTGCAGTGCATCTTGTAGATGGTACACACGGCTGCCACTGTTTGTCGATGGTGGAGGGAGTGAATGTTTGTGGAAGGGGGACCAATCAAGCGGGGCTGCTTTGTCTTGGATGGTGTCGAGCTTTATGAGTGTTGTTGGAGCTGCTCATCCAGGCAAGTGGAGAGTATTCCATCACACTCCTGACTTGTGTCGTGTAGATAGTTGACAGGCTTTGGGGGGGTCAGGAGGTGAGTTACTCGCCACAGGATTCCCAGCCTTTGACCTGCCCTGGTAGCCACAGTATTAATGTGGCTGGGTCCAGTTCAGTTTCTGATCAATGGTAACCTCCAGGAAGCTGATTGTGGGGATTCAGCGATGGTAACGCCATTGAATTCAAGGGGCAGTGGATAGATCCTCTCTTGTCGGAGATGGTCACTGCCGGGCACTTGTGTGGCGCGAATGTAACTTGCCACTTGTCAGCCCCGAGCCTGGATATTGTCCGGGTCTTGCTGCATTTGGACAGGGACTGCTTCATTATCTGTTCAGATGGAACAAGTGGTATTGCTTCTTTGAGAGGAGCTGACAAATTTAGGATAGAAGTTCTGTATCAACTCTATGACTGCTGATAATCCAGTTACACAAGAGGATTGACCCATATGAGTAGATTGCAAAAAGGTTCAAGTTACTCTCAGAATTGGATTGGATTGGATTTGTTTATTGTCACGTGTACCGAGGTACAGTGAAAAGTATTTTTCTGCGAGCAGCTCAACAGATCATTAAGTACATGAGAAGAAAAGGGAATAAAAGAAAATACATAATAGGGCAACACAAGGTATACAATGTAACTACATAAGCACCGGCATCGGGTGAAGCATACAGGGTGTAGTGTTAATGAGGTCAGTCCATAAGAGAGTTGTTTAGGAGTCTGGTAACAGTGGGGAAGAAGCTGTTTTTGAGTCTGTTCGTGCGTGTTCTCAGACTTCTGTATCTCCTGCCCGATGGAAGAAGTTGGAAGAGTGAGTGAGCCGGGTGGGAGGGATCTTTGATTATGCTGCCCGCTTTCCCCAGGCAGCGGGAATTGGTGAACAGTTCTTAAATTGATGAGGACAGTACTAAATTTATAATATCGTATTACAAAGATGATATTGACCACAAATTAGTAAACGTGTGTTATAAGTTCAAAGAATATTTGCACCTTAGGAAATCCCAGTGCACAGAAGAAAACACGCCATCTAAAATGCAATGCGCAGAAGTTCTTCAGCTTATTTGTGAGCAACACCTAGTTGAAGTGTTCCCCAATATTACTACTGCGCTAAGCTGTGCTTGACAATGCCTATCATGAGCTGTGAAGCAGAAAGGGATTTTTCAAAGCTATCCTTTAAAAAGAACAAATTTTGGTCTACCATGACTGAAGAGCGCTTAAATTCTTTATGCATGTTGTCTCTAGAAAATGACATTGCAAGGAAGCTCTCAGATGACAGAACTGTACGTGAATATGTTGCTGGAAAAAACAGAAAAAAGAGTATTTTGTAAAATGTGCTTCATGTAGTATGTATTCTCATAGGTATCTAAAATAAAAGATTATATTGACTGTGGTCTTTTCTATGTTTTATTTCATCATTCTATGATGCATCATGCTGTTCTAACATTTCCCTCATTTTCATCCCCCCGTAACTCGAAAACTATAAGGCACAGGAAATGTTTATTCACACCAGTGACTTTGACATGTGAGATAATCCAGTACAGCAATTTTAATCAAAATCTGAGATGTAGCGGTTACATTTAAAAAAAATTATGGTGCTCTGTCGTGGAACAACCCCACTGAAGAAGATAACAGTGGTTACCCAGACCTCATTGCTGGTTGCGAAGGGGACCCCATAACAGTTCAAGCTTCAGGGCCCCAGAAATGTAGGGCCGCCACTGGTTAAAGGCCATGTGACTCCTACGTGACATCCTGGTATATAGAAATATCACTGCCTTCCCACCCCACCTCTTAATTCTGCTTGGCCCATCTCGAGAACTTCTCCTTCATTTGATAGGTGTGAAAGCAATCTATCACAGCTCTCAGTGACCCAGTCGCCCGCTGTCCCGGCTGCAGGGACAGGTGGGCCTTAGCCAAATCGAGGGGGGCATGTTCCTCCTCCCCCAACTGCTTCAAGAGCATCTTTGAAAAAAGCTCCGTTGGCCTTGGGCCCTCCATCCCCTCGGGTGCCACACGATCCTGAGGTTCTGCTGTAGCGACCTGTCTCCAGATCCTCAACCTTGTCCCTCAGGCCCTTATTCCTGCTCTCTACCTTCAGCGAATCCGCTTCTAGCAAGGCGAGCTGGTCACTGCGTCGCGACAGTACCTCCTCCACCCCTTCAACATCCCACCAGGTGCTCCCGCACCGTCTCCAACATCTTTGTAAGAGCCCCCTTTATCGGGGCCAATGGGTCCTCCACCAAGTTCTTGAGAGTGTCCATCATCTCCCTCTCTTGCCACTCAGAATGTTTGGCAAATTGCTGTTGAAATTCCACCGTCATCACCTCTGCCGTACCAACGGTAATGGCCACAGCCCCACCCAGCAAGCTTACTCCTGCCATCTATCCTCCATCAGAACTCCGCACCGTGATCCACTGAGCCGACAGACTCCCACCTATTCTCTCAATAGTCTTTCTTTGGGATTTTAACATCCTCCGCTGCCCACGACCCTTTTTGGACCAGTTTACATTCAACTTCCCCCCCAGAAATGGGTGAAAAAGGCCACAATCCGGGGACTCTAGCGAGAGCCTCCCGACATGTGACCTCCACCTAGATGTCATCACCGCACATTCCAGCCTGAATTGTGATTAACAAAGGGGTCAAAGGTTATTAGGGGGTCGGCAGAAATGTGGGGTTGGAGTTTCAATGCAGATTGCCTCAGTACTGAACCTCTGACAGTGCGGCACTCCCTCAGTACTGACCCTCTGACAGTGCGGCACTCCCTCGGTACTGACCCTCTGACAGTGCGACACTCCCTCAGTACTGACCCTCTGACAGTGCAGCACTCCCTCAGTACTGACCCTCTGACAGTGCGGCACTCCCTCAGTACTGACCCTCTGACAGTGCGGCACTCCCTCGGTACTGACCCTCTGACAGTGCGACACTCCCTCAGTACTGACCCTCTGACAGTGCAGCACTCCCTCAGTACTGACCCTCTGACAGTGCGGCACTCCCTCGGTACTGACCCTCTGACAGTGCGGCACTCCCTCAGTACTGACCCTCTGAAAGTGCGGTACTCCCTCAGTACTGACCCTCTGACAGTGCGGCACTCCCTCAGTACTGACCCTCTGACAGTGCAGCACTCTCTCAGTACTGACCCTCTGACAGTGCAGCACTCCCTCAGTACTGACCCTGTGACAGTGCAGCACTCTCTCAGTACTGACCCTCTGACAGTGCAGCACTCCCTCAGTACTGACCCTCTGACAGTGCGGCACTCCCTCAGTACTGACCCTGTGACAGTGCAGCACTCTCTCAGTACTGACCCTCTGACAGTGCAGCACTCCCTCAGTACTGACCCTCTGACAGTGCGGCACTCCCTCAGTACTGACCCTCTGACAGTGCGGTACTCCCTCAGTACTGACCCTCTGACAGTGCGGCACTCCCTCAGTACTGACCCTCTGACAGTGCAGCACTCCCTCAGTACTGACCCTCTGACAGTGCAGCACTCCCTCAGTACTGACCCTCTGACAGTGCTGCACTCCCTCAGTACTGACCCTCTGACAGTGCAGCACTCCCTGAGTATGACCCTCTGACAGTGCAGCACTCCCTCAGTACTGACCCTCTGACAGTGCAGCACTCCCTCAGTACTGACCCTCTGACAGTGCTGCACTCCCTCAGTACTGACCCTCTGACAGTGCAGCACTCCCTCAGTACTGACCCTCTGACAGTGCGGCCCTCCCTCAGTACTGACCCTCTAACAGTGCAGCACTCCCTCAGTACTGATCCTCTGACAGTGCGGCACTCCCTCAGTACTGACCCTCTGACAGTGCAGCACTCCCTCAGCACTGACATTCTGACAGTGCAGCACTCCCTCAGTACTGACCCTCTGACAGTGCAGCTCTCCCTCAGTACTGACCCTCTGACAGTGCGGCACTCCCTCAGTACTGACCCTCTGACAGTGCAGCACTCCCTCAGTACTGACCCTCTGACAGTGCGGCACTCCCTCAGTACTGACCCTCTGACAGTGCAGCACTCACTCAGTACTGACGCTCTGACAGTGCGGCACTCCCTCAGTACTGACCCTCTGACAGTGCGGCGCTCCCTCAGTACTGACCCTCTGACAGTGCAGCACTCTCAGTACTGACCCTCTGACAGTGCAGCACTCCCTCAGTACTGACCCTCTGACAGTGCAGCACTCCCTGAGTATGACCCTCTGACAGTGCAGCACTCCCTCAGTACTGACCCTCTGACAGTGCAGCACTCCCTCAGTACTGACCCTCTGACAGTGCGGCACTCCCTCAGTACTCATCCTCTGATAGTGCGGCCCTCCCTCAGTACTGACCCTCTAACAGTGCAGCACTCCCTCAGTACTGATCCGCTGACAGTGCGGCACTCCCTCAGTACTGATCCTCTGACAGTGCAGCACTCCCTCAGCACTGACCCTCTGACAGTGCAGCACTCCCTCAGTACTGACCCTCTGACAGTGCGGCACTCCCTCAGTACTGATCCTCTGACAGTGCAGCACTCCCTCAGTACTGACCCTCTGACCGTGCAGCACTCCCTGAGTATGACCCTCTGACAGTGCAGCACTCCCTCAGTACTGACCCTCTGACAGTGCAGCACTCCCTCAGTACTGACCCTCTGACAGTGCTGCACTCCCTCAGTACTGACCCTCTGACAGTGCAGCACTCCCTCAGTACTGACCCTCTGACAGTGCGGCCCTCCCTCAGTACTGACCCTCTAACAGTGCAGCACTCCCTCAGTACTGATCCTCTGACAGTGCGGCACTCCCTCAGTACTGATCCTCTGACAGTGCAGCACTCCCTCAGTACTGACCCTCTGACAGTGCAGCACTCCCTCAGCACTGACACTCTGACAGTGCGGCACTCCCTCAGTACTGACCCTCTGACAGTGCGGCGCTCCCTCAGTACTGACCCTCTGACAGTGCGGCGCTCCCTCAGTACTGACCCTCTGACAGTGCAGCGCTCCCTCAGTACTGACCCTCTGACAGTGCGGCACTCCCTCAGTACTGACCCTCTGACAGTGCAGCACTCACTCAGTACTGACCCTCTGACAGTGCGGCACTCCCTCAGTACTGGCCCTCTGACAGTGCGGCGCTCCCTCAGTACTGACCCTCTGACAGTGCAGCACTCCCTGAGTATGACCCTCTGACAGTGCAGCACTCCCTCAGTACTGACCCTCTGACAGTGCAGCACTCCCTCAGTACTGACCCTCTGACAGTGCGGCACTCCCTCAGTACTCATCCTCTGATAGTGCGGCCCTCCCTCAGTACTGACCCTCTAACAGTGCAGCACTCCCTCAGTACTGATCCTCTGACAGTGCGGCACTCCCTCAGTAAAGATCCTCTGACAGTGCAGCACTCCCTCAGCACTGACCCTCTGACAGTGCAGCACTCCCTCAGTACTGACCCTCTGACAGTGCGGCACTCCCTCAGTACTGACCCTCTGACAATGCGGCACTCCCTCAGTACTGACCCTCTGACAATGCGGCACTCCCTCAGTCCTGACCCTCTGACAGTGCGGCACTCCCTCAGTACTGACCCTCTGACAGTGCGGCACTCCCTCAGTACTGACCCTCTGACAATGCGGCACTCCCTCAGTACTGACCCTCTGACAGTGCAGCGCTCCCTCAGTACTGACCCTCTGACAATGCGGCACTCCCTCAGTACTGACCCTCTGACAGTGCGGCACTCCCTCAGTACTGACCCTCTGACAGTGCAGCACTCCCTCAGTACTGACCCTCTGACAGTGCGGCACTCCCTCAGTACTGACACTCTGACAGTGCGGCACTCACTCAGTACTGACTCTCTGACAGTGCGGCACTCCCTCAGTACTGACCCTCTGACAGTGCAACACTCCCTCAGTACAGACCCTCTGACAGTGCTGCACTCCCTCAGTACTGACCCTCTGACAGTGCAGCACTCCCTCAGTATTGTGATGTCACTTGCAATATCTTATTCCTTCACAGGGAGGCAGCAGCAGACTGGGAATGCTGTAGTTATGTATTCAGCCACAGCGAGAAGCTTTGGAAACAAATCCCAGTTCAATCAAAGAAATCTCCCAGCAGCCATTACTGAACATGCTCATTCCTCCTGCTCAAATCGGGCAGCATTTTGCTTGCTATTGAATTATTCTCCGAGGATTAGTTCACAAAGCAGCAGGGGATTTGCAGCCATTCCCTCACATTGTGGCTCTGTCTGTAGCATTTTCTTTTTGTTGCAGAGAATTGTGGGTTCAGCACAGTCCAGAAAAGCGACCATATAATCCAGGCTGAGAGTCGCAGCACAGTACTGAGGGAGAGCTGCACTGTCAATGGGTCAGTACTGAGGGAGTGCTGCACTTTCAGAGGGTCAGTACTGAGGGAGTGCTGCACTGTCAGAGGGTCAGTACTGAGGGAGTGCTGCACTGTCAGAGGGTCAGTACTGAGGGAGTGCTGCACTGTCAGAGGGTCAGTACTGAGGGAGTGCTGCACTGTCAGAGGGTCAGTACTGAGGGAGAGCTGCACTTTCAGAGGGTCAGTACTGAGGGAGTGCTGCACTGTCAGAGGGTCAGTACTGAGGGAGTGCTGCACTGTCAGAGGGTCAGTACTGAGGGAGTGCTGCACTGTCAGAGGGTCAGTACTGAGGGAGTGCCGCACTGTCAGAGGGTCAGTACTGAGGGAGTGCCGCACTGTCAGAGGGTCAGTACTGAGGGAGTGCCGCACTGTCAGAGCGTCAGTACTGAGGGAGTGCCGCACTGTCAGAGGGTCAGTACTGAGGGAGTGCCGCACTGTCAGAGGGTCAGTACTGAGGGAGTGCCGCACTGTCAGAGGGTCAGTACTGAGGGCGTGCCGCACTGTCAGAGGGTCAGTACTGAGGGAGTGCCGCACTGTCAGAGGGTCAGTACTGAGGGAGTGCGGCACTGTCAGCGGGTCAGTACTGAGGGAGTGCTGCACTGTCAGAGGGTCTGTACTGAGGGAGTGCCGCACTGTCAGAGGGTCAGTACTGAGGTAGTGCCGCACTGTCAGAGGGTCAGTACTGAGGGAGTGCTGCACTGTCAGAGGGTCAGTACTGAGGGAGTGTCACACTGTCAGAGGGTCAGTACTGAGGGAGTGCCGCACTGTCAAGGGTCAGTACTGAGGGAGTGCTGCACTGTCAGAGGGTCAGTACTGAGGGAGTGCCGCACTGTCAGAGAGTCAGTACTGAGGGAGTGCCGCACTGTCAGAGGGTCAGTACTGAGGGAGCTGCACTGTCAGAGGGTCAGTACTGAGGGAGTGCCGCACTGTCAGAGAGTCAGTACTGAGGGAGTGCTGCACTGTCAGAGGGTCAGTACTGAGGGATTGCCGCACTGTCAGAGGGTCAGTACTGAGGGAGTGCCGCACTGTCAGAGGGTCAGTACTGAGGGAGTGCTGCACTGTCAGAGGGTCAGTACTGAGGGAGTGCTGCACTGTCAGAGGGTCGGTACTGAGGGAGTGCTGCACTGTCAGAGAGTCAGTACTGAGGGAGTGCCGCACTGTCAAGGGTCAGTACTGAGGGAGTGCTGCACTGTCAGAGGGTCAGTACTGAGGGAGTGCCGCACTGTCAGAGAGTCAGTACTGAGGGAGTGCTGCACTGTCAGAGGGTCAGTACTGAGGGACTGCCGCACTGTCAGAGGGTCAGTACTGAGGGAGTGCCGCACTGTCAGAGGGTCAGTACTGAGGGAGTGCTGCACTGTCAGAGGGTCAGTACTGAGGGAGTGCTGCACTGTCAGAGGGTCGGTACTGAGGGAGTGCTGCACTGTCAGAGGGTCAGTACTGAGGGAGTGCCGCACTGTCAGAGGGTCAATACTGAGGGCGTGCCGCACTGTCAGAGGGTCAGTACTGAGGGAGTGCCGCACTGTCAGAGGGTCAGTACTGAGGGAGTGCCGCACTGTCAGAGGGTCAGTACTGAGGGAGTGCCGCACTGTCAGAGGGTCAGTACTGAGGGAGTGCCGCACTGTCAGAGGGTCAGTACTGAGGGAGTGCCGCACTGTCAGAGGGTCAGTACTGAGGGAGTGCTGCACTGTCAGAGGGTCAGTACTGAGGGAGGGCTGCCCTGTCAGAGGGTCAGTACTGAGGGTGTGCCGCACTGTCAGAGGGTCAGTACTGAGGGAGTGCTGCCCTGTCAGAGGGTCAGTACTGAGGGAGTGCTGCACTGTCAGGGGGTCAGTACTGAGTGCGTGCCGCACTGTCAGAGGGTCAGTACTGAGGGAGTGCTGCACTGTCAGATAGTCAGTACTGAGGGAGTGCCGCACTGTCAGAGGGTCAGTACTGAGGGAGTGCTGCACTGTCTGAGGGTCAGTACTGAGGGAGTGCCGCACTGTCAGAGGGTCAGTACTGAGGGAGTGCTGCACTGTCAGAGGGTCAGTACTGAGGGAGTGCTGCACTGTCAGATAGTCAGTACTGAGGGAGTGCGCACTGTCAAAGGGTCAGTACTGAGGGAGTGCTGCACTGTCTTGAGGGTCAGTACTGAGGGAGTGCCGCACTGTCAGAGGGTCAGTACTGAGGGAGTGCTGCACTGTCAGAGGGACAGTACTGAGGTAGTGCTGCACTGTCAGATAGTCAGTACTGAGGGTGTGCCGCACAGTGAGAGGGTCAGTACTGAGGGAGTGCCGCACTGTCAGAGGGTCAGTACTGAGGGAGTGCTGCACTGTCAGAGGGTCAGTACTGAGGGAGTGCCGCACTGTCAGAGGGTCAGTACTGAGGGAGTGCTGCACTGTCAGAGGGACAGTACTGAGGGAGTGCTGCACTGTCAGATAGTCAGTACTGAGGGTGTGCCGCACAGTGAGAGGGTCAGTACTGAGGGAGTGCCGCACTGTCAGAGGGTCAGTACTGAGGGAGTGCTGCACTGTCAGAGGGTCAGTACTGAGGGAGTGCCGCATTGTCAGAGGGTCAGTACTGAGGGAGTGCCGCACTGTCAGAGGGTCAGTGCTGAGGGAGTGCAGCACTGTCAGAGGGTCAGTACTGAGGGAGTGCCGCACTGTCAGAGGGTCAGTATTGAGGGAGTGCTGCACTGTCAGAGGATCAGTACTGAGGGTGTGCCGCACAGTCAGAGGGTCAGTACTGAGGGAGTGCCGCACTGTCAGAGGGTCAGTACTGAGGGAGTGCTGCACTGTCAGAGGTTCAGTACTGAGGGAGTGCCGCACTGTCAGAGGGTCTGTACTGAGGGAGTGCCGCACTGTCAGAGGATCAGTACTGGGGGAGTGCCGCACTGTCAGAGGGTCAGTACTGAGGGAGTGCTGCACTGTCAGAGGGTCAGTACTGAGGGAGTGCTGCACTGTCAGAGGATCAGTAATGAGGGTGTGCCGCACAGTCAGAGGGTCAGTACTGAGGGAGTGCCGCACTGTCAGAGGGTCAGTACTGAGGGAGTGCCGCACTGTCTGAGGGTCAGTACTGAGGGTGTGCCGCACTGTCAGAGGGTCAGTATTGAGGGAGTGCTGCACTGTCAGAGGATCAGTACTGAGGGTGTGCCGCACAGTCAGAGGGTCAGTACTGAGGGAGTGCCGCACTGTCAGAGGGTCAGTACTGAGGGAGTGCCGCACTGTCAGAGGGTCAGTACTGAGGGAGTGCCGCACTGTCAGAGGGTCAGTACTGGGGGAGTGCCGCACTGTCAGAGGGTCAGTACTGAGGGAGTGCCGCACTGTCAGAGGGTCAGTACTGAGGGAGTGCTGCACTGTCAGAGGGTCAGTACTGAGGGAGCGCTGCACTGTCAGAGGATCAGTACTGAGGGTGTGCCGCACAGTGAGAGGGTCAGTACTGAGGGAGTGCCGCACTGTCAGAGGGTCAGTACTGAGGGAGTGCTGCACTCAGAGGGTCAGTACTGAGGGAGTGCCGCACTGTCAGAGGGTCAGTACTGAGGGAGTGCCGCACTGTCAGAGGGTCAGTACTGAGGGAGTGCCGCACTGTCAGAGGGTCAGTACTGAGGGAGTGCCGCACTGTCAGAGGGTCAGTACTGAGGGAGTGCCGCACTGTCAGAGGGTCAGTATTGAGGGAGTGCTGCACTGTCAGAGGATCAGTACTGAGGGTGTGCCGCACAGTCAGAGGGTCAGTACTGAGGGAGTGCCGCACTGTCAGAGGGTCAGTACTGAGGGAGTGCTGCACTGTCAGAGGGTCAGTACTGAGGCAGTGCCGCACTGTCAGAGGGTCAGTACTGAGGCAGTGCCGCACTGTCAGAGGGTCAGTAGTGGGGGAGTGCCGCACTGTCAGAGGGTCAGTACTGAGGGAGTGCTGCACTGTCAGAGGGTCAGTATTGAGGGAGTGCTGCACTGTCAGAGGATCAGTACTGAGGGTGTGCCGCACAGTCAGAGGGTCAGTACTGAGGGAGTGCCGCACTGTCAGAGGGTCAGTACTGAGGGAGTGCCGCACTGTCAGAGGGTCAGTACTGAGGGAGTGCCGCACTGTCAGAGGGTCAGTACTGAGGGAGTGCTGCACTGTCAGAGGGTCAGTACTGAGGGAGTGCCGCACTGTCAGAGGGTCAGTACTGAGGGAGCGCCGCACTGTCAGAGGGTCAGTACTGGGGGAGTGCCGCACTGTCAGAGGGTCAGTATTGAGGGAGTGCTGCACTGTCAGAGGGTCAGTACTGAGGGAGTGCTGCACTGTCAGAGGGTCAGTACTGAGGGAGCGCTGCACTGTCAGAGGGTCAGTACTGAGGGAGTGCCGCACTGTCAGAGGGTCAGTACTGAGGGAGTGCTGCACTGTCAGAGGGTGTCTTCTTTTGGATGAGAATTTAAACGAAGGCCGTGCAAGTCTCTCTGGTGGGGGTAAAGAGTCTCATGCCCACTCTCTCAAAGGGCAAGTTCACCTTGAGGCCAATATTCATCTCAATCAACATCACTGAAACAGATTGGTGATTCTCACCTCGCTGTTTGCTGAGTCATGTTGAACTCAAAAAGTTATGTCTTGTTTCTCCTTTGCCAGACCTGCTGGTTTCCCAGCACTTTCTGCACTATTATAGGAGTTTAATTATCCTTGTTATCCAGTTCACAAATTCTCCTGATCTCTTCCTCTCTCTCTTGTCATGCGAGGCTCCCTTTAAGACATGGATGTTTCGCCATGTACCTTTAAGAAAACAGAGATGTCACTGGTGGGGCTGAGCTCAGGTCAGCCATTTTGCAGTTGGGTTTTGCAGTTTGAAAAGTGCCTGGCTGGTTTTACTGAGAGCAGTTTAAAAGTAGAAAGCCAGTTTGAGACAGTAGCTTGAGAAGTTCTGGTTTGCTGTGAGTGCTTGAAGGGAGAAAGCCAGGTTTGAGAAAGCAGCTTGGGTGTGTCTGTGTGAGTCCAGAGAACTGCAGGAAGAAAGCAAGGTGCTGGAGCTGAAGTCAACCAAGCTGATATATCTCTGCCATTCTACAGAAAATATATATATCCTTTAACCTGATGTGATTCTGTTTAAAGGTGTTAAGTCTCCTGGAAGTTTGAAGGAACATTTTAAGGAGTTATTTACTGTTGCAATATTTTCTGAATGATCTTCGAAGTAAGGGGTGTTAAGAGATCCAATGTTTATTTAAGATGTTAAGTTGAGTTCATGGAATAAACAGTGTTTTGTGTTTAAAAACCCACGTGTCCATAATTGTAATCCCACACCTAGGGAAAAAGCCGTGTGCTAGGAAAAGCAACAAATCCATTAAAGGGAGAGGTTGGTTGAACTCCATGATACATTTTGGGGTTCTGAAAACGCCTCGCCCATAACAATTGGGGGCTCGTCCGGGATAAAAGTCTATCCAATGGATTGGCTTTTGTGAACTTAAAGACAGTGAAGGATTGTTGCTTTTCCGGTGAGGTATTTTTAATTTAAGTGGGGAGAGTGTTGTGAACAATGGTTCTTTCAGAGGCTCAGAAGTTTTTGGGGGTGGAGAACGTTACACCTAGTACTTTACGGACAGAAAGGAAAAGCAGGCTGTTAGATTTGGCAAGAACATCACAGTTAACATTACCTGACAAGATGCGAAAAGATGAGGTAATTATGGTGGTGGTTAAGCATTTAAAGTTGCCTGAGATAGAGTTTGACTCATTGGAAATGGCAAAAATTCTGTTGCAAATGAAACAAATGGAACATGAGAAAGAATTAAAGCGGCTGGCATCCGAGAGTGAGAGAGAGGAAAGAAGAGAGAGAGAGGAAAAAGAAAGAGAAAGAGAGAAAGATGAGAAAGAAAAGGAGAGAGAAGAAAGGAGAAACGAAAGAATAGCCCTAGAAGAACAAAAAGAAAAAGAAAGGGAGATACAGATCAGAGAAAAAGATAAAGAGAGGGAGTTTGAACTTCAGAAAATGGCCATGAAACATGACAATCAGTTAAAATTGGCAGACGTAAAGGGAAACGTACAGTTGGATGATAGTGATGAGGATAGTGAGAAAGAGCATCATAGTCGAAGGCTTGGTGGGAATCTATTTAAATATGTCCAAGCATTGCCAAGGTTTGACGAGAAGGAAGTGGAAGCCTTTTTCATTTCATTTGAGAAGGTAGCTAAACAAATGAAATGGCCACAGGACATGTGGGTGTTACTGATTCAAACAAAGCTGGTAGGTAGAGCTAGTGAAGTGTTTGCATCACTACCGGAGGAGGTATCTGGAACGTATCAGGAGGTGAAGAAATCCATCGTAAGTGCATATGAGCTAGTGCCTGAAGCTTACAGACAAAGGTTTAGAAATTTAACGAAAGAATTTGGTCAAACATACATGGAGTTTGAAAGGCTCAAACAGAGTAATTTTGAGAGGTGGATAAGGGCTTTGAAAATAGACCAAACGTATGAAGCTCTCAGAGAAATTATACTTTTGGAGGAGTTTAAAAATTCAATTCCTGATGTAGTGAGAACTCATGTGGAAGAACAGAGGGTTAAAACTGCGAGATTAGCAGCGGAAATGGCAGATGATTATGAATTAGTTCATAAATCAAAGATTGGTTTCCGACATCAGTTTCAGCCGGTGAGGGATAGAAACTGGGGACATGAGAAATACTCAAGTGATAAAGGTAAAGGTGATCTGATGGGAGACAATAAAGAGAGTGTACCTCAGATCAAAAAAGAAATCCAGGAGGGTGGAAAACAAATGAAAAGTTTCAAAAGTTTTCACTGTAATAAACTAGGCCATGTAAAGTCACAGTGTTGGTGGTTGAAGAAAAGCACTGGGAAGGCTGATGTGGTAAAACAGGATAAGACAGTGGGGTTTGTTAGAGTGGTAAAGGAAAGCCCAAGGGAAGCGAAGGAGGTGCAAACGATTGTACAGCCTGTTCAAGAAGTAATTGTTAAGAAGGTGCCAGATGTCTTTAAAGAATTTACTTGTGTGGGTAAAGTTTACTCATGTGTATCAGGAGGAGCAGGTAAAGAAGTCACAATTTTAAGAGATACAGGGGCTAGTCAATCTTTAATGGTAAGAGATGAGGAATTATGTAATTTGGGAAGAATGTTGCCAGAAAAGGTGGTGATATGTGGAATTCAGGGTGAGAGGAGTAGCGTTCCATTATATAAGGTCAGGTTGGAAAGTCCAGTGAAGAGTGGTGAAGTGGTAGTCGGAGTAATAGAGAAACTATCTTGTTCAGGAATACAGTTTATCTTGGGTAATGATATAGCTGGATCGCAGGTGGGAGTGATGCCTACTGTGGCTGATAAGCCATTGGAAAAATCAGTCAACTAAAGGGTTGAAGGATGAATATCCTGGGATGTTTCCGAATTGTGTAGTAACAAGGTTGCAAAGTCCCAGGTTAAGACAAGAGGACAAATCAAAGAGTGAAGATGACGTTGATGTGCGATTATCAGAAACGATTTTTGATCAGATGGTTGAAAAAGAACAAGAACAGGTGGAGGATGAGGCGGATATTTTTAGTTCAGGAAAATTGGCGGAGTTACAACAGAAAGATGTAGAAATAAAACGGATATACCAGAAAGCATATACGGAAGAGGAATCTGAGAGTATACCAGAGTGTTATTACCGTAAAAGTGATGTCTTGATGAGAAAATGGAGACCTGTACATATGCAGGTGGATGGAAAGTGGGCAGAAGTTCAAGTAGTATTGCCGGTAGAGTACAGAAAGGAGGTGTTGCGAGTTGCACATGAGGTACCAGTGGGAGGTCATTTGGGAATAAGGAAAACTCAAGCTAAAATCCAGAAACATTTTTATTGGCCTGGAAAGGTGAATGCAGTTACAAGAACGGACTCTTACCCTATCCCACGTTTGAAGGATTGCATTGAGAAAGTGGGACAATCTGCTTTTATTTCCAACTTCCAGACATGGAAAGAACATTTAAAACATCGTATGGAGTTCTTCGATCGACTTCAGGAGGCGGGTTTGGTGATGAGCCTAGCCGAAAGTGAATTTGGAGAAGCCCGAATCACTTTCCTTGCGGAGTTTCCGTTATCCTCAAGACGAAGGGAAATAATGCGAGTTCTTAGTATGAGTGGCTTTGATCGAACATTTGTGCAAAAGTTTTGTGGTGTGATTACATCACTGTTGGAATTGCTGAAGAAACGTAAAACATTTCGATGGACAGTGGACTTTCAACAGGCATTTGACTGCCTGAAAGCTGTGATCACCAATGTTCCTGTGTTGGAGAACTGCAAGGGACTCTGTGGTCAGATTGAACTAAATTATCTGATTCTGAAGAGAAATGCCGAGGAGTAGAGGAATGGATGGATCGGGCAGAGACTTTGCTCAAAGAGACTGCCAATCGAGAAGGATTTCGGTTGGAGGAAGCAGAACAAAGAAAAATGGACTATATTATTATACTTGTTTGTATGTGTTGTTTTTGTAAAAATGAAAATGTATATTTACTGTGTACATTTCTTAGTGGATGGTGCAAGTGTGAAAAATGAAACCATCTTGAAGTTGATGGGTTTTTTTTTTTTCTTGGGGGGAGGTGTCCTGCGAGGGTACCTTTAAGACATGGATGTTTAAACAATGTACCTTTAAGAAAACAGTGATGTCAGAGAGTGGGTGGGGCTGAGCTCAGGTCAGCCATTTTACAGTTGGGTTTTGCAGTTTGAAAAGTGCCTGGCTGGTTTTGCTGAGAGCAGCTAAAAAGTGCCTGGCTGGTTTTACTGAGAGCAGTTTAAAAGTAGAAAGCCAGTTTGAGACAGCAGCTTGAGAAGTTCTGGTTTGCTGTGAGTGCTTGAAGGGAGAAAGCCAGGTTTGAGTAAGCAGCTTGGGTGTGTCTGTGTGTGTCCAGAGAACTGCAGGAAGAAAGCAAGGTGCTGGAGCTGAAGTCAACCAAGCTAATATATCTCTGCCATTCTACAGAAAATATATATATCCTTTAACCTGATGTGATTCTGTTTAAAGGTGTTAAGTCTCTTGGAAGTTTGAAGGAACATTTTAAGGAGTTATTTACTGTTGCAATATTTTCTGAATGATCTTCGAAGTAAGGGGTGTTAAGAGATCCAATGTTTATTTAAGATGTTAAGTTGAGTTCATGGAATAAATAGTGTTTTGTGTTTAAGAACCCACGTGTCCATAATTGTAATCCCACACCTAGGGAACAAGCCGTGTGCTCGGAAAAGCAACAAATCCATTAAAGGGAGAGGTTGGTTGAACTCCAGGATACATTTTGGGGTTCTGAAAACGCCTCGCCCATAACACTCTGAATCCCAATGAACTCGGGTTTTTTCTCATTTTATTTTGGTAAAAGTTACTATTTTTAAAAAGTTGTAACTTATGTTGAAGAGCACGTAATTGTTCCTGTAGATCGACGGTGGTAACACTGAGCTCAGCTTTTCCATTTTTCCTCCAAGCTTTTCCTTTGTCCCATCACCAGCTGTGACTGCTGTCTATGTCTCTCTCAGTTTTGCCACATCTTTCCACTTGCTTTCCCTGCATGGTTAATTCGGGCTGTTTTGAAACTTCTCGGGCCCGGTTCTGGATTTGAAGCATTAATTGTGTTTCTCTTTCCACAGACACTACCGGAGTTAAGGGGCGTGATTCTCCGCTCCCGCGACTAAGTGCCCACGCCGTCGAGTTTCACAACGGCGCAAAACGGCCCCGACCGCGATCGATTCAGAGCCCGAAAATGGGCTAGGAGGAACTCGGGGGGCGTGGTACGAAAGCAGCACCGTAAGTGCGCGATGCCCCAATGACGCGGCGCAGCGCCACAAATGGCGCGATCCGCACACGGAAGGACCCAGGAGGAGGAGAAGGAGGAGAGATGGCTGAGCCCCGACGAGCCGCACCGAGGTGCCAGGACACGGACCTGGACACCCTCCTCGAGGTTGAAAACCGAAGGGCCACCCTCTGCCCCAGACGTGGGCATCGCCAGCCGTCCAGCACGGTGAGGCGCGGTTGGCATGAAGTTGGCACCGCTGTGAGTGCTGTGGGGCACACCTCCCGGTCCGGGGAGCAGTGTCGGAAGCTGCACAACCTCACTCGGGCTGCCAGGATAAGTGCCATGAGGGTGCCCCCGGGTCACAACCAACCCCCCCCCCCCTGGAACGAGGGAGGCAAGTGGGGAAGGGGGGTGGGTGGGGGGGGGTTCAGGGTACACAACGTTGTACTCGACCCACATGAGCACCGGGACCACCCTGGAGAGATGCCATGGCGTGGCTCCAACTGTCTCCTCACCCAGCATTAATATAGATTATATCTGCTCGCCCTGATGATACCCGCCTAATTGTGATGCTTTATCCCCCCCCCCCACCCCAGGACAAGACAGCTCACAACCAACGTGAGCGTATGAGAACCGGAGGGGGTTCTCCTGTGCTGCACCCCCTAAATGTTCA
Organism: Scyliorhinus torazame; assembly: GCF_047496885.1. Taxonomy (NCBI): domain Eukaryota; kingdom Metazoa; phylum Chordata; class Chondrichthyes; order Carcharhiniformes; family Scyliorhinidae; genus Scyliorhinus; species Scyliorhinus torazame. The sequence continues at coordinate 167,665,670 of NC_092724.1, forward strand.
CGAGCAGAAGGCCCTGGTCCCGGGAGGTGGCGACATGCCAGGTCGGAGGCGCAGAAGCAAGTGAGAGAACCCTGCATGTCCTCCACCACCGCCCCCCCCCCCCCACCCCGTCATCGCCCCCCTCACAATCTGGCCACTGCACCCGCAATCCCCTCCCCCTCACACTCTGGCCACTGCACCCTCGATCCCCTCCCCCTCACACTGGCCACTGCACCCTCGATCCCCTCCCCCCTCACACGCCCCCCGATTCCATCCCCCCCTCACACACTGGCCCCACCACCACCATACACCCGGCCCAGCGTGTCTAACGGACCCCGTATCGTTGTGTTCCCCAGGGGCAGCCGCCGAACGTCCAGGGTCGTCTCGGCCAAGACACAGCCGACCGTCTCCAACCTCAAGCGCACCCAGGGACGCACGCCAGAGGGTGGCAGTCGGTCGGACAGGAGGGCCATCCGCTCAGTCTGGGACGCTGGACGGGGACGCACATACGACGGACAGAGGCAATACTGAGGGGCACAGGACAGACAGTGACGATGACGTACAGAGAACGGCCACACAGTCCACGGATTCACCTGGAGGGCAACATGACATGGGCCGCATGCATCTTGCGCCGGGCCATGAGGGGGACCAGTACACACCAGACTTCCTAACGGACGATGACCTCGAGCTAGTGGCACTGCTGTCTCCCACACCGTCCACCATCGCAGATAACTGATGAGGCTCCCGGGTCACGGTCTGGTGCGCACCCCACAGCCGAGCCGGTACAGCAGGTGGAGTTTGGAGCAGCCGAGGGGCTGGACGGTCGGAGGGCAGCCCAGGCCCAGCAAACAGCTGCCACCCAGACGGTTCCCGGGTTCCTGGATGTAATTGACCCACCCGGACAACCGATGCATGTGGACACCCAGGGACTGAGTAACGGGATGAGGACCATCTTCCAGGACCTGCACACGCAGCTGGAGGAGTCTATCCGCGTCCAGGAGCAGGGAGTGGTGCCGCTCATCGCAGCCACCCAGGCCGACACCGCACGGGTGGCGTCCGCGATGGAGGCAATGGGTGAAGGGGTTTCGGCCATGGGGCAGGTTCTGCAAGGCGTTGGGCTTCACGTGCACGCGTCATCCATGGCCCAGGAGCGGGCTGCCCTCTCACAGGTAGCCATGCGCCAGAGCCAACACGACATTGCCGCCGCTCTCGGGGCCCTGGCTGAGTCTCACCATGCCATGGCCCGGTCCCAGCAGGCCATGGCACAGTCCCAGCAGTCAGTCGCGGAGAGCATCGACCACCTGGCGCACGTGATAGATGGCGTAGCGCACTCACAGGTTGAGGTAGCACAGTCCCTGGTAGGAATGTCACACTCCCTGGGCCCCGTCTCGGCGAACATTCGGACCATGGTCGATCCCGCTGCATGCCTCCAGGACTGTCGGGGGTGCGACGGGGCATGTCTCCGAGCGCATCTCCGTCCCACAGTGAGGCCCCGGGGCCACCGGGCTCCCCGAGGGAGGAGGAGGTTCTGGGGCCCGTCCCGGTCGCTCCACCAAGGGACGTCCCGGTACACTTGGCCTCCCCCCGTTCCGTCCCTGACGCATCTGGTGGGGAGCGGGCAGGTCAGGGTGGCACCACGCCATCCAACATGCCCACCGAGCAGCCTGGCCCATCGAAGCCGGGTCACCACAGGAAACGCGTGCCGACGGGGAACCATGTCGCAGGGCGTGATTCTCAGCAGTCCGCCTCCACTCCTGCTGTACCATCTGGGGAGACACCTAGACGTAGTGGTAGGGCCCGTAAGGCAAAGTCGTTAGGCACATAATAAGTTGGCACGGGTGCAGGGCACAGTTTAGTTGTAGGGGGAGGGCACCTATGTTAATCACACAAATAAACTCACTGTTGCACTTAACTTGTAAGACTCTGTGCTATGTCCGGTGCCAGGGGACTCGTGAGGGTGACCGAATGGCGCTGTGGTTAACGAGCGGTTCAATGTCGGTGCTGGATGTCTGTGTCCTGCCTGATGCACGCCATCCTCCTCCTCCTCCTCTTCCTCCTCCTCTTCGTTTGCGTTGGCTCCGGTGCCGTCGGGTCCTCCCTCCGACTCCTCCACCAGGGCATCTCCCCTCTGCATGGCAATGTTGTGCAGCGCACAGCAGACCACAACCATGCGACCGACCCTGTCGGGCCGGTACTGCAGGGCCCCTCCGGAGCGGTCCAGGCATCTGAATCGCATCTTCAGCAGCCCGAAGCACCGCTCCACCACACCCCTGGTTGCTGCATGGGCCTCGTTGTATAGGCTCTCCGCGTTGGTGTGAGGCCTCCGTATTGGCGTCAGCAGCCATGACCTCAATGGATAGCCCCTGTCGCCCAGCAACCAGCACCTCAGCCGGGGGGGGGCGCATCCATCGAACATTGCGGGGATGAACGACTGTGCCAGAATGTATGCGTCATGCACACTCCCGGGGTACCTTGCACACACGTGCATGATCTTCATATGGCGGTCGCACACCACCTGAATGTTCATGGAGTATGCGCCCTTTCTGTTCATGAACACGTCCCTGCTGTCTGCAGGCGGGCGCATGGGGACGTGCACACCATCGATGACACCCTGGACCATCGGTATCCTGGCCACCTTGGTGAATCCACGTGCCCGTGCTTCCTGCTGTGCTCGGCGCCTGGAAGGAACCGGTAGCGTAAAAGTTTAGGGCCACCGTCCCCTTGACGGAGACTGGTATCGCGTGTCCTCCTCCCGTTCCACGTGGTGCGAGGTGCGCCACGAGCTGGCATATATGTGCGACCGTCTCCCTGCTGAACCGTAGTCTCCTCCTGCAAGTGATGTCCGGTAGGGCCTCGAACGACATTCTGTCACGGTACACCCTCGGCCTTGCTGGACGCCTGTGGCGCCCTGGCACCACCATCAGTGGCTCCTCCTCCTCCTCCCCCTCAAGCACTTCGATATCAGTGCCTGCTTCCTGTGCATTCCTCACCGTCTGGGGGTCAATGTTCCCCTCGGCATCCCCCTGGACATTCCAGGCCTGAGCGCCTGCGGCCTGCGCGGCGACGACGGGCCACTCCGCGGCCATCCCCTCTGCTGCAGCACAACCGCTGCATCTGCAGCCACTGTGGGCCGTCCGACTCTACGCTGCCGGATGGCAAACTCCAGAACTGCGGCTCCAACCACGGCACTGAACATCGCTGTCTGGCTGGCATACATGGTGACCTGCAGGAGGGTGGGGTGGGGGGGGGGGGGGGGGGGGCAGAGAGACGGCATGCTACACGGAGGTTCTTCCACACCTCGCCAGCCGGGTTGCCTGGGATCCCTGTGTGCCCCGGTGGCCAGGTCACGTTGTAGATACGCAGCCAGCCTAACACCTGGTCACTGTCTGCGCCCAACGGTCAGTTCACACCGTTCTCCTCACCAGTGTGCCAGTCGCCTGTGCCCATCAGCCACACGACAACCACGGTATGGGCAGCACGGTAGCATTGTGGTTAGCACAATTGCTTCACAGCTCCAGGGTCCCAGATTCGATTCCGGCTTGGGTCACTGTCTGTGCGGAGTCTGCACGTCCTCCCCGTGTGTGCGTGGGTTTCCTCCGGGTGCTCCGGTTTCCTCCCAGAGTCCAAAGATGTGCAGGTTAGGTGGATTGGCCGTGATAAATTGCCCTTAGTGTCCAAAATTGCCCTTAGTGTTGGGTGGGGTTACTGGGTTATGGGGATAGGGTGGAGGTGTGGACCTTGGGTAGGGTGCTCTTTCCAAGAGCCGGTGCGGACTCGATGGGCCGAATGGCCTCCTTCTGCACTGTAAATTCTATGATAATCTATGAAACCTGCGGCCGTGTCCTCGTCACCGTCCTGCCATATTAGGGCGGCTCACATGTGGCATCCGTGGATGGACGACACCCTCCACCCTCTCCCTCACCCCTCCCACCTCCACCCTCTCCCTCACCCCTCCCACCTCCACCCTCTCCCTCACCCCTCCCACCTCCACTCCCTCCCTCACCCCCCCTCCCACCTCCACACTCTCCCTCACCCCCCCCACCTCCACTCCCTCCCTCACCCCCTCCCACCTCCGCACTCTCTTTCCCCCCTCCCACCTTCACACTCTCCCTTACCCCCCACCCACCTCCACACTCTCCCTCACCCCCCTCCCACCTCCACTCTCCCTCCCCCCTCAACCCCCTCCCACCTCCACTCTCCCTCCCTCAACCCCCTCCCACCTCCACTCCCTCCCTCACCCCCCTCCACTCCCTCCCTCACCCCCCTCCACTCCCTCCCTCACCCCCTCCCACCTCCACACTCTCTCACCCCCCTCCCACGCTCTCCCTCCCCCTCCCACCTTCACACTCTCCCTCCCCCTCCCACCTTCACACTTTCCCTCACCCCCCTCCCACCTCCACTATCCCTCACCCCCTCCCACCTCCACTCACTCCCTCACCCTCTCCCACCTCCACTCCCTCCCTCACCCCCCTCCCACCTGCACACTCTCCCTCCCTCACCCCCCTCCCACCTCCACGCTCTCCCTCACCCCCTCCCACCTGCACTCCCTCCCTCACCCCCTCCCACCTCCACTCCCTCCCTCACCCCCCTCCACTCCCTCCCTCACCCCCTCCCACCTCCACTCCCTCCCTCACCCCCCTCCACTCCCTCCCTCACCCCCTCCCACCTCCACTCCCTCCCTCACCCCCCTCCACTCCCTCCCTCACCCCCTCCCACCTCCACTCCCTCCCTCACCCACTTCCACTCCCTCCCTCACCCCCCTCCACTCCCTCCCTCACCCCCTCCCACCTCCACTCCCTCCCTCACCCCCCTCCACTCCCTCCCTCACCCCCTCCCACTCCACACACTCCCTCACCCCCCCTCCCACCTCCACACTCTCCCTCACCCCCCCACCTCCACACACTCCCTCACCCCCCCTCCCACCCCACACGTTGGCCGCAGCGTTCTCGGGAAGCCGACCCGGTCTGCAGCTCAGGAACAGTCCGCTCACCTCCTCACTGATCAGTGTCAGTCAGCACGACTGGCTGACGACTTTATTTAGCAGGTGTGAACGGCGACGGCGTGAACTGGGGTCACGCCGTCGGGACTTCGGCCCATCCTTTGTCCAGTTCCTGTATCTGCACCTCCCTGCCCGAGATCAGTTACACATCGATTGTTCACAGAATCTTTCTGCCTGTCCTACAACAAGCTGAGGAATCAAGTGTACTGCAAATAATGTCAGAAAATTCACTGAAGATATTGCTTTCCTTGATCTTTTAATTTTCCTGTCCCACCTCCCATTATATGGCCACTGTAAACGTCAGCTTCATACAGAATCTGTCTGCCTGTATTTTAACTCACATCGAATCTTGTCTGACCTTGTGCCTTGGGGGCAGCATGATAACATAGTGGTTAGCACTATTGCTTCACAGCTCCAGGGTCCCAGGTTCGATTCCCCGCTGGGTCACTGTCTGTGCGGAGTCTGCACGTTCTCCCCGTGTCTGTGTGGGTTTCCTCCGGGTGCTCCGGTTTCCTCCCACAGTCCAAAGATGTGCAGGGGTAGGTGGATTGGCCATGATAAATTGCCCTTAGTGACCAAAAAAGGTAAGGTGAGGTGGGATTACGGAGTTAGGGTGGAAGTGTGGAGATAGGGTGGAGGTGTGGGGTTCGGTAGGGTGCTCTTTCCAAGGGCCGGTGCAGACTCGATGGGCCGAATGGCCTCCTTCTGCACTGTAGATTCTATGATTCTGTTGATATACAATGGCTGTCAGTCCTGCAAAGCCTTCATTTCAAAACTCTCATTCTTCTTTTTAAACCCTTCCATGACTGTGCCCTTCCTTCGTCTCTGCGCTCCTCTAATGCTGGCTTCTTGTTGATCCCGAGTTTAATCTACTATTGGTGACCATACCTTCAGCTGTCTGGACAGAAGCTGAGATTTCCTCCCTGAACCTTCTCTGCCTCTTTGTCCTCCTATGAAATCGACCGCTTTGAACAAACCTTTGCTTCTCTATCCTAACATTTTGCTTGGCTCTGTGTCAAAATTTGCTTTCTCTTTGCAAGTTTTGTCCCTCTTTGAACTTTTGTTTCTTAGATATAAAAGTGTTGGCGATTAGGAAAAGGTGGTTTCCCCTAAAAAGATGTAAAAGTCTCTATGGTGGCACGGTGGTTAGCACTGCTGCCTCACGCGCCGAGGTCCCGGGTTCGACTCCCGGCCCTGGATCACTGTCCGTGTGGAGTTTGCACATTCTCCCCGTGTCTGCGTGGGTTTCACCCCCACAAGATGTGCAGGGTAGGTGGATTGGCCACGCTAAATTAGACAAATTGCCACCTTCAGCCCTTTTCAACAAGTTTGTTGTTAATGCATTAATCTACATCATTTATTGCAAGCTCTGATATTCTTTGTAATTTACAAAAACCAAAGAAAATGAGAAAAAAAGCACCTGGTTTGCCCCGGAGGTTTTGTTTTATATTTCTGGAGACTCCAGGTGGTGAATTGGTAACATTACTGAACAATAACACAAAAGATTACAGTGGAGGGTAAATCACAAGTACAATTCTCTAACAATCGACAAGTCTCACCTCCCTCGGTCGTTCATAACTAACCAATCAGCTTTCATTCCTTGACAACATCTACACAGGATGTAGTAACAGATGGTAAAATTCTCACTCCAAGGACCTTAACCAGAAACATATCAGGTGTAGTCACTGGTTAGCCCACCCTCAAGTATGTTACAAAAAAAAATTAATACCCTTTTTGATCTGACCAAAGGGTTACTTACCTGTTGAACATTAACGACCTTTCATCTGCCAGACACTGCACGTTTTCAGTTGTGTGATCTGCAAGGCACTGTCTGACAAGGCAGCGGAAACAGATTCAATATCAATTTTCAAAGGAAAATTAGATAAATATCTGAAGGGGAAAATATTGCAGACCATAGGTGTAAAATTTGGAGAGCATAATGCGAAGAGCTGGCACTGCATGCCATCATGAATGGTCTCCTCTGTGCTGTACCATTGCGATAGAGACTTACAGCACAAAGACCCTTCACACCACTGAGTTTGTGCCAGTCAACAAAAACACCTAACCATTCAAATCCCATTTTCCAGCACTTGGCATTGCAAATGCAAATCTAAATACTCCTTCAATGTTATGAGGGTCTCTGCCTCCACCCCCCTTTCAGGCAGCGAGTTCCAGACTCCCACCGTCCTCTGGGTGAAAAGGTTTTTCCTCACATCCCCTCTAAATCTATCTAACCCCGTGCTGTACCTGTCCTGGGAGTGTTCGATGGGGACAGTGTAGAGGGAGCTTTACTCTGTATCTAACCCCGTGCTGTACCTGTCCTGGGAATGTTTGATGGGGAGAGTGTAGAGGGAGCTTTACTCTGTATCTAGCCCCATGCTGTACCTGTCCTGGGAGTGTTTGATGGGGACAGTGTAGAGGGAGCTTTACTCTGTATCTAACCCCATGCTGTACCTGTCCTGGGAGTGTTTGATGGGGACAGTGTAGAGGGAGCTTTACTCTGTATCTAACCCCGTGCTGTACCTGTCCTGGGAGTGTTTGATGGGGACAGTGTAGAGGGAGCTTTACCCTGTATCTAACCCCGTGCTGTACCTGTCCTGGGAGTGTTTGATGGGGACAGTGTAGAGGGAGCTTTACTCTGTATCTAACCCCGTGCTGTACCTGTCCTGGGAGTGTTTGATGGGGACAGTGTAGAGGGAGCTTTACCCTGTATCTAACCCCGTGCTGTACCTGTCCTGGGAGTGTTTGATGGGGACAGTGTAGAGGGAGCTTTACTCTGTATCTAGCCCCATGCTGTACCTGTCCTGGGAGTGTTTAATGGGGACAGTGTAGAGGGAGCTTTACTCTGTATCTAACCCCGTGCTGTACCTGTCCTGGGAGTGTTTGATGGGGACAGTGTAGAGGGAGCTTTACTCTGTATCTAACCCCGTGCTGTACCTGTCCTGGGAGTGTTTGATGGGGACAGTGTAGAGGGAGCTTTACTCTGTATCTAACCCCGTGCTGTACCTGTCCTGGGAGTGTTTGATGGGGACAGTGTAGAGGGAGCTTTACTCTGTATCTAACCCCATGCTGTACCTGTCCTGGGAGTGTTTGATGGGGACAGTGTAGAGGGAGCTTTACTCTGTATCTAACCCCGTGCTGTACCTGTCCTGGGAGTGTTTGATGGGGACAGTGTAGAGAGAGCTTTACTCTGTATCTAACCCCGTGCTGTATCTGTCCTGGGAGTGTTTGATGGGGACAGTGTAGAGGGAGCTTTACTCTGTATCTAACCCCGTGCTGTACCTGTCCTGGGAGTGTTTGATGGGGACAGTGTAGAGGGAGCTTTACTCTGTATCTAACCCCGTGCTGTACCTGTCCTGGGAGTGTTTGATGGGGGCAGTGTAGAGGGAGATTTACTCTGTATCTAACCCCGTGCTGTACCTGTACTGGGAGTGTTTGATGGGGACAGTGTAGAGGGAGCTTTCCTCTGTATCTAACCCTGTGCTGTATCTATCCCCGGACTGGGCAGGACTGGAACCGATGTCCTAGGGGGGGGGGTGTTTGCTAGAGCTGTTGGGGAGAGTTTAAACTAATGTGGCAGGGGGATGGGAACCGATGCAGGAAGTTGGAAGGTAGTAAAACAGGGACAGAAACAAAAGGCAGTAAGGGGGAAAGTGTAAAGCAGAGAAGCCAGAGTCAAAAATCAAAAAGGGCGACAGTACAAGGTACAGTGACTGAGGGGAGCTCAGTGAATAGGACCAGGAATACTAAAAGAAATAAAACGGGAAGTGAAAACATTAATGGTAAGCGACGCGGCAGGTTGTTACAGGAAGATATGGGTTCAACGACAAGGAAAATTAGGAGAAAGGTTAAGAGGAAATATAACTTAGGAGAGGTTACTGATCGAGGTGTTAAGATTCAGAACAGAGGTCAAAAAGCCAACATAAGTGTACTTTACCTGAATGCTCGTAGCATTCGGAATAAGGTAAATGAGTTGATGGCACAAATCATCGCGAATGACTATGATTTAGTGGCCATTACTGAAACATGGTAAAGGATGGTCACGACTGGGAGTTAAATATCCGAGGGTACCAAACTTTTCGGAAGGACAGAGTGGATGGTAAGGGAGGTGGTGTAGCTCTGTTATTTAAGGATGACCTCCGGGCAACAGTAAGGGATGACATCGGTGCTATGGAGGATAAGGTTGAATCCATTTGGGTGGAAATCAGGAATAGTAAGGCGAAAAAGTCACTGATAGGAGTAATCTATAGGCCACCAAATAGTAACATTATGGTGGGGCAGGCAATAAACAAAGAAATAACAGATGCATGTAGAAATGGTACAGTAGTTATCATGGGGGATTTTAATCTACATGTTGATTGGTTTAACCAGGTCGGTCAAGGCAGCCTTGAGGAGGAGTTTATAGAATGTATCCGCGATAGTTTCCTAGAACAGTATGTAATGGAACCTACGAGGGAACAAGTGGTCCTAGATCTTGTCCTGTGTAAAGAGACAGGATTGATTCAGGATCTCATAGTTAGGGATCCTCTCGGAAGGAGCGATCACAATATGGTGGAATTTAAAATATAGATGGAGGGTGAGAAGGTAAAATCAAGCACTAGTGTTTTGTGCTTAAACAAAGGAGATTACAATGGGATGAGAGAAGAACTAGCTAAGGTAGACTGGGAGCAAAGACTTTATGGTGAAACAGTTGAGGAACAGTGGAGAACCTTCCAAGTGATTTTTCACAGTGCCCAGCAAAGGTTTATACCAACAAAAAGGAAGGACGGTAAAAAGAGGGAAAATCGACCGTGGATATCTAAGGAAATAAGGGAGAGTATCAAATTGAAGGAAGAAACATACAAAGTAGCAAAGATCAGTGGGAGACTAGAGGACTGGGAAATCTTTAGGGGGCAACAGAAAGCTACTAAAAAAGCTATAGAGTAAGATAGATTATGAGAGTAAACTTGCTCAGAATATAAAAACAGATAGTAAAAGTTTCTACAAATACATAAAACAAAAAAGATTGGTCCTTTAGAGGATGAGAAGGGAGATTTAATAATGGAAGATGAGGAAATGGCTGAGGAACTGAACAGGTTTTTTGGGTCGGTCTTCACAGTGGAAGACACAAATAACATACCAGTGACTGATGGAAATGAGGCTATGACAGGTGAGGACCTTGAGAGGATTGTTATCACCAAGGAGGTAGTGATGGGCAAGCTAATGGGGCTAAAGGTAGACAAGTCTCCTGGACCTGATGGAATGCACCCCAGAGTGCTAAAAGAGATGGCTAGGGAAATTGCAAATGCACTAGTGATAATTTACCAAAATTCACTAGACTCTGGGGTGGTCCCGGTGGATTGGAAATTAGCAAATGTGACACCACTGTTTAAAAAAGGAGGTAGGCAGAAAGCGGGTAATTATAGGCCAGTGAGCTTAACTTCGGTAGTAGGGAAGATGCTGGAATCTATCATAAAGGAAGAAATAGCGAGGCATCTGGATGGAAATTGTCCCATTGGGCAGACGCAGCATGGGTTCATAAAGGGCAGGTCGTGCCTAACTAATTTAGTGGAATTTTTTGAGGACATTAACAGTGCAGTAGATAACGGGGAGCCAATGGATGTGGTATATCTGGATTTCCAGAAAGCCTTTGACAAGGTGCCACACAAAAGGTTGTTGCTTAAGATAAAGATGCATGGCATTAAGGGGAAAGTAGTAGCATGGATAGAGGATTGGTTAATTAATAGAAAGCAAAGAGTGGGGATTAATGGGTGTTTCTCTGGTTGGCAATCAGTAGCTAGTGGTGTCCCTCAGGGATCAGTGTTGGGCCCACAACTGTTCACAATTTACATAGATGATTTGGAGTTGGGGACCAAGGGCAATGTGTCCAAGTTTGCAGACGACACTAAGATAAGTGGTAAAGCAAAAAGTGCAGAGGATACTGGAAGTCTGCAGAGGGATTTGGATAGGCTAAAGATGTGCAGGTTAGGTGGATTGGCCATGATAAATTGCCCTTAATGTCCAAAATTGCCCTTGGTGTTGGGTGGAGGTGTTGAGTTTGGGTAGGGTGCTCTTTCCAGGAGCCGGTGCAGACTCAAAGGGCCGAATGGCCTCCTTCTGCACTGTAAATTCAATGATAATCTAGGACAAAGGTTCGGCACAACATCGTGGGCCGAAGGGCCTGTTCTGTGCTGTATTTTCTATGTTCTAAGTGAATGGGCTAGGGTCTGGCAGATGGAATACAATGTTGACAAATGTGAGGTTATCCATTTTGGTAGGAATAACAGCAAAAGGGATTATTATTTAAATGATAAAATATTAAAACATGCTGCTGTGCAGAGAGACCTGGGTGTGCTAGTGCATGAGTCGCAAAAAGTTGGTTTTCAGGTGCAACAGGTGATTAAGAAGGCAAATGGAATTTTGTCCTTCATTACTAGAGGGATGGAGTTTAAGACTAGGGAGGTTCTGCTGCAATTGCATAAGGTGTTAGCGAGGCCACACCTGGAGTATTGTGTTCAGTTTTGGTCTCCTTACTTGAAAAAGGACGTACTGGCACTGGAGGGTGTGCAGAGGAGATTCACTAGGTTAATCCCAGAGCTAAAGGGGTTGGATTACGAGGAGAGGTTGAGTAGACTGGGACTGTACTTGTTGGAATTTAGAAGGATGAGGGGGGATCTTATAGAAACATATAAGATTATGAAGGGGATAGGATAGATGCGGGCAGGTTGTTTCCACTGGCGGGTGAAAGCAGAACTAGGGGGCATAGCCTCAAAATAAGGGGAAGTAGATTTAGGACTGAGTTTAGGAGGAACTTCTTCACCCAAAGGGTTGTGAATCTATGGAATTCCTTGCCCAGTGAAGCAGTAGAGGCTCCTTCATTAAATGTTTTTAAGATAAAGATAGATAGTTTTTTGAAGAATAAAGGGATTAAGTGTTATGGTGTTCGGGCCGGAAAGTGATGCTGCGTCCACAAAAGATCAGCCATGATCTCATTGAATGGCGGAGCAGGCTCGAGGGGCCAGATGGCCTACTCCTGCTCCTAGTTCTTATGTACCTGTCCCGGGAGTGTTTGATGGGGACAGTGTAGAGGGAGCCTTACTCTGTATCTAACCCCGTGCTGTACCTGTCCTGGGAGTGTTTGATGGGGACAGTGTAGAGGGAGCTTTACTCTGTATCTAACCCCGTGCTGTACCTGTCCTGGGAGTGTTTGATGGGGACAGTGTAGAGGGAGCTTTACTCTGTATCTAACCCCGTGCTGTACCTGTCCTGGAAGTGTTTGATGGGGACAGTGTAGAGGGAGCTTTACTCTGTATCTAACCCCGTGCTGTACCTGTCCTGGGAGTGTTTGATGGGGAGAGTGTAGAGGGAGCTTTACTCTGTATCTAACCCCGTGCTGTACCTGTCCTGGGAGTGTTTGATGGGGAGAGTGTAGAGGGAGCTTTACTCTGTATCTAACCCCGTGCTGTACCTGTTCTGAGAGTGTTTGATGGGGACAGTGTAGAGGGAGCTTTACTCTGTATCTAACCCCGTGCTGTACCTGTCCTGGGAGTGTTTGATGGGGAGAGTGTAGAGGGAGCTTTACTCTGTATCTAACCCCGTGCTGTACCTGTCCTGGGAGTGTTTGATGGGGACAGTGTGGAGGGAGCTTTACTCTGTATCTAACCCCGTGCTGTACCTGTCCTGGGAGTGTTTGATGGGGAGAGTGTAGAGGGAGCTTTACTCTGTATCTAACCCCGTGCTGTACCTGTTCTGAGAGTGTTTGATGGGGACAGTGTAGAGGGAGCTTTACTCTGTATCTAACCCCGTGCTGTACCTGTCCTGGGAGTGTTTGATGGGGAGAGTGTAGAGGGAGCTTTACTCTGTATCTAACCCCGTGCTGTACCTGTCCTGGGAGTATTTGATGAGACAGTGTAGAGGGAGCTTTACTCTGTATCTAACCCCGTGCTGTACCTGTCCTGGGAGTGTTTGATGGGGACAGTGTAGAGGGAGCTTTACTCTGTATCTAACCGCGTGCTGTACCTGTCCTGGGAGTGTTTGATGGGGACAGTGTAGAGGGAGCTTTACTCTGTATCTAACCCCGTGCTGTACCTGTCCTGGGAGTATTTGATGAGACAGTGTAGAGGGAGCTTTACTCTGTATCTAACCGCGTGCTGTACCTGTCCTGGGATTGTTTGATGGGGACAGTGTAGAGGGAGCTTTACTCTGTATCTAACCCCGTGCTGTACCTGTCCTGGGAGTGTTTGATGGGGACAGTGTAGAGGGAGCTTTACTCTGTATCTAACCGCGTGCTGTACCTGTCCTGGGAGTGTTTGATGGGGACAGTGTAGAGGGAGCTTTATTCTGGATCTAACCCCGTGCTGTACCTGTCCTGGGACTGTTTGATGGGGATTGTAATTGCTGATCGAATTTCAGCCTGGTGAGACTCAACATTCTAACAGAAAATAAACATTCTTGCAGGAAGAAAACTACAAATGAAGTTTTAGTTCTGTAGGGGGACAAAACTAGACAGGAAGCTGGTGATAATCTCTGTAGAATGAGTTCGCTCCATGTTTTTCAGCGCGATGCATGTGTGAAACATGATGGCAGGCTCAGGGATGGATTCTTGAGTTTTGTGAATTTGTCCGTTCTAGCAGTGGGTGATAACACCCAACACGAGTTATGAACATCATTTGCCAACCATATAAAAACCAGAAGTACACAAAATGCATCCTTTATTTATCTGCAATGTGGTTCATTCATATCCATAGTACAGTCATATAGAAAACATACAACACTCCCAGCAAAAGGCTCAATATATCAACCCTGTCACATCAATGCAGACTCAAATTTATTTAAAAAGATTACTTGGAATCCATTTAGGTGGATGAAATATTTCAGAAGTGATGGAGCATCAAAATCAGAAACAATTTAAAAGTCCTCAGCTGAATAGTGGACAGAGAAGCTCTGAGGGGACACGGTCCATTAAGCTAAGATGATCAATGGTCAATAGTTGAGTAAAAATGTTAGGAGCCGAGTGCTGATCCAGTGGGTAATTTGGGGTCAGAATTCAGGTGTCATGATTGGACCATATCGCCTCATGAGTCAGGAGTAGTGCAGACTATCCCAGGAAATTTCAGACAGTGACGGCTGGGCATTCCGACTGGAGCACAGAAAGAAACTCCTGTATCTCCTCCAACATGGCCCGAGACTGTGGCCAATTGTAACTGGTTAACTTCAGTTAACGCTGGTCGCCATCTCTCACCTGCTCCCTCACAGCATCTCCCAGAAGGAAAGCAGATTATAGCTGGCCTGGAACTGAAGAGTGGGCAGGTGGGAAGGCAGGAAATGTCAAAAGCAGCAGGAGTTAGACAAACATCAGGCACCATTCAACAGGAACATTTGTCTGAATTGGTTGCTTATCTCAAATATCTGGCACTCTTAGTGTGTTAAATACACACACATTATAACCTCTGCTGTTTAAGAGTACATTTAAACTCAGATAAGACCAATTATCCAATTTGTGTACTTTCCCTAACTGAAGGGTTCAATGCCCCAATTTGAAGAAAATGGAAAGCAAGAGGAAAATCAAGTCTTATCCTGAAATCCCCCATTTGGAATCACTGTGAACAACTTTTTCTTTTCACTCCAGTATTAGTGTTAATGTGCTGGAAACCCAATACTGACTCCACAGACTCTGCAACATTCAAGTGTGTGACAAAAACAAAGTTTCTGACACTGTGGAAGTTCATGGGCACCTGTGCATGTATGAAAGTGATTTGCAAGTGATATCAACTTAGAAGTCCGAAAGCTTTAGGTAGCACAGACAGTTTGCATGCTGGAGACAACCATCGGGGAGCAGCATTCATCGCTTGTAAACTTAGTAAACATTTCACACTTGGGGAGTACAGCATCTGGATCAGGAATATAAAAATAAATTCTAGATATCCTGGCATGCACCTATTTAAATCCCCAAATGATTACAAACCACAGAGAATCATAGCATGGTAAAACTAAACACAACCCGAGTCAATACAACAAAGCAGCCTGGTCCTCACAAACATCATCAATTATTAGTGACTCCTCCCTTCCTGATGTACAACTGAACATCTGAATTATACCCCAAACAGTCGCACAGTAAACCCTGACCCAGTAAATATTGTGGAACTCCTGACAGTAATGGACAGTACAAGCCTGGTAAAAAGGGGATTATTGTCTCATCCAGCTGATACACATCTCAGGGTCAGCTCTTGTGTGTGTGTGTGTGTGTGTGTGTGTGTGTATGTGTGTGTGTGTGTATAGTATAAATATATATTCACACATATATACAGCACAGAGGTAAAGCCACTACTGAGCGGACCTGGTGTATTTGTGCAGAGAGCAGGATAAGTTGTGAGAATGAACCAGTAACCCATTTACTGAGTTCCAGTACAACAGCAGCACAGGTCTCTGCAGTTAATCAGTAGCTGTGCTGAGACACATTTTACCCAGTGTACAGAGAAGCTGAGCACTGTAGCTGCAATCTCTTGTCATAGGGTTTGGAGCACATGGATGAAGATATTAAGTCAATGTTCCCATCCTGTGCATCATCCAATGTTGAACTGCTCTGGAAACTAGTGTAAACTCTGGCACAACACGTCACAGACACTCCCCCTCGCCAACCTGACACCTCTCTCTGAGTCAGACTGGGTTTGAAGTTAAGGTTACTACTTTAATGAATTACTAAAAATGCCACCTGGATTTCTGTTCAGATTGACATAAAGCACCGTTGAAACCTAAACACAACCACTGAGGTATTTTACTCACCTATGGAGTATTGTAACAGAAACACTGAATCCGGTTCACTCTCACTAGGGGGTAGCACCAAGCTCTCTGCACTGACCACAATCGGCATCTCTCTGGATTTCTAACAGGGTCCCTAACCTGAGTGAATGATGACTGGTCTCCGGCTCCCCTTTCCCAGCAGCTGCTGTAGGTAGATTTGAATTGGCCTCCCGCCTTTTCCACATGGTGGGATCTGTAATCCAGGCTGGAATGCTCACGTCCTTTACTGGGGGCGCATTTCAGAAGGGGTGGGATGTGAAGAGGAAGGAAAAAATTAAACAGAGTAGGGCCATTTTCTCAGAGTGCATTGGCTGCATACAAAAGAAATATTTGTACAGGGTTGGGATAAGTCTCGATAAAATATAAACCATTTATTCATTCAGCTTAAATCACAGTATTAAGATGGTGGGAGTAGCCAGGAAGCATAGTAGCAACAACAGCTGCTGGACTGGCTAACAGGGGAAATGGAGAAGGCAGAACACAAAGCTGAGTGAGAGCTGTGCAATGCTCGGCAGGGCCGAACAAAAGGGTTGCCTCTCGTATACAAAAATGAGGTAATCAGAATCTCTCCAATGATGACTTCAGGTAACCGACTTGGATTTCGAAAAATATCCCCAAGCGTTTCTCTGCATGTGAGGCGCGGTTTGCTGGCTGCTGTGTAGCAATGACCAACCCCCGCCCCCGCAAAAAGTGCTTTTTGTTGCTTTCTTCACCATCAGTCCATTGCTGGAATAGACAGAAACCGACTTAAAATATCGTTGGGATCTTTTCACACACCCTCTTTGCAACATGAGAGTATGTACGACATTCCTCTTCATTCGGTTGTCACCCAGCACCACCCTGAGAAGCAGTGCTTTGCAGAAACACAGTAACTGTTAATTAAATTCTTTACCATCAAACGTGAACTAGCAGCCCACCCAAAATCACTGAGAGACAGTCTAAAATTTGGCAACTGAAGCCCGAGGTATAAAATGTCACGCGATTGGAATGTATCAGTTCAGCACGCTGTGGGTGTTCAGAATTAACTTGACAATCCAACAAGGCTATTGGTCACTTTAGAAAAGGTAGCCTGCAGATTTGTTCTTAAACTGGCTCCGTTTACCCTCACTTATTCCACTCATAAATCTATAAATCACTTCAATGTCATTGAGTCAAACTGAAGTTGAGAGAGAAGCCAACAAGCGGGCGAATCAGAGCGAATTCAGCAAAACAAAACGGCGAAGGGACAGGACACCCTGAGGATGTTAGAATTTCGCGTCAGTGTCTAGAGAACGCCGCTGTGTTCATTCACAGTTGGGGGGTCGTAGGAACATGGTCCAAAGCCAGTGCCTCGCATCTGTCTTCTCCAGTCCGTTCCCATGTGTAAAAATATACTTGTCCAAATAAACGGATTAACAGTGTAACTGATGGCACCAGTTGCAGCCGGGAGGTTAGAAGTCCTTCCACGTGGATGTTGCAGAGCTCCGGTACAAGTATTTCCAAATGGCATAGTAATGCACTGCTGCAGCCAAAGCCACAAAGATGTGCCAGATGGCGTGGGCAAAAGGAATGATCCCGTCACTTTTGAAGAATACCACTCCGAGGCAGTACAGCATGCCGCCCCACATCAGCTCCTGGATGCCGTCAGTGTTTGGCTGCATCACAAGAGTACGCATTAGATCAAACATCAAACCCAGTCCACATTTATCCAGTTAACCAACTGCATTTAACCAGGCGGCTTACAAAGACCTGGTAACCACACAAAAAAGAACAGGGGTTGGGGGGGGGGGGAAGCTAATAATTTGACTCAATAATACTGAGAGAGTTGGAGGGGCTCGGGAAACATAAACCTTGCTCATGAGCAGCACCAACTAATGGCAATTCAGTGCTACTGCATAGAGTCACTGGTTATTCATGAAGGCCCCCCAACCCCTATTCAACCTTGCCCCTCACCTGAGGTGTGGGGATCCTCAGGTTAAATCACCATCAATCAGATCTCCCCCACAAAGGGGAAAGCAGCCTATCGTCATCTAGCACAATGGCGACTTCACCATACCTTTATTCAGGGTGAGGGTCACTCACTGTGTAACTGTACAGAGTCTGTTTATTCAGCAGGGTGAGGGTCACTCACTGTGTAACTGTACAGAGTCACTGTTTATTCAGGGTGAGGATCACTCACTGTGTAACTGTACAGAGTCACTGTTTATTCAGGGTGAGGGTCACTCACTGTGTAACTGTACAGAGTCTCTGTTTATTCAGCAGGGTGAGGGTCACTCACTGTGTAACTGTACAGAGTCACTGTTTATTCAGGGTGAGGATCACTCACTGTGTAACTGTACAGAGTCACTGTTTATTCAGCAGGGTGAGGGTCACTCACTGTGTAACTGTACACAGTCACTGTTTATTCAGGGTTAGGATCACTCACTGTGTAACTGTACAGAGTCACTGTTTATTCAGCAGGGTGAGGGTCACTCACTGTGTAACTGTACAGAGTCACTGTTTATTCAGCAGGGTGAGGATCACTCACTGTGTAACTGTACAGAGTCACTGTTTATTCAGCAGGGTGAGGGTCACTCACTGTGTAACTGTACAGAGTCACTGTTTATTCAGGGTGAGGGTCACTCACTGTGTAACTGTACAGAGTCACTGTTTATTCAGGGTGAGGATCACTCACTGTGTAACTGTACAGAGTTACTGTTTATTCAGGGTGAGGATCACTCACTGTGTAACTGTACAGAGTCACTGTTTATTCAGGGTGAGGATCACTCACTGTGTAACTGTACAGAGTCACTGTTTATTCAGGGTGAGGATAACTCACTGTGTAACTGTACATAGTCACTGTTTATTCAGGGTGAGGATCAATCACTGTGTAACTGTACAGAGTCACTGTTTATTCAGGGTAAGGGTCACTCACTGTGTAACTCCACAGATGTGGAGATGCCGGCGTTGGACTGGGGTGAGCACAGTAAGAAGTCTTACAACACCAGGTTAAAGTCCAACAGGTTTGTTTCGATGTCACTAGCTTTCGGAGCGCAGCTCCTTCCCGTAACTGTACAGAGTCACTGTTTATTCAGGGTAAGGATCACTCACTGTGTAAGTATACAGAGTCACTGTTTATTCAGGGCGAGGATCACTCACTGTGTAACTGTACAGAGTCACTGTTTATTCAGGGTAAGGGTCACTCAGTGTAACTGTACAGAGTCGCTGTTTATTCAGGGTGAGGATCACTCACTGTGTAACTATACAGAGTCACTGTTTATTCAGCAGGGTGAGGGTCACTCACTGTGTACCTGTACAGAGTCACAGTTTATTCAGGGTGAGGATCCCTCACTGTGTAACTGTACAGAGTCACTGTTTATTCAGCAGGGTAAGGGTCAGTCACTGTGTAACTGTACAGAGTCACTGTTTATTCAGGGTGAGTGTCACTCACTGTGTAACTGTACAGAGTCACTGTTTATTCAGGGTGAGGATCACTCACTGTGTAACTGTACAGAGTCACTGTTTATTCAGGGTAAGGATCACTCACTGTGTAACTGTACAGAGTCACTGTTTATTCAGGGTGAGTGTCACTCACTGTGTAACTGTACAGAGTCACTGTTTATTCAGGGTGAGGATCACTCACTGTGTAACTGTACAGAGTCACTGTTTATTCAGGGTAAGGATCACTCACTGTGTAACTGTACAGAGTCACTGTTTATTCAGGGTAAGGGTCACTCACTGTGTAACTGTACAGAGTCACTGTTTATTAAGGGTAAGGGTCATTCAGTGTAACTGTACAGAGTCGCTGTTTATTCAGGGTGAGGATCACTCACTGTGTAACTGTACACAGTCACTGTTTATTCAGGGTTAGGATCACTCACTGTGTAACTGTACAGAGTCACTGTTTATTCAGCAGGGTGAGGGTCACTCACTGTGTAACTGTACAGAGTCACTGTTTATTCAGCAGGGTGAGGATCACTCACTGTGTAACTGTACAGAGTCACTGTTTATTCAGCAGGGTGAGGGTCACTCACTGTGTAACTGTACAGAGTCACTGTTTATTCAGGGTGAGGGTCACTCACTGTGTAACTGTACAGAGTCACTGTTTATTCAGGGTGAGGATCACTCACTGTGTAACTGTACAGAGTTACTGTTTATTCAGGGTGAGGATCACTCACTGTGTAACTGTACAGAGTCACTGTTTATTCAGGGTGAGGATCACTCACTGTGTAACTGTACAGAGTCACTGTTTATTCAGGGTGAGGATAACTCACTGTGTAACTGTACATAGTCACTGTTTATTCAGGGTGAGGATCAATCACTGTGTAACTGTACAGAGTCACTGTTTATTCAGGGTAAGGGTCACTCACTGTGTAACTCCACAGATGTGGAGATGCCGGCGTTGGACTGGGGTGAGCACAGTAAGAAGTCTTACAACACCAGGTTAAAGTCCAACAGGTTTGTTTCGATGTCACTAGCTTTCGGAGCGCAGCTCCTTCCCGTAACTGTACAGAGTCACTGTTTATTCAGGGTAAGGATCACTCACTGTGTAAGTATACAGAGTCACTGTTTATTCAGGGCGAGGATCACTCACTGTGTAACTGTACAGAGTCACTGTTTATTCAGGGTAAGGGTCACTCAGTGTAACTGTACAGAGTCGCTGTTTATTCAGGGTGAGGATCACTCACTGTGTAACTATACAGAGTCACTGTTTATTCAGCAGGGTGAGGGTCACTCACTGTGTACCTGTACAGAGTCACAGTTTATTCAGGGTGAGGATCCCTCACTGTGTAACTGTACAGAGTCACTGTTTATTCAGCAGGGTAAGGGTCAGTCACTGTGTAACTGTACAGAGTCACTGTTTATTCAGGGTGAGTGTCACTCACTGTGTAACTGTACAGAGTCACTGTTTATTCAGGGTGAGGATCACTCACTGTGTAACTGTACAGAGTCACTGTTTATTCAGGGTAAGGATCACTCACTGTGTAACTGTACAGAGTCACTGTTTATTCAGGGTGAGTGTCACTCACTGTGTAACTGTACAGAGTCACTGTTTATTCAGGGTGAGGATCACTCACTGTGTAACTGTACAGAGTCACTGTTTATTCAGGGTAAGGATCACTCACTGTGTAACTGTACAGAGTCACTGTTTATTCAGGGTAAGGGTCACTCACTGTGTAACTGTACAGAGTCACTGTTTATTAAGGGTAAGGGTCATTCAGTGTAACTGTACAGAGTCGCTGTTTATTCAGGGTGAGGATCACTCACTGTAACTGTACAGAGTCGCTGTTTATTCAGGGTGAGGATCACTCACTGTGTAACTGTACAGAGTCACTGTTTATTCAGGGTGAGGGTCACTCACTGTGTAACTGTACAGAGTCGCTGTTTATTCAGGGTGAGGGTCACTCACTGTGTAACTGAACAGAATTTCTGATTAAATTGAGTTGTTGCTTGGAATATTCACGGAGGAAAGTGAATAAAGCAGAACACCTGGAATGATGAGAATTTAGATTCCTTTCCAGAATGGGAGTGGGCAGAGATGACATTCTCATGAGTCAATATAGGGCAAACCTCATGTCCCTGGTGGTAGGATAAGCCCAAACAGTTTGAGTTGGTGAGTTTTACACGGGGGAATCAAAGAGAATTATTTCTAACCACCTACCATAGATGCCACCACCACAGCAGGAGAGAATCCCATTGTCAAATAAAACAGCAGCTCAATAATCTTATACCTGTGCAAAGAAAATACAAATATAAAATATAATCAAATTAAACTTTGGTTTGTGCTCTCAGCTAATTACTGATGTGTTTCAAACAATTCAGATGTAGAGGAATGTTTAAGTAGTTATTTTTCTGATGTGGCTGTTGCTGGCTCGGCCAGCGTTCACTGCCCATCCTGAACTGCTCTCGAGAAGGTGGTGGGTGAGCTGCCTTCTTGAATCGCTGCAGTTCGTGTGTTGTAGGTACACCCACAGTGCTGTTAGGGAGGGAGTTCTGGGATTTTGACCCAGCGAGAGTGAAGGAAGGACGTTATAGCTCCAAGTAACGATTATGAGTGACTGGGAAGGGAAATGTGGGGTGATGACTTCCCCATACTTTTGTTGCCTTTGCCTTCCAGTTGGCGAAGATCACAGGCTTGAGGTGCTGTCAAAGAAACCTTGGTGAGCAGTTACAATGCATCTTGTAGATGTATACACTGCAAGCACAGTGTGCTGGTATTGGACACAGCAAATGTTTAAAGTGGCAGAAAGGATGTTGAACCAGAGGGCTGCTTTGTTCCGAATAAAGTCGAGTTTCTTGAAAATTCGCTTACTGTTCATGGTATAAAAAGACGTAGATGGTACCAGCAGCTGCCATGATCCAAATGAACCAACGCATGTGAGATGCCAAGGGCCCAAGCTCCCGGAGATTTAACCTGCAATAGAAAGATATTAGGTGGGTTTTCAGACAGGCAATGTGTTACACAGTACACAGCAAGTGAAGGTTCAGGGTTCACCTCGTCTCCGGAAAGCATTATCTCTTGCTGAGGTCCTACTGTTGCATGCTGTTATTGTACTTTGCCCTTGTGACTGTTCTTTATCTGTGAGCTTCAGTAGTGTCTGTGCAGAACCATCAGAGCCAAGCCCATTCCTGTCCTCAATGGGAAGACAGTCAGGAAGCCTTCAGGAATGGCCCACTGGCAGATTTCACCCTCTATCATCCAGAGCCACTGAGGTTCAAAAGGAACACTCAATTGCCAATCGACTAACTCAAAATAAACTGGAAAATTAACTTGTATCCAACTTGCTGTACCCTGTGTCAGCTGTTTGCTGTATCAGACAGGATATGACAGACTGACAGGATATCAGACAGGATATGATTGACTCGAGAACAAAATTAGCTTGAGTTTGAGCGTTCCAGTTAGATACACAGATAC
This sequence comes from Scyliorhinus torazame, assembly GCF_047496885.1. NCBI lineage: Eukaryota > Metazoa > Chordata > Chondrichthyes > Carcharhiniformes > Scyliorhinidae > Scyliorhinus > Scyliorhinus torazame. The sequence continues at coordinate 167,688,301 of NC_092724.1, forward strand.
TTCTTGATTTCAGCATTAACACTTGTCACAAGGTGTCCGGCAGGGCTAATGAAGAGTATGTGGTCTTTTAACATCACAATCATTTCCAACAACAAAGTGATACTTGCTGCCAGAAAGTTGCCTCAACAATTGTACAAGAGCCCATGGACTGCAGAACTCATCCAATTCCGTCAGGGTAGAATGTGATGTGGACCAAGTTCTCTGCGTTGTTCAGTGATTATTCATCCCTACGCTGTCTCCCAAGATACTCACCATGGTGCGTAAGAAGATGCAATGAAGAAGTAGATAACAATTCGGTCACACATGTGCAAGCATTGCTCCATGGTTCTGTCAAATAGGACAAAAAGATAAACATCCATAAATCTTCCCCACACCAGTCATGTAAACACCAAACAGACTGGTTTGCCAGTTGTGCACAATCACACCCACGGGAGGCAAGGCAGTCAGAACGGAATCAAACTAGTTTCAGAAACTTGGAAATCAGTAATAATTGTGATTTGCATCGTGGAAACTTTAGTAAATGGATGAGAGTCAGAGGGCAGAACAGTGGGAACGGGAGCGAAGATGAGGCAAAGGAAGTAGTAATTGGGTCTTGATAAATTTGGATTTTTGAAGTCTGCAGATTGCAGGAAGACAGGTGATGAGGAAAGCTAGTTCGGAGGTGTTGTGTAAGCAAGCATGAGACTGTCAACATGGAGAAGGAAGGAAAGTTGCTGAACTAAGGGTATTTGGATTTTAGAAGGAACTTGCTGTACGCTGATGATTACGTTACTCACAGAATCAGAAGGTGCTCTGTAAAATATCATAGATCAAGTAAAACCTAGGAGTTTAGAATATGGATTGAGTATGAACACACAGACAAAAACAATAATAGAAGGAATACAATGAAAGAAATTAGACTGAGGTGGATGGTGTCACACTAGAACAAGTAGATAAGTTTGTCTATTTTGGACAATAACAGAACACTAATAAAGATCGTACATAGAAGATGGTAGATGTGATGCCAAAGTCAGAAGAAGAATACAGATAGCCAGAAGTAATTTTATGACAAGAAGGATGTGTTAACCACAAGAAAACTCACAATCTAAAACCCAAATTTAACAAGACACAATTACTACTTACTTTACCTCATCTTCGCTCCTGTTCCCATGGTAGCAGTGTTCTGCTCTCTGACTCTCGCTCATTTACTAAAGGTTCCACGATGCAAATCAAAATTGTTAATGTTTTCCAAGTTTATGAAACTTTGCCTCCAGTTTTCACCCCTGGAAGTACATATAATTCTTGGAACATTTGTTCTGTGTACAGATTGAAACCTTTTGACAAGTGTCTCATCATGCTCCTCTCTTCACTTGAAACAAGTCCGATTCTAGTCTGATATTTGCTATTTATTTCCAATATAGAATCTGGATAAATCTCATGGGCGGGATTCTCCGTTTCTGAGTCTAAGTGTTGGCGCTGATGCAGGATTCGTGGACTTTCAAGACACCAAACCTGGACCGATTTAGCAACTGTGGAGGGGCTAACACGGCCCCACGTGGAACACAATCCATTCCAATGAAAAACAGTGACGGATTCGCTGGGTCCGTGATTGGCACTCGGGAGGCTGACAAGCTGCAGGTGCACACACACATTACACCCCCCACACACACTCATCCCAGCCGCACACACACATTACACCCCCCACACACACTCATCCCAGCCGCACACACACATTACACTCCCCACACACACAAATCCCAGCCGCACACACACATTACACCCCCCACACACACTCATCCCAGCCGCGCACACACATTACACTCCCCACACACACTCATCCCAGCCGCACACACATTACACTCCCCACACACACAAATCCCAGCCGCACACACACATTACACTCCCCACACACACTCACCCCAGCCGCACACACACATTACACTCCCCACACACACTCACTCCAGCCGCACACACACATTACACTCCCCACACACACTCATCCCAGCCGCACACACACATTACACTCCCCACACACACTCATCCCAGCCGCACACACACATTACACCCCCCACACACACTCATCCCAGCCGCACACACACATTACACTCCCCACACACACTCATCCCAGCCGCACACACACATTACACCCCCCCCCCACACACTCATCCCAGCCGCACACACACATTACACTCCCCACACACACTCATCCCAGCCGCACATACACATTACACTCCCCCCACACACTCATCCCAGCCGCACACACACATTACACTCCTCACACACACTCATCCCAGCCGCACACACACATTACACTCCCCACACACACTCATCCCAGCCGCACACACACATTACACCCCCCACACACACTCATCCCAGCCGCACACACACATTACACTCCCAACACACACTCATCCCAGCCGCACATACACATTACACCGCCCACACACACTATCCCAGCCGCATACACATTACACTCCCCACACACACTCATCCCAGCCGCACATACACATTACACTCCCCACACACTCATCCCAGCCGCACACATACATTACATTCCCCACACACACTCATCCCAGCCGCACACACACATTACACTCCCCACTCACACTCATCCCAGCCGCGCGCACACATTATACTCCCACACACACTCATCCCAGCCGCACACACACATTACACCCCCCACACACACTCATCCCAGCCGCACACAAACATTACACTCCCCACACACACAAATCCCAGCCGCACACACACATTACACTCCCCACACACATTCATCCCAGCCGCACACACACATTACACTCCCAACACACACTCATCCCAGCCGCACATACACATTACACCCCCCACACACACTATCCCAGCCGCATACACATTACACTCCCCACACACACTCATCCCAGCCGCACATACACATTACACTCCCCACACACTCATCCCAGCCGCACACATACATTACTTTCCCCACACACACTCATCCCAGCCGCACACACACATTACACTCCCCACTCACACTCATCCCAGCCGCGCGCACACATTATACTCCCACACACACTCATCCCAGCCGCACACACACATTACACTCCCCACACACACTCATCCCAGCCGCACACACACATTACACTCCCCACACACACTCATCCCAGCCAACAAGATGGCACTGGTTGTGCTGGAGCGCGCCCATACAGCTAATGGGTCGGCTGGGGCCAGAGGGGTGCCCTGAGGGGGACACCTATATGACCCGTGGCCTTAGCTCACAGTGGGCGGTTAGCAGTGTGTGTAGCTACATGGCTGCCTTGCCGGCTGTGGCAATGATCTTCCGTGTCCGTCCACCCACCCGTTACTCCCCCCCGGTCCTGGCACAACCCCACAGCCCACCTTCTGGCAGAAACCCCCCGGCCAGCGGCACAACTGTCAACAAACTATGGTGATGTTGGACCCTCTCCGTCCCCCCTCTCTCCCCCTCAGCAGCCACAATGCCGGTTTCACGATTTTTAAAAGCACAAGTGACCCTCGTCGTCGGGAGTTCAGCCCATCGGAGGCGGAGCAACGCGGAGGCCCCGGAGAATATCGGGTCGGGCCTGCTAATGACATTCAAGTGGTGTTTGCTGTACATGCACTCCAGACCGCTCTGAAGCCGCTATCGAGGTGACAGAGAATTGCGATTTGGCATCAAATCGGTGGCGGCCACGATGTTGGCGTTGGAACCAATTTTCCGCCCAATCGTGTTTCCCGACTTCGCGTCAGCCAATGGAGAGCCTGCCCACATATTTACAGCCCATGGCACATTTCAGCAACATGTCTATTAACGCTTGGTGATAAACATGATCAAACACTTTTTCATAGTCTAGAATGCATTTGTAAATGTTCTTATTTACTTGAAGATATTTATCAAAAATTGTTCTTCGGGTAACTATTCCCTTTCTCATCTTTACTCCAATTTTAAATCCACACCCCATTTCACCAATTTCTGCTTCAAATATTTTATAATTTAATTCTGTTCGGGCAGCACGGTAGCACAGTGGTTAGCACGGTTGCTTCAGAGCTCCAGGGTCCCAGGTTCGATTCCCGGCTTGGGTCACTGTCTGTGCGGAGTCTGCACGTTCTTCCAGTGTCTGTGTGGGTTTTCTCCGGGTGCTCCGGTTTCCTCCCACAGTCCAAAGATGTGGTTAGGTGGATTAGCCATGCTAAACTGCCCTTAGTGTCCAAAAAAGGTTGGGTGGGGTTACTGGAATAGGTTGGAGGTGTGGGCTTAAGTGGGGTGCTCTTTCCAAGAGCCGGTGCAGACTCGATGGGCCGAATGGCCTCCTTCTGCACTGTAAATTCTATGATTCGATGTTACAATGATCACTTTAATGAGAGGATTCACTCAACTTGTAGTTCCAAATTGATTACACTCCATTGCTTTAAGTTTCTAGAGTAACTTAACAAATAATGACTTTCTCAATTCACTTGGAATGTGCCCATTTTGTATATTTTTGACCACAAATTTCTGTTATCAATTCTAATTCGGTTTCTCAACAAGCTTTAGATGTTCTGTAATTCATCTATTCCTTGAGATTTTCCTGTTCTCATCAATTCCAAAGTATTCTTTACCTCTGATATCATAATGTTTGGTCCAACAGTTGCCTCTGTTGAGGACTCCTCGATTTGGAGTCTATCCCTCAATCCCAACAATCTCTCCCTTAATGCCAACAAAACTAAAGAGCTGGTCATTGACTTCAGGAAGCAAAGTACTGTACACACCCCTGTCAGCATCAAGGTGGAGATGGTTAACAGCTTCAAATTCCTAGGGGTGCACATCTCCAAAAATCTGTCCTGGTCCACCCACATCGACGCTACCACCAAGAGAGCACAACAGCGCCTATACTTCCTCAGGAAACTAAGGAAATTCAGCATGGCCACACTGACTCTTACCAACTTTTATAGATGAACCATAGAAAGCATCCTATCTGGCTGCATCACAGCCTGGTATGGCAACTGCTCAGCCCAAGACCGCAAGAAACTTCAGAGAGTCATGAACACAGCCCAGTCCATCACACGAACCTACCTCCCATCCATTGACTCCATTTACACCCCCCGCTGCCTGGGGAAAGCGGGCAGCATAATCAAAGACCCATCCCACCCGGCTTACTCACACTTCCAACTTCTTCCATCGGGCAGACATACAGATTCAAAAACAGCTTCTTCCCCGCTGTTACCAGACTCCTAAACGACACTCTTATGGACTGACCTGATTAATACTACACCCTGAATGCTTCACTCAATGCCGGTGTCTATGTATTTACACTGTGTACCTTGTGTTGCCCTATTATGTAGTTTCTTTTTATTTTACTTGCATGTACTAAATGATCAGTTTGAGCTGCTCACAGAAAAATACTTTTCACTGTAACTCAGTACACGTGACAATAAACAAATCCAATCCCATCATTGTACACTTCACTGATGTAACCTGTCCACCTTTTTGCTACTGCATCCCTTTCAAACAATATTTTACCCAATTTAAAAAAAAAAATCCCCAATTAAGGGGCACTTTTAGCGTGGCTAATCCACACATCCTTGGGTTGTGGGGGTGAGACCCACGCAGGGGAGAATACACAAACTCCACACAATGACCCAGAGCCGGGATTGGACCCGGGTCCTCGATGCCATGAGGCAGCAGTGCTAACCACTGTGCCATGTGCCGCCTATATTTTACCAACTTTGTCTTTTATGCACCACTCTGTCAAAATTGGCACCTACTGGTGCATAACTCTCTTTTTAAAAGAAATTTGGAGTATCCAATTCTTTTTTTTGTCCCAATTAAGGGGAATTTAGCGTGGTGAATCCACCTACCATGCACATCTTTGGGTTGTGGGAGTGAGACCCGCGCAGACACGGCGAGAATGTGCAACTTCCACACAGACATGGTGCATAACTCTCATTGTGATTTTTCTTCCAGCTCCAATACTTCGTCCCACAGCTCATTGTGCTATTTCTCTTTAATCTGCTTACATGTATTGGGTAGGGTGCTCTTTCCAAGAGCCGGTGCAGACTCAAAGGGCCGAATGGCCTCCTTCCGCACTGCAAATTCAATGATAATCTATGATTAATCTAGGACAAAGGTTCGGCACAACATTGTGGGCCGAAGGGCCTGTTCTGTGCTGTATTTTCTATGTTCTATGTATCTTTAGTTTTCTCTGCAATTCGTCATACTGGGTCTGTTTCTTTTCATTCCTCGCTCTATCATCATTGCTAGCATCTGTCGTGCACTCCTCATCTCTTTTTCTTTTCCATTTTGGCAATATTTAATTTGGAGCATATTGCATTCTCTCAGGTATAAAACATTTTTGTTTCTTGTTCTGAGACCTCCGTTTCGTTCTGATTCCTCAATCCGGAGATATTTACTAGGATTCCTACTCCATTCCTATGTTTCTCACCTCCTAAGTAAATCACATAATTCTTTTCCATCTAACTAGATTCTAACCATCTTACCTCTACAAGCCCTAGTAAATTAATAGTGTCTATTCATTACCTGAATGTAATAATCAAGTTTTCCTGATACTCCATGTTCCAATTTGAAGAAGTTACCATTTCCATAGCGTGCAATGGGTTCAGAAGCTAACCTCGAGAGTTTCGGTCAACTTTGTCATAAATCAACTTCTGGTGGTGGCTATGAAGGAGTAGGTCGCACATTTGGTGGCTCCCGTTCGGGTCGGACCTTTGGGCTTTCTTCCCCGATTTTTTGTCAGATTTGATTCGGAAAATTGATGGTGGAGGCAACTGTGACGAGGAATCCTACTTCAGTGCACGGAGAGGCGGACCAGAAGTGCTCGCAAAGGAAGAAATAGGCGAACAGAGAAGGCTTGGGCTGAGGCTGCAGTGGGAGAAAGCATGGCAGATGACCTGGGTCCTGGCTCGACGATCCAGCGGTCAACGGAGCAGCTGATGCAGTTCATACAGGAGGGCTTCACCAAGCAGTAACAGGAATGCTTGGACCCGGTTAAGGAATCGATTGCGCGGCTGGAACTTAGACTGGATGCTCAGAATCGGGCGATTCAGAAAGTGGCGAAGGCACTGACTCCAGGAGAAGTTGGAGGACCTAGAGAATAGGTCCCGCCGGCAGAACGCGAGAATCGTGGGTCTCCCGGAGGGATACGAAGGAACGGACGCAGGGGCATACATAGCGGGCATGTTTGAGAAGCTAATGGGGGATGGGACGTTCTCCCGACCCTTGGAGGTGCACAGGGCTCACAGCGCGCTCGCGAGGAAGCCGCGTGTGGGGGACTCCCCCGAGGGCAATGGTGGTGAGATTCCACAGGTACCTGGAAAAGGAGTGTATTTTACGGTGGGCTAGGCAGACACGGAGCTGTAAATGGGAGAATAGCATCCTGCGTATATACCAGGATCTGAGTGCGGACGTGACCAGGAGAAGAGCAGGGTTCAACCAGATAAAGTCAACCCTTTTCAAGAAGAAGGTGAAGTTTGGGCTGCTGTATCCGGCCCGTCTTTGGGTTACTTATGAGGAGCAACATTTTTACTTTGAGTCGCCCGAGGAAGCGATGGACTTCGCTAGAAGGAAAGGGCTGGTAGTGGACTGAGGTCTTTGAACTTTGCTGCAGCGCTCATGTTAAAAACGTTTTCTGTTTTTGGACGTTATTTGTAATGCCTTCTGTATTGATTTGGATTTGGGGCCTGCCGCAGAGCTGTGTGAGTTAAAGTTTGCATTTGCACTGATGGGGGATGTAGGTGTGAATGTTATATGTTAGATTTTCTTTGTGTTTCGTTCGGGCAATTGGGGGCGGGGGGGGGGGGGCAATAGGTGGGAAAATGTCTGCCGCCATGGGCGGGGGCCACCAAGCTGGCTGGATGGGCTAGCTCACGGACGCGAATTGGGGGATGGGCAGATGTTATGCCTGTTGAATAGGGTGGTTTGCATCGTGCTGTTACTGAGGGGGGCATGTTCTGCTGACGGGGGAGGGACTGTTGTTATGTGACAAAAGGGAGGTCGGGGACGGAGGCCGCGGATGTGTGGGGCGCGGGCTGGAGACTGGCCCAAGAAAGGTGAAGGCTGATCGGGGGGAAGGGGCGCCAGAAGCCCCCCAACCAGGCTGGTCACATGGAACGTTAGAGGGCTAAATGGGACGGTTAAGAGGGCACGTGTGTTCGTGCATTTGAGGGGAATGAAGGCGGATGTGGCAATGCTACAGGAGACGCACCTTAGAGTAACTGACCAGATCAGACTAAGGAAGGGATGGGTCGGCCAGGTTTTCCACTCGGGGCTGGACTCTAAGACTAGAGGGGTCGCGATCCTGATTAACAAGTGAGTGTCATTCAAGGCGGGAAGAATAGTTGCGGATGTGGGCGGACGTTACATTATGGTTAGTGGGAAGCTGGAAGGGCTGCTGGTGGTGCTCGTAAATGTGTACGTACCAAATTGGGATGATGTGGAGTTCATAAGGAGGATGTTGGGGAAGATCCCAGACCTGGATTTGCATAAGTTGGTCACGGGGGCGGGCGGGGGGGGGAGACTTCAACACAGTCATTGGCTCAAGGCTAGACCGGTCAAGCTCAAGGACAGGCAGGATGCCAGCAATGGCAAAAGCGCTAAAGGGGTTTATAGAGCAGATGGGGGGGTGGACTAATGGAGATTTGGCCGGCCGAGATTGAAGGAGTTCTCCTTCTACTCACGTACATAAAGTGTACTCCCGGATTGACTTTTTTATCCTGAACAGGGCTTTACTGACGGGGGTAGTGGACACGGGGTACTCAGCGATCACGATCTCGGATAATGCCCCGCACTGGGTTAACCTACAGGTGAGCAAGGGGGGTGGCCAACGCCCGCACTGGAGACTGGATGTTGGACTTTTAGCGGATGAGGAGGTGTGTGGGCGGCTGAGGAAATGTATCCAGAACTATCTGGAAGTCAACGACACAGGGGAAGTCTCAGCTGCAATGGTCTGGGAAGCGCTGAAGGCGGTGGTTAGAGGGAAGCTGATCTCGATACAGGCCCATAGGGAAAAGGTAGATAGGGCAGAAACTGACCGACTGATAAGGGAAATACTACAGGTCGACAGGAGTTACGCGGAGATCCCAGAGATTTATGAATATGGAGAGAAGGCCAGCTGAATGCTTGCGCAGCAGCTCAGAAAGAGGGAGGCAGCCAGGGATATTGGGAAAGGGACAGGGATGGGAACCTGGTTGAGACTCAGCAGGCGTCAATAAGGCATTCAAGGAGTTTTACAGCAACCTGTATGAGTCGGAACCACCAGCTGGGTCGGAGGGGATGAGGCAATTCTTAGGGGGAACTGAGGTTCCCGATGGTGGACAAAGGGTTGGTAGAAGGGCTGGGGGCCCCGATCGGGTTGGAAGAAATAGCAGATGGGCTGAAGGCCATGCAGTTGGGTAAAGGTCCGGGACCAGACGGGTACCCAGTGGAGTTTTATAAAACGTTCTCTGGGATACTGGGGTCGCTGCTGATGAGGACATTTAATGAGGCAAGGGAGAGAGGGGTGCTTCCCCCGACGATGTCACAGGCCACTATCTCACTGATCCTGAAGCGGGACAAGGATCCGGAGTTATGCGGGTCTTACAGACCAATCTCCCTACTAAATGTAGTCGGCAAACTGTTGGCCAAAATCTTGCCTCTAGGGTTGAAGACTGGGTTCCGGACGTGATTGGGGAGGACCAGACGAGATTCATTAAGGGTTGGCAGTTGGCGGCCAACGTAAGAATGTTGCTGAATGTGATCATGATGCCCCCAGAAGGTAGGGAGGTGGAGGTAGTGGACTCAATGGGTGCAGAGAAGGCATTTGATCGGGTGGAATGGGAATATCTGTGGGAGGTACTGGGACGGTTTGGATTTGGACGGGGCTTCATCAACTGTCAGACGTCTGTATCAGGCTCCCGTGGCGAGTGTACGGACGAAAAGGTTAACATCGGGCTATTTTAGGCTGCACCGGGGGGAAGAGGCAGGAATGCCCCCTCTCCCCACTGCTGTTCGCGTTGGCCAGAGAGCCACTTGCAATTGCGTTGAGAGCCTCAAAGAGCTGGAAGGGGCTGGTCCGGGGGGGGACGGGGACGGGGGGGGGACGGGGGGGGGACACGACAGAGTCTCTCGCTATATGCAGACGATATACTCCTTCCTATATGTTTCGGACCCACTAGATGGGATGGAAGAAATTCTGGGGGAATTTGGCCGGTTTTCGAGTTATAAATTGAGTATGGGGAAAAGTGAGATGTTCGCGATCCAGACAAGGGGGCAGGAGAGGCGATTGGGGCAGCTGCTGTTTAGAGTGGTAGGGGGAAGCTTTCGGTACCCAGGCATTTAGGTGGCGTGGGAATGGGAACGGCTACACAAGTTAAATCTGGCCCAACTAGTAGACCAAATGAAGGAAGATTTTCGGGGGTGGGAGGTGCTCCCGTTGTCACTGGCTGGGAGGGTACAGACAGTGACGGTCCTCCCGAGATTCCGGTTTGTGTTTCAGTGTCTCCCCATCTTTATTCCGCGGTCCTTCTTTAAACGTGATGTGGAGATGCCGGCGTTGGACTGGGGTGAGCACAGTAAGAAGTTTTACAACACCAGGTTAAAGTCCAACAGGTTTGTTTCGATGTCACTAGCTTTCGGAGCGCTGCTCATTCCTCAGGTGAATGAAGAGGTATGTTCCAGAAACATATATATAGACAGATTCAAAGATGCCAGACAATGCTTGGAATGCGAGCTTTAGCAGGTGATTAAATCTTTACAGATTCAGAGATGGGGTAAACCCTGGTTAAAGAGGTGTGAATTGTATCAAGCCAGGACAGTTGGTAGGATTTCGCAGGCCAGATGGTGGGGGATGAATGTAATGCGACATGAATCCCAGGTCCCGGTTGAGGCCGCACTCATGTGTGCAGAACTTGGCGATAAGTTTCTGCTCGGCGATTCTGCGTTGTCGCGCGTCCTGAAGGCCGCCTTGGAGAACGCTTACCCGGAGATCAGAGGCTGAATGCCCTTGACTGCTGAAGTGTTCCCCGACTGGAAGGGAACATTCCTGCCTGGTGATTGTTGCGCGATGTCCGTTCATTCGTTGTCGCAGCGTCTGCATGGTCTCGCCAATGTACCACGCTTCGGGACATCCTTGCCTGCAGCGTATGAGGTAGACAACGTTGGCCGAGTCACACAAGTATGTACCGTGTACCTGGTGGGCGGTGTTCTCACGTGTAATGGTGGTATCCATGTCGATGATCTGGCACGTCTTGCAAAGATTGCCATGGCAGGGTTGTGTGGTGTCGTGGTCACTGTTCTGAAGGCTGGGTAGTTTGCTGCAAACAATGGTTTGTTTGAGGTTGCGCGGTTGTTTGAAGGCAAGTAGTGGGGGTGTGGGGATGACCTTGGCAAGATGTTCATCTTCATCGATGACGTGTTGAAGGCTGTGAAGAAGGTGTCGTAGTTTCTCCGCTCCGGGAAAGTACTGGACGACGAAGGGTATTCTGTCGGTTGTGTCCCGTGTTTGTCTTCTGAGGTCGGTGCGGTTTTTTGCTGTGGCGCGTTGGAACTGTCGATCGATGAGTCGAGCGCCATATCCCGTTCGTACGAGGGCATCTTTCAACGTCTGTAGATGTCTGTTACGCTCCTCCTCGTCTGAGCAGATCCTGTGTATACGGAGAGCTTGTCCATAGGGGATGGCTTCTTTAATAAGAACATAAGAACTAGGAGCAGGAGTAGGCCATCTGGCCCCTCGAGCCTGCTCCACCATTCAATGAGATCATGGCTGATCTTTTGTGAACTCAGCTCCACTTTCCGGCCCGAACACCATAACCCTTAATCCCTTTATTCTTCAAAAAACTATCTATCTTTATCTTAAAAACATTTAATGAAGGAGCCTCTACTGCTTCACTGGGCAAGGAATTCCATAGATTCACAATCCTTTGGGTGAAGAAGTTCCTCCTAAACTCAGTCCTAAATCTACTTCCCCTTATTTTGAGGCTATGCCCCCTAGTTCTGCTTTCACCCGCCAGTGGAAACAACCTGCCCGCATCTATCCTATCTATTCCCTTCATAATCTTATATGTTTCTATAAGATCCCCTCTCATCCTTCTAAATTCCAACAAGTACAGTCCCAGTCTACTCAACCTCTCCTTGTAATCCAGCCCCTTCAGCTCTGGGATTAACCTAGTGAATCTCCTCTGCACACCCTCCAGTGCCAGTACGTCCTTTCTCAAGTAAGGAGACCAAAACTGAACACAATACTCCAGGTGTGGCCTCACAAATACCTTATACAATTGCAGCAGAACATCCCTAGTCTTAAACTCCATCCCTCTAGCAATGAAGGACAAAATTCCATTTGCCTTCTTAATCACCTGTTGCACCTGAAAACCAACTTTTTGCGACTCATGCACTAGCACACCCAGGTCTCTCTGCACAGCAGCATGTTTTAATATTTTATCATTTAAATAATAATCCCTTTTGCTGTTATTCCTACCAAAATGGATAACCTCACATTTGTCAACATTGTATTCCATCTGCCAGACCCTAGCCCATTCACTTAGCCTATCCAAATCCCTCTGCAGACTTCCAGTATCCTCTGCACTTTTTGCTTTACCACTTATCTTAATGTCGTCTGCAAACTTGGACACATTGCCCTTGGTCCCCAACTCCAAATCATCTATGTAAATTGTGAACAGTTGTGGGCCCAACACTGATCCCTGAGGGACACCACTAGCTACTGATTGCCAACCAGAGAAACACCCATTAATCCCCACTCTTTGCTTTCTATTAATTAACCAATCCTCTATCCATGCTACTATTTTCCCCTTAATGCCATGCATCATTATCTTATGCAACAAACTTTTGTGTGGCACCTTGTCAAAGGCTTTCTGGAAATCCAGATATACCACATCCATTGGCTCCCCGTTATCTACCGCACTGTTAATGTCCTCAAAAAATTCCACTAAATTAGTTAGGCAAGACATGCCCTTTATGAACCCATGCTGCGTCTGTCCAATGGGACAATTTCCATCCAGATGCCTCGCTATTTCTTCCTTTATGATAGATTCCAGCATCTTCCCTACTACCGAAGTTAAGCTCACTGGCCTATAATTACCCGCTTTCTGCCTACCTCCTTTTTTAAACAGTGGTGTCACGTTTGCTAATTTCCAATCCACCGGGACCACCCCAGAGTCTAGTGAATTTTGGTAAATTATCACTAGTGCATTTGCAATTTCCCCAGCCATCTCTTTTAGCACTCTGGGATGCATTCCATCCGGTCCAGGAGACTTGTCTACCTTTAGCCCCATTAGCTTGCCCATCACTACCTCCTTGGTGATATTAATCCTCTCAAGGTCCTCACCTGTCACAGCCTCATTTCCATCAGTCACTGGCATGTTATTTGTGTCTTCCACTGTGAAGACCGACCCAAAAAACCTGTTCAGTTCCTCAGCCATTTCCTCATCTCCCATTATTAAATCTCCCTTCTCATCCTCTAAAGGACCAATATTTACCTTAGCCACTCTTTTTTGTTTTATGTATTTGTAGAAACTTTTATTATCCGTTTTTATATTCTGAGCAAGTTTACTCTCATAATCTATCTTACTCTTCTTTATAGCTTTTTTAGTAGCTTTCTGTTGCCCCCTAAAGATTTCCCAGTCCTCTAGTCTCCCACTGATCTTTGCTACTTTGTATGTTTTTTCCTTCAATTTGATACTCTCCCTTATTTCCTTAGATATCCCCGGTCGATTTTCCCTCTTTTTACCGTCCTTCCTTTTTGTTGGTATAAACCTTTGCTGGGCACTGTGAAAAATCACTTGGAAGGTTCTCCACTGTTCCTCAACTGTTTCACCATAAAGTCTTTGCTCCCAGTCTACCTTAGCTAGTTCTTCTCTCATCCCATTGTAATCTCCTTTGTTTAAGCACAAAATACTAGTGCTTGATTTTACCTTCTCACCCTCCATCTGTATTTTAAATTCCACCATATTGTGATCGCTCCTTCCGAGAGGATCCCTAACTATGAGATCCTGAATCAATCCTGTCTCATTACACAGGACAAGATCTAGGACCGCTTGTTCCCTCGTAGGTTCCATTACATACTGTTCGAGGAAACTATCGCGGATACATTCTATAAACTCCTCCTCAAGGCTGCCTTGACCGACCTGGTTAAACCAATCAACATGTAGATTAAAATCCCCCATGTTAACTGCTGTACCATTTCTACATGCATCTGTTATTTCTTTGTTTATTGCCTGCCCCACCATAATGTTACTATTTGGTGGCCTATAGATTACTCCTATCAGTGACTTTTTCGCCTTACTATTCCTGATTTCCACCCAAATGGATTCAACCTTATCCTCCATAGCACCGATGTCATCCCTTACTGTTGCCCGGACGTCATCCTTAAATAACAGAGCTACACCACCTCCCTTACCATCCACTCTGTCCATCCGAAAAGTTTGATACCCTCGGATATTTAACTCCCAGTCGTGACCATCCTTTAACCATGTTTCAGTAATGGCCACTAAATCATAGTCATTCACGATGATTTGCGCCATCAACTCATTTACCTTATTCCGAACACTACGAGCATTCAGGTAAAGTACACTTATGTTGGCTTTTTGACCTCTGTTCTTAATCTTAACACCTCGATCAGTAACCTCTCCTAAGTTATATTTCCTCTTAACCTTTCTCCTAATTTTCCTTGTCGTTGAATCCATATCTTCCTGTAACAACCTGCCGCGTCGCTTACCATTAATGTTTTCACTTCCCGTTTTATTTCTTTTAGTATTCCTGGTCCTATTCACTGAGCTCCCCTCAGTCACTGTACCTTGTACTGTCGCCCTTTTTGATTTTTGACTATGGCTTCTCTGCCTTACACTTTCCCCCCTACTGCCTTTTATTTCTGTCCCTGTTTTACTACCTTCCAACTTCCTGCATCGGTTCGCATCCCCCTGCCACATTAGTTTAAACTCTCCCCAACAGCAATGTGTTTAGGGTGGAAGCTTCTTTAAACGGGTCAACAGGTGATGTCTGGCTTTATATGGGCGGGTAAGAACCCGCGAGTAAAAAAGGGGATGCTGGAGCGCAGCCAGGGGGAGGGTGGGCTGGCGCTGCCGAACTTTAGTAATTATTATTGGACGGCAAATATAGCCATGATTAGGAAGTGGGTGGTGGGAGCGAGTAGAGGCGGCATCATGCAAGGGCACTAGTTTGGGAGCATTGGTAACAGCGCCTCTGCCGTTCCCGCCAGCATGGTACTCCACCAGCCCCGTGGTGTTAGCGGCCCTGAGAGTCTGGGGGCAATGGAGGAGACATGTGGGAGCAGAGGGAGCATCGGTCTGGTCTCCAATCTGCAATAATCACCGGTTTGCTCCGGGGAGGCTAGATGGAGGGTTCCGGAGACGGCAGAGAGCAGGGATCGAGAGGATGGGAGATATGTTTATAGAGGGGAGCTTTCCCAGCCAGAGGGAGTTGATGGAGAAATTTGAATTAACGGGAGGGAATGAGTTTAGGTACCTGCAGGCGCGGGACTTCCTACGCAGGCGCGGGACTTCCTACGCAGGCAGGTCACAACCTTCCCGCTCCTACCACCAAGGGGGATACAGGACAGGGTAGTTTCCACAGTGTGGGTGGGAGGAGGGAGGGTTTCTGACATTAACAAGGAACTCATGGGGTCAGAGGAAACGCAGACTGAGGAGCTGAAACACAAGTGGGAAGAGGAGTTAGGAGGAGAGACAGAGGATGGTCTCTGGGCGGATGCGTTGAGCAGAGTCAACGCGTCCACAACAAGTACCAGGCTCAGCCGGGACCGGGACCAGTCGTTCACCGGGACCATATGACAGTGGCCCGGATGAGCAGGTTCTTTGGGCAGAAGATAGATGCGCAAGGTGTGCGGGAGGACCAGCGAACCATGTCCATATATTCTGGGCTAAGCCCGAAGCTTAGGGAATTCTGGCAGGGGTTTGCAGATGCCATGTCCAATGTGTTAAAAACAAGGCTGGCACCAAGTCCAGAGGTGGCGATTTTCGGAGTGTCGGAAGACCCGGGAATCCAGGAGGAGAGAGACAGACGTTCTGGCCTTTGCTTCCCTGGTAGCCCGGAGACGGATATTATTAGCTTGGAGGGACTCAAAGCCCCCGAACTCGGAGACCTGGCTAACCAACATGGCTAGCTTTCTCTGTCTGGAGAAAATCAAGTTCGCCCTGAGAGGGTTAATGATAGGGTTCGTCCGGAGATAGTAGCCGTTCGGCGACTTCTTTGGGGAAAATTAACCGTCAGCAGAAGGGGGGTGGGGTTGGGGTTTAGTTTCGTTTAGAGTATGGGGTTAGAAAAGGTGGGACTGGTGAGAGAGGAAGACGGCCTTTGCACTGTGGTTATATTTATATGTACACTGTGTCTTCTGTTATTGCTATAAAACCATAAATACCGCAATAAAATGTTTATAAAAAAAACCTTGTCATGAATCTTTTGGTTACTTTGTTGAGCAAGGTCTTCTTCCCTGTTACTATTGACAACAGAATCGATTGCAGGGGCTGAACCTCTTCTGTGTCTCCTACTCTTCAACTTTGACTTTGCTTGACTAATTGTAGGGCTTGTACTGTACGAGGTGCCAGGCTCCTCACAGGTGACATTGCCTTTCTAAGCATCTTGATTGTGCCCTTGGACCTTGCCAGTCTCCGCTTTGCGCCACTGTCTTGTTGAGACCTGCTGCCTCTTCCACTGTTCCCAGACTTGTGCGTATTAGAAGGCCTGATGCCCCATCGCAGCTGAAGCTGATGGGCCTCTCACTTAGGGTTTGCGTAGCTGTCGAACTGAGATCCTGGGGTATGACCGCTGGTCAAGTGAGAGTTGGGAGACAAGGGGGTCCCCTAACCGTACGCGTCTTGTTGTGGGTGTGAAGATTGGCAGGGGATTAAGGGTACTGGATCTCTCAAACATCTTCTACATACTCACATCTGGTTGTTGGATTTCAATTAACATCACTGCACAAAAAGTTGTAGCACCGACTTCGATCCCTTTCTTCTAAATGAATGATCATTCCCAGAAGGAAAGATATAAAACTCCAAATAAATAATGAACTCTCTAACTAGGGGATATTAACTTCCCATATTTTACCAACCAAGAACAGTTATAATTACTCTTGCAGGATACTAGAAACCAGGGATGTTCACAAAGCTAACTACAGCTCTACTTGGTACATTCTACCATAACACCATGCTTACACAATTTGTACCTTCCCCAGTCACTGGTAACTCTGAAACCTGCGGGAAAATGACATACCACAGAAAATCACTGCTAGGTGTGTCTTGTCCTCTAAAGAAACCAATCAGAAATCTGATCCAATGCACTGGAGTTGCAAATCAACTCAACTGGAGAGTGTGTGTGAATGAGTGAGAGGAAACATGCACATACAGAAAATTCATCACTACACATATTGTGTCCAGAATTAAAAGTCAGTTGACTTTTAACTTACACTGAACACTCCAATTTGTAATAAGAATGTTACAGAGGTTCCATGCCCTGCTTGGCTAATTCACTGCATACCAGTCAGGGCAACAGCTGTGGTTTTTCCAATTTGTCTCAACACCCCAGGTCGGAAAGGGTGAAATTAAACATCTTCTGCGTAGGACCAGGGACTCCTACTAAGATGGTGAACATCAGTTGAGGACAGGATCAGGCTCAGTTGTCACACTCGCAACAGCTTGGTGACTGTCCAATCTAAGACATCTACAGGAGATAGTTTGTGGCTGTCAAACTTCCGCCCCATAAAAGAGCCAACCCTTGTAGAAGAGGAGGGAAATGTTACTGTGTATTACCTCAAGTGACTCTTCTTCCAGGCAATGATGTGGAAGACAGTGGAAATGATGAACAGTGCACACAGACCCACGCCATACATCCAGGCTGTAATCTTCTTCCAGCGGTCATCCGACAGTCGATGAAGTAGCGTGCTTCCCACAATTGCTGGAAAAATGAGGAACTGAGAAGAAACACACTCCAATTCAGTGGCTCAAACTTTTCCAACATCTCTGATAGCTTCTTTGCCCCTTGGTGAAGGGTCCCTGCCCAACACTGCTGGACAGGTAACCCGATGGCCCCCGTGGCAGACAGTTACACATATTCCTAGACTCCTGCTATTCTCCGTCCTTCAGAAATGGGAATCTGCAACACGAGGTCACAAGATTCTAATATTCAAATGTATTTGAGGAAGGTGGAGGACCTGTGCAGCACAGCAGAGTGTGGGACTAAGCTGCAGGGCTGCGCAACCAAGGACTGTTCTACTGTGTAATGGTGACACATGACAGTTTCTGATCACATGAATGAGAGAGGAGAGACATACCCAGACACGGCCTGTGCTAAGTTAGCTAATGTTAACCAGAATGGAAGAAGGGAACACTAATTGATCTTGGTATAGCATGATTAGGGTCATGGGGTGGGAGACAGAGGGAAACAAAGATTTCGAAACAAAGATTTGAAAGGGTACAATGTGCTGATGTGAGGTGTGGACAGAATTAGACTGAGCTCAGTTGCTTAACTTGTAAACACTCACCATGAATAACAAAAGGAAAGCTGTGCATTTATATAGTGCCTATCACCCCAGGATATTCTAAAGCACTTAACGCCAAATGAAGTGCAGTCACCGTAATGCAGGAAATGTGGCAGTCAATCTGCACACAGCAAGATTCCACAAATAGTAATGCAATAATGACCAGATAATGTTTTGCTGATGTTGATTGAGGGATACATGTTGACCAGGGCAGGGATGGAAGCTGCTAATATGCATGGGCTGGTGTCACATTTACCTGTTGCAGTTATCGAATCTGACAGAGAACACTTACAATAACTGCAACTTATATAGCACCTTTAATGTGGGAAAGTTTCCCAAGGCAGTCAAGCTAACAAAAACTGACACCAAATCAAAGATGAAGTTAGGAGAGATGATTAAAATCTTGGTCAAAGAGGTGGGTTTTAAGCAAGGTCTTGAATGAGAAGCAATCAGGTGGTGATTAACTTTCTTGGAACAGGAATATTTCTGCTGACTTTTGAAAATTCATTCCTGGGCTGTGGATTTTGCTGGCATACCCATCCCTAATTGCCCTTGAACTGAGTGACTCGCTCGGACATTTCAGAGGGCAGTTAAGAGTCAGCCACACTTCTATGGGCCTGGAGTTGCATGTAGGCCAGACCAGGTAAGGAAGGCAGATTTCCTTCCCTAAAGGACATTAGAGAACTAGATGGATTGTTACAACAATCGAGAATAGTTTCATGGTCGCTATTACTGAGACTAGCTATATATCACTAGCTATATGTTCCAGATTTTTAATTCAATTTGAATTCCACCAGTTCCTGCAGCCCACTTTACACCTGTCACTTTTGTTCTTCCTCAGTCTCCTTCCTTCGTTGACTGTTAAATCTCTATCATCTTTCAGTCTGAACTAAAGGTCATCGCTCTGAAATGTTAATGCTGTTCCCCCCTCCACAAATGGTGCCTGACCCATTGAGCATTTCCAGCAACTTTCGTTTAGTTCAGCTTCACAGCTTGGGGAATATCACAAACCCGAAGATCGTTCTATCTGGAAATGTCAGCAGAACGGAGACGGAATCAGTGTTGTTACTCTTTCTCCCTACATGCCTCCTTTACTAACGCTAAGCTGAAACTCGCAGCCCAGTTCTGACAAAGTGTTGTAGAGATGGAGCTGCCCTGTTTTGGGTAGAGCGTCAGACTGAGACCCTATCAGCCTTCTCAGTTCAGGTCAAAGATCCCGCACTATTCAAAGAAGAGCATGGGATTGCTCCCTGGTCGTCCCCAATATCCCTTAATCGCCAATACTGAAAACAAATGATCTTTTTGTCACACTGCACTAGTTGTGCACATGTACCTCATTTTACAACACTAACTACACTAAATTATTTAATGGGCTATAAAATGCTTTGCAAAAGTTGATACATAAAGCTGATTAATAATAAAGGAGGTGATAATGACAAAGATGCACAAAACAAAGGCATGAATTATGGAGTTACCTTTTTTTTGTGGCAATACTCCAGATTGCAACTACAGCTGCACCAAGTGTAAATATGTCAGAATGAGAATGTAAGACCAGCACAAGTTGACCATTTAATAAGATCAAGACTGAACTTCAAGTTTACTCCCTTTTCTCACCCTGTCCCCATGTCCCTAGATTTCCTCAGCTTTCCAAAATCTATTGATCTCATTCTGAACATACTCAATAACTGCACATCCACAGACTTCTGCAGTAGAGTTCCAGAGACACAGCTCTCTGAGTGAATGAACCTTTCCTCAGTTCAGTTTAAATGGCAACCCCTTATGCGGAGACCATCGTCACAGTGGGGTGGGGGAACTGGAAAAAGAGGAGGAGAAAAAGAATGTGGTGGTAGTGCTTGTTGAGCTGTGGCCCAGTCGGATTCATGTTTCTGAAGGGAAGACGTTGCATTCAGCTGACCTCAAACAGAAAAGGTTGGTGACCCACTAGGTATTGGTGCACGTGTGATTGGCCCCATCGCCTCCCATCACACCAAGAAGATTGAAAACCTTACCGCATGTGTGTAACAATTTGCAGCGTGTTCGTAGGTAGTGGGCTGGTACCGGGAATTCGCTGGAGGTCGGTTATTCATAAATCTATAAAGAAAGCAAGGGAATTTATTAATTGAATCATTTAAACAGTCAAACAAGTACTCAATTTTCAGATACAGCTTTGATAAGCTGTAATTTGTTAAGCTCAAATTCACCAACAAAATATCCAAATTGGAATTAGTAACTGTACTGAACGGAAATGTACCCTTTTCCCCAGAAAAGGATACCCAGATCAGTACTGAAACTCCAACTTAATACATGCATCAGACAGTTAGAGCTAGGCACCTCACTCAAACCCGCCCATAAACAATCAAGCACTTAGACAAATTAAGGTTAATGGCTAAACATCTTACTTTGACCGTGCAGGTTTCCTCCCCATGATGATCTGTGCTGGAACTGGAGAGAACCTTCCTACAAAGAAAGCAGCTGCTTTATCTGTTCACCACAATGTCGCTCCTTAAAAATGCAGGAACACCCAATCACAGGTTTTCCCCTGCTTCCAATTCAGCAGTTAAACTGTGTTTCTATTCATTCAGCTGTTAAACCAGTAGGGTAAGCGTGCAATGTTGTAGAATAAGCTGACTTCCTGGTTCGATATCTATTTTTAAAAAAGGAAGTTAACACCCAAGTGAAGGTAAATCGAGATGATTATCATCACCTATAACAGAGCTATTTAATGTCAAAACATTTCTTTCAATGTGCCAGTAAAATATTCTGCATCTAGTGCACCCTCAACTCCAATTAAAATCCCAAACTAATCCACACAAAATCCCGATAATTCTTACTCAGTCACATTGTACAGAATTCCACTGGACAAATTGTTGCCTCCAGCCAACATCACTAAAAAGATCATCTGGTCATTAATTCAGAGCTGTTTATGGAACCTTGTTTTACATAAATTAGTTGCGACATTTCCCTGCGTTAGAACTGAGATCCCGCTTAAAAGGTACTATGAAAGGCAATATATAGATGTAAATTCTTTCTTAAACCATAGATTTGCTTTCACTGGATAATCTTCACCATTTGCCTTATACTAATCAGCACCAAATAAAGATCAGAACCAACCAATTAGTGAGAACTATATAGAGGTAGCGCCTGGCTAATAAGCCACTGAAACTTTCTTATAGTTTGCGAGTAAAGCATAAACTTCTGGAACAAGAACCGACCTCCAAGCTGGAATCTAATTGAAGGGTTTGGGTGGTTTAAATGTAGAACAGAAAGCTGGGAGAGAATTACAGGCTGGAATCTATTGGGGTTGTGGGGTTAGGGTGGGGGGGCTGATAATATATAAAATGGATGCCTCTTTATGCATTAGTCGTTAATCAACGTTCTTACTAAACACAGAGGTGGCTTCATGTTAGTGTTTGTCAAGTATTTATGTGCTGCAGGGATTGCGTGACTGTAGAGAGATGATCTTGGGCAACAATATATCCGAGCCCATTAAGAGCAACAAGCCCAGGCGCTCTGTGGTGTTGCCTGGTTACCGGTTCTGCATTGCTTAAGTTGCAAGTCACAAGACCAGCCTAACATCAAACACTAAACACACTAAACATAAATAAATCTGACTGTAATTCCGCTGCAATTATTAGACACTCAGGAAATAAATCCCAGAATGGTCAAACAAGTACCATGACGGCTCTGTGTTTCAAAATAACCCCAATCATGGAATTTGGTCAGAAAATGCAGGAAGATCCCAATTTGATCCCAATCTGAGGTGTGAAAGAACAATTGGTCTTTCCAACTATAAAGAAAAGGCAGGAGACAGAGAAATTGAGATTGAGAAAGAAAATAAGAGTTGATCAACTACGGCAGATATTTCTGAATATAGTGCATGCCTCACATCAAACATATATCCCAGTGAGGAAGGAGGATTTTAGGAAGGGGATAAATCAATCCTAATTCTAACCAAGGAAGTTAAGGATCGTATTAAACTGAAAGAAAATACAATGTGGCAAAGATTAGTCGTAAACCAGAGGATTGGGAATTTTTTTTAAACCAACAAAAGATGACCAAAAAATTATAGAGGGAGAAGATAAACTATTTAAGGGTAAACTAGCAAGTAATATAAAAATGGACAAAAAGAGCTTCTTTAAATATATAAAAAGGGGGAGACCCCCTTGGAGAATAAGATTGGGGAAACAATAATGGAGAACCAGGAAATGGAAGAGGTGTTAGACAAATACTTTGCGTTAGTCTTCACGGTGGAAGACACTAATAACATTCCACAAATATTAAATAATCAAGGGGCAAAGCAGGGGTAGGAAATAAATACCATAACTATCACTAGAGAAAAAGTACCAAGGAAACTAATATGGTTAAAGGCCGGTATGTCTCGTGGACTTGTTGGGTTGCATCCTTGGATATTAAAAGAAGTAGCTATAGAGATAGTGGATGTACTGGAAGTAATCTTCCAAGAATCCTTCAATTCTTTTTTTTCTATAAATTTAGAGTACCCAATTCGTTTTTTCCAATTAAGGGCAGCACGGTGGCGCAGTGGGTTAGCCCTGTTGCTTCACGGCGCCGAGGTCCCAGGTTCGATCCCGGCTCTGGGTCACTGTCCGTGTGGAGTTTGCAGATTCTCCCCGTGTTTGCGTGGGTTTCGCCCCCACAACCCAAAGATGTGCAGGGTAGGTGGATTGGCCACGCTAAATTGCCCCTTAATTGGAAAAAAAGAATTGGGTACGCTAAAAATAAAAATTCCAACACGGGGAGAATGTTCAAACTTCACATGGACAGTGACCCAGAGCCGGGATCGAACCTGGGACCTCAGTGCCGCGAGGCTGCAATGCTAACCACTGCACAACCGTGCTGCCCAAATCCTTCAATTCTGGAGAGGTCCCAGAAGATTGGGAAACTCCCAATGTAACATTCTTATTCAAAAAGAGAGGGAGACAAAAACCAGGTCAGTTAGCACATCTGTCATTGGGAAACCTTAAAAGTCCATAATAAAGGATGTAATAGCAGAACATTTAGAAATACGTAACATACTTAACAACATATAGTCAACTTGGCTTCATGAATGAGAAAGCATGCCTGACAAATTTATTAGAATTTTTGAGGTAGTAACGAGCAGGATAGATAAAGTAGAACCAGTAGATGTAATATATTTTGATTTCCAAAAAGCATTCAATAAGGTACCGCACAAAAGGCTACTTAATAATATAAGAGCCCATGGTGTTGGGGGTAGAATATCAGCATGGATAGAGGATTGGCTGACTGATAGAAGAGTTGGTATTTTCAGGCTGGCAACCTGTAACTAGCAGAGTTCGAAAGGGATCAGTGATGGGGCCATAATTAGTTACAATTTACATTAATGACTTAGATGAGGTAAGTGAACATATTATTGCCAAGTCTGCGGATGACACAAAAATAGGTGGGAAGGCAAGTGGTGAGGATAACAGTCTCCGGAGTGATATAGACAGTTTAGGAGAGTGGGCAAAAACTTGGCAGATGGAATATAATGTAGGAAAATATGAAGTTATGCACTTTTGTATTGTCCTTCCTGTTTATTCCCTCATTTTCCCTTTCTTTTATTTTGCCGTTATGATTGTTAATTCATGGATGATTGACAGACATATCTTTCAGTCACGGAGCAAATTTCAGAAGTTACAGGAGAGAACACACTACTAATCTCTGCTGGTTTGAACAGGAGCTTCAGGCTTGTTGGCATCAGAGAGAGAGGTGGGGTGGGAGTTGGCTTGATTGATCGACTGGTGGCTAATGAATTGGCCCAAATGGCCGTACTCAGCCCGGTAACAGGTGGTGAAATGTAAATGTGGCTCATTTACACTTGCTCAAAGAGACACACATTTATACACAGGGACCCGCTCTCTGAAGGGACCCGCTCGGTGCAAACAACAGGAATATGTTCAAACCATGCGCCTTTATTAAATTACCCGGGAGTTTGGGAAGCCTTTTGTTCTCTCTATGGCAATGCCTCGGCCAATCAGAGTCTACTTCTCAATTAGTCAGCAGTGTAAATTGTCATCATTTGAAATTTGGCATTCTTGCATATGCCCTGATGAATACAAAATGAAAAGTTTTGGCAACATGACTCTCTTTTTGGTAATGTTCTGCACTACTAAGTGATAAAGTACTGGAGACTTGGAGCAGGTAGAGGGGGGGGGGGGGGCAGAGAATGACAGCCCCCAGTAAAATATCCACAGGCAATCACTTATAGCTGTGAAAAAAATCTATTTGCAGGAATTTTTCAAAAATATTGATTGCAAAGCTGCTGGTTTCTGCAGCACCCCACATATTTTGGACGGAAATAGGTATGTTTATTTATTAGTTCTTACTTCCTTTAGGTGCACCGAATGCAATAAAAGAGCCTTTCCTTCTCACACTCCCAATTCTTCTGAAATAGCCCAGATACAAACTGTTTAAGCAAATCCACTTTGTCAAGTACTTTGAGATGTTTAATAATGGGACACGGTGCTATTAAATATCTCTTCTTTTAGATGCATGTGAGCAAAAATAAACTTGGTTTTAAATAAAGAACTGGAGTCAAAGGTCCAATTACAGAAAGGTCAGTCCTACAATCCTATCAATTTTCTCACAACCTGCCTTGGAATTCCAGATAGCTAAGAATTGAAATTAAGAAATGCTTTATAAATAGTAGAATTTAATTTAAATAACCTCAGCGCAAAAGGAAATCACGCGGTGAATTACTTCAGGAAATTACTGTAAAAATGTCTTATTTTATTTACGTGCTATACCTGACATTGAATACATAATAATAATCGCTTATTGTCACAAAGTAGGCTTCAATGAAGTTACTGTGAAAAGCCCCTTGCCGCCATGGAAAGATTCACAGGAACTATAGGTGAAGACTGTTATTGAAGTTCGACCCCATCCAGGACAAAGCAACCTGCTTGATTAGTATCCCATCTACCACCTTACCCATTCACTCCCTCACACCACCGACACAGCTGAAGTGTTTTCCACCTTCAAGATATTCTGCAGCAATTCACGGAGGCTCCTTCAACAACACCTTCTAAATTCGGGATCTCTACTAGTCAGAAGAACAAGAGCAGCAGATACCTGGGAACACCACTACCTGGACGTTCCCCTCGAAGCCACTCACCACCCTGACTTGGAAATATATCACACCAGGTAAAGTCCAACAAGTTTGTTTTGAATCACTAGCTTTCGGAGCGCAGCTCCTTCCTCAGGTGAATGAAGAGATGGGTTCCACAAACACATATATAGACAAATTCAATGATGCAAGATGATACTTTGAGGGTAATTAAGTCTTTACAGGTCCAGACGGTGTGACTGGAGAGAGGGATAATCACAGGTTAAAGAGGTGTGAATTGTCTGAAGCCAGAACAGTTGGTAGGATTTCACAAGCCAGATGGTGGGGGTTGAATGTAATGCGACATGAATCCAAGGTCCCGGTTGAGGCCGTACCCATGCGCCCGGAACTTGGCTATCAGTTTCTGCTCGGCGATTCTGCGTTGTCGTGCATCCTGAAGGCCGCCTTGGAGAACACGTACCTGAAGATCAGAGGCTGAATGCCCTTGACTGCTGTGGTGTTCCCTGACTGGAAGGGAACATTCCTGCCTGGTGACTGATGCACGATGTGCGTTCATCTGTTGTCGCAACGTCTGCATGTACCACGCCAATGTACCACGCTTCGGGACATCCTTTCCTGCAGCTTATGAGGTCGACAACATCTGTCTTAACTGGAAGACCCCTTATTCTGTTGGAAGACTGTCAAATAAAAAAACGTTCCATTGGGAGAAGACTTTGCCTGTTTCTGGTGTCCTGAACTGCCAAAGATTGAAACCCATTGCAATTTGTTTTCTATTTACCCAGTTCTTCTTAGATATTCATCCGCTTGGCTAGTTCAAGTCACATGGGCATTTCTTGGAGGCTAGTCATATTATAATCAGGAACTTTATTAACCCTCTTTCAGAATGCTCCCCAGCCCACTTTGGTTTTAAAGGTTTTGGGCAGCACAGTAGCACAGTGGTTAGCACTGTTGCTTCACGGCGCCAGAGTCCCAGGTTCGATTCCCGGCTTGGGTCACTGTCTGTGCGGAGTCTGCATGTTCTCCCCGTGTCTGCGTGGGTTTCCTCCGGGTGCTCCGGTTTCCTCCCACAAGTCCCGAAAGACGTGCTGTTGGTGAATTGGACATTCTGAACTCTCCAGCAGTGTACCCGAATAGCCGCTCCGCAGAATGTGGCGACGAGGGGCTTTTCACAGTAACTTCATTACAATGATAATGTAAGTCTACTTGTGACGATAATAAAGATTGCTATAAAGAGACATTACGAAAAACAAAATACAGGTTTTTCCCAGCACATGGATCATCAAAATGTCAAATACCCCTGAATATTCAGCTCCCAGCCCTGGTCACCTTGCAACCACGTCTGCAATGGCTATCAGATCATACCCATTTATTTATATTTGTACCATCAGTTCATGTATCTTGTGACACAAAATCAATTGTAAAAGTTTTATGAAGGCAAAATAAACCCAGGACCATTGTTTGATGATGGTTGAATAAATTAATCTGCTTTATTTACATTTGTTTACAAATGGCATTTGTACCAATGATTTGTAGAACTGCATTCCAAAATTCTATTCAGTTCTCTGGAAATTCAGAGTGACCTTGGGTATTGGTCAGATCAGTCAATAAATCACAGGATTGTCACTAGTCGATTGCAACTTAAGCTGGACTATTAGATTGCAATTTTTAAAAATATAAGTGTACTCCATGTCCTGTGTTACGTAGGAAGTAGCTGATTATGTTTCCAATTAATTTTCATAATCAGATAAAACCAATTACTCTGACTTCAAGCTATGAACCATGATCCTCACAAAGGAGCTTGTAGAAAACAGCAAATCACAGTACTGCAGCCACTATAGTTACAACACCAACTGCTTCTATTTATATTACATGTGGGCATTTTACATAGCGCAGCATTTATACAATAAAATATTCCCAGAGACTACACTGGAGTATTATCAAAACAAAGTTGGCAACGAAGGAGAAGTTGGGGTACAGATGACCAAAATTTTGACCAAAAAGATATTGGTTTAAAGCAGTATCGTAAAGGAGGAAGAAAAAAGGAGAGATTTAGGGATGGAATTCCAGTGCTTCGGGCCTCGGCAGCTGAAGGTTTAACCAGGGATCACGGAATAACCAAAATCATGCATGCTCATAAGGTTAGAATTGGAGAGCAGAATACAGAACAAAGAGCAATACAACACAGGAACAGGCCCTTCGGCCCTCCAAGCCTGTATCGGTCATGATACCACCCTTGGCCAAAACCCTCAGCACTTTCTAGTGCTGTATCCCTCTATATCCATGGGCAGCACGGTAGCATAGTGGTTAGCACAATTGCTTCACAGCTCCAGAGCCCCAGGTTCAATTCCTGGCTGGGGCCCTGTCTGTGCGGAGTCTGCACGTTCTCCCAGTGTGTGCGTGGGTTTCCTCCGGGTGCTCCGGTTTCTTCCCACAGTCCAAAGATGTGCAGATTAGGTGGATTGACCATGCTAAATTGCCCTTAGTGTCCAAAATTGCCGTGGTGTTGTGTGGGGTTACTGGGTTATGGGGATAGGGTGGAGGTGTGGGCTTGGGTAGGGTGCTCTTTCCAAGAGCTGGTGCAGACACGATGGGCCGAATCGCCTCCTTCTGCACTGTAAATTCTATGAATTCTATATCCATCCTATCCACGTGTTTGTCAAGATGCCTTTTGAACACCGTTAATGTATCTGCTTCCACAACCTCCCCGGCAACGCGGTCCAGGCACTCACCGCCCTGTGTCAAAAAACCTGCCTCGCACATCACCTCTAAACTTTGCCCCACGGACCTTAAACCCGTGACACCTAGTGATTGATCCCGCCACCCTGGAAAGAGTACCTGTCCATCCACTCTATCCATGCCCCACATAATCTTGTAGACCTCTATCAGGTCGCCCCTCAACCTCCGTCTTTCTAATGAAAACAGACCGAGTCTATTCAGCCTCTCCGCATAGCTAACACCCTCCAGACCAGGCAACATCCTGATAACCCTCCTCTGCACCCTCTCCAAAGTCTCCACATCCTTCTGGTACTGTGGCGACCATAATTGTGCGCAATATTCCAAGTGCGGCCGTACCAAGGTTCTATACAACTGTCGCATGACTTGCCAGTTTTTATACTCAATGCCCCTTCCAGTGAAGGCAAGCATTCCGTCTGCTTTCTTGACTACCTTCTCCACCTGTGTTGCCCCTTTCAGTGACCCGTGGACCTGTACTCCTAGATCTCTGACTTTCAATACTCTTGAGGGTTCTACCATTCACTGTATATTTCCTACCTGCATTAGACCTTCCAAAATGCATTACCTCACATTTGTCCGGATTAAACTCCATCCGCCATCTCTCCGCCCAAGTCTCCAAACAATCTAAATCCTTCTGTATCCTCTGACAGTCCTCATCGCTATCCGCAATTCCACCAACCTTTGTGTCGTCTGCAAACTTACTAATCAGACCAGTTACATTTTCCTCCAAATCATTTATATATACTACAAACAGCAAAGGTCCCAGCACAGATCCCTGCAGAACACCACTGGTCACAATCCTCCAATTAGAAAAGCATCCTTCCATTGCTACTCTCTGCCTTCTATGACCTAGCCAGTTCTGTATCCACCTTGCCAGCTCACCCCTGGTCCAGTGAGACTTTACCTTTTGTACTAGTCTCCCATGAGGGACCTTGTCAAAGGCCTTACTGAAGTCCATATAGACAACATCCACTGCCCTACCTGCATCAATCATCTTAGTGACCTCCTCGAAAAACTCTATCAAGTTAGTGAGACACGATCTCCCCTTCACAAAACCATGCTGCCTCTCACTAATACGTCCATTTGCTTCCTTGTATCATTCCTGTATTGTTCAGCTCACAAGGTCAGAACCAGGTTTGGGAGGACAGAATGTATGATTGTACAGTTTGCAGTTTTACCATGGCCACAATAGATACAACACAAAAGTGACACTGAACTCAAGTGACCATGCTGCATAGCAGGCCTTGTCACCAACATGAATGCTTGTTGAAATTCAGCAGTAGAACACTGTAACACCATCATAGAGTTTAACAGCACGGAAAGAGGCCATTGGGCCTGCACCTAATTATTCTAATCCCATTTTGCAGCACTTGGTCCATAGCCTTGTGTGCAATGGATTTCAGGTGTTCATCTGAATGTTTTTAAATGTTGTGAAGATTCCCGCCTCGACCACCCTTTCAGGCAGTGAGTCCAGATTCCCTCCACCCTCTGGGTTAAAAGGTTTCCCCTCACATCTCCTCTAAACCTCTTGACAATTACCGTAACTCTGTGCCTCCTAGTTATTGACCCCTCCGCTCAGGGGAAATGTTTCTTCCCCTATCCACGTCCCTCATAATTTCATACACCTCAAACAGGTTCCCGCCTCAGCTTTCTCTGCCCCAGGGAAAACAACCCCAGCCCCATCGTGAGTGTCAAGGAGAGTAGACATGTTCTGCTGATTTTACACTTTTAACACAGCAAACCCCAGTGAAGTGCCTCTTTCAAACTGGAAAAGTGACAACTGCCAGCATTTTCCTTTGAATGCTTTTGAATCAGCTGTTAAAGAATGCTGGGGCTATTGATTACAAACAAAGCAGCCAATTCAAAAGGTTGCTGCTCAGTTGTTGCTGTAAGTGAAAGACAATATCTGCACTGTGAGAATTATTTACAACATTCGCCACAATAGCTACTTTCATTTATACTGAGCTTTAACATAATGAATTGCCCCAAGGTGCTTCACAGGGGCATGAAAGTGTGACACCGAACCTCATTAGGAGATACGAGGTCAGATGACCAAAAGTTTGGTAAAAGAGGTAGCTTTAATAATAATCTTTTATTGTCACAAGTAGGCTTCAATTAAGTTACGGCGAAAAGCCCCTAGTTGCCACATTCCGGCGCCTGTTCAGGTAAGCCGGTACGGGAATTGAGCCTGCACTGCTGGCCTTGTTCTGCATCACAAACCAGCTGTCTAGCCCACTGAGCAAAGCCGGCCCGCTTACGCCATGTTTTAAGGCATGCTTCAAGGAATAAAGTGAGGTGGGGAGTTGTGGACAGTAGTTCAGAGCTTGGGGATCAGCAATTCAAAGCATGCCTACCAATGGAGCAATTAAACTCAGAGATACCCAAAAGGCCAGAATTCGAGGTGCACAGATATCTGGCTGGGCTGTGTTGGTGCAGGGGCAGGGCTGTGTTGGGGCAGGGGCAGGGCTGTGTTGGGGCAGGGCTGTGTTGGGGCAGGGGCAGGGCTGTGTGGGTGCAGGGGCAGGGCTGTGTTGGGGCAGGGGCAGGGCTGTGTGGGTGCAGGGGCGAGGCTGTGTTGGTGCAGGGGCAGGGCTGTGTTGGGGCAGGGCTGTGTTGGTGCAGGGGCAGGGCTGTGTTGGGGCAGGGGCAGGGCTGTGTGGGTGCAGGGGCAGGGCTGTGTTGGGACAGGGCTGTGTTGGGGCAGGGGCAGGGCTGTGTGGGTGCAGGGGCAGGGCTGTGTTGGTGCAGGGGCAGGGCTGTGTTGGTGCAGGGGCAGGGCTGTGTTGGAGCAGGGGCAGGACTGTGTGGGTGCAGGGGCAGGGCTGTGTTGGGACAGGGCTGTGTTGGGACAGGGCTGTGTTGGGACAGGGCTGTGTTGGGACAGGGCTGTGTTGGGGCAGGGGCAGGGCTGTGTGGGTGCAGGGGCAGGGCTGTGTTGGGGCAGGGGCAGGGCTGTGTGGGTGCAGGGGCAGGGCTGTGTTGGAGCAGGGGCAGGACTGTGTGGGTGCAGGGGCAGGGCTGTGTTGGGGCAGGGTCAGGGCTGTGTTGGGGCAGGGGCAGGGCTGTGTTGGGGCAGGGGCAGGGCTGTGTTGGGGCAGGGGCAGGGCTGTGTGGGTGCAGGGGCAGGGCTGTGTTGGGGCAGGGGCAGGGTTGTGTTGGGGCAGGGACAGGGCTGTGTGGGTGCAGGGCTGTGTTGAGGCAGGGCTGTGTTGATGCAGGGGCAGGGCTGTGTTGGTGCAGGGGCAGGGCTATGTTGGGGCAGGGCTGTGTTGGAGCAGGGCTGTGTAGATGCAGGGGCAGGGCTGTGTGGGTGCAGGGGCAGGGCTGTGTGGGTGCAGGGCTGTGTTGATGCAGGGGCAGGGCTGTGTTGGGGCAGGGCTGTGTTGGTGCAGGGGCAGGGCTGTGTTGGGGCAGGGCTGTGTTGGGGCAGTGCTGTGTTGGGGCAGGGGCAGGGGCAGGGCTGTGTGGGTGCAGGGCTGTGTTGATGCAGGGGCAGGGCTGTGTTGGGGCAGGGCTGTGTTGGGGCAGGGACAGGGCTGTGTTGGTGCAGGGCTGTGTTGGGGCAGGGGCAGGGCTGTGTTGGTGCAGGGCTGTGTTGGGGCAGGGGCAGGGCTGTGTTGGTGCAGGGGCAGGGCTGTGTTGGGGCAGGGGCAGGGCTGTGTTGGGGCAGTGCTGTGTTGGTGCAGGGGCAGGGCTGTGTTGGTGCAGGGGCAGGGCTGTGTTGGGGCAGGGCTGTGTTGGTGCAGGGCTGGGCTGTGTTGGGGCAGGGCTGGGCTGTGTTGGGGCAGGGGCAGGGCTGTGTTGGTGCAGGGCTGTGTTGGGGCAGGAGCAGGGCTGTGTTGGGGCAGGGGCAGGGCTGTGTTGGTGCAGGGGCAGGGCTGTGTTGGTGCAGGGGCAGGGCTGTGTTGGTGCAGGGCTGTGTTGGGGCAGGGGCAGGGCTGTGTTGGGGCAGGGGCAGGGCTGTGTTGGTGCAGGGGCAGGGCTGTGTTGGTGCAGGGCTTTGTTGGTGCAGGGGCAGGGCTGTGTTGGTGCAGGGGCAGGGCTGTGTTGGTGCAGGGCTGTGTTGGGGCAGGGCTGTGTTGGGGCAGGGCTGTGTTGGGGCAGGGCTGTGTTGGGGCAGGGCTGTGTTGGTGCAGGGGCAAGGCTGTGTTGGTGCAGGGCTGTGTTGGGGCAGGGCTGTGTTGGGGCAGGGCTGTGTTGGTGCAGGGGCAGGGCTGTGTTGGGGCAGGGGCAGGGCTGTGTTGGGGCAGGGCTGTGTTGGGGCAGGGCAGGGCTGTGTTGGGGCAGGGGCAGGGGCAGGGCTGTGTTGGGGCAGGGCTGTGTTGGGGCAGGGGCAGGGCTGTGTTGGGGCAGGGCTGTGTTGGTGCAGGGCTGTTGGTGGTGCAGGGCAAGGCTGTATTGGTGCAGGGCTGTGTTGGGGCAGGGGCAGGGCTGTGTTGGTGCAGGGCAGGGCTGTGTTGGTGCAGGGGCAGGGCTGTGTTGGTGCAGGGGCAGGGCTGTGTTGGTGCAGGGCTGTGTTGGTGCAGGGGCAGGGCTGTGTGGGTGTAGTGTCAGGGCTGTGTGGGTGCAGGGGCAGGGCTGTGTTGGGGCAGGAACAGGGCTGTGTTGGGGCAGGGACAGGGCTGTGTTGGGGCAGGGGCAGGGCTGTGTTGGGGCAGGGGCAGGGCTGTGTTGGTGCAGGGGCAGGGCTGTGTTGGGGCAGGGGCAGGGCTGTGTTGGGGCAGGGGCAGGGCTGTGTTGGGGCAGGGGCAGGGCTGTGTTGGGGCAGGGGCAGGGCTGTGTTGGGGCAGGGGCAGGGCTGTGTTGGTGCAGGGGCAGGGCTGTGTTGGTGCAGGGGCAGGGCTGTGTTGGTGCAGGGGCAGGGCTGTGTTGGTGCAGGGGCAGGGCTATGTTGGTGCAGGGGCAGGGCTGTGTTGGTGCAGGGGCAGGGCTGTGTTGGTGCAGGGGCAGGGCTGTGTTGGTGCAGGGGCAGGGCTGTGTTGGTGCAGGGGCAGGGCTGTGTTGGTGCAGGGGCAGGGCTGTGTTGGTGCAGGGGCAGGGCTGTGTTGGTGCAGGGGCAGGGCTGTGTTGGTGCAGGGGCAGGGCTGTGTTGGTGCAGGGGCAGGGCTGTGTTGGTGCAGGGGCAGGGCTGTGTTGGTGCAGGGGCAGGGCTGTGTTGGTGCAGGGGCAGGGCTGTGTTGGTGCAGGGGCAGGGCTGTGTTGGTGCAGGGGCAGGGCTGTGTTGGTGCAGGGACAGGGCTGTGTTGGTGCAGGGCAGGGCTGTGTTGGTGCAGGGCAGGCTGTGTTGGTGCAGGGGCAGGGCTGTGTTGGGGCAGGGACAGGGCTGTGTTGGGGCAGGGCAGGGCTGTGTTGGTGCAGGGCAGGCTGTGTTGGTGCAGGGGCAGGGCTGTGTTGGTGCAGGGGCAGGGCTGTGTTGGTGCAGGGGCAGGGCTGTGTTGGTGCAGGGGCAGGGCTGTGTTGGTGCAGGGGCAGGGCTGTGTTGGTGCAGGGGCAGGGCTGTGTTGGGGCAGGGCTGTGTTGGGGCAGGGACAGGGCTGTGCTGAGGCAGGGCTGTGTTGGTGCAGGGGCAGGGCTGTGTTGAGGCAGGGGCAGGGCTGTGTTGGTGCGGGGGCAGGGCTGTGTTGGTGCAGGGGCAGGGCTGTGTTGGTGCAGGGGCAGGGCTGTGTTGGGGCAGGGACAGGGCTGTGTTGGGGCAGGGCTGTGTTGGGGCAGGGGCAGGGCTGTTTTGGGGCAGGGTCAGGGCTGTTTTGGGGCAGGGTCAGGGCTGTGTTGGGGCAGGGGCAGGGCTGTGTTGGGGCAGGGGCAGGGCTGTGTTGGGGCAGGGGCAGGGCTGTGTTGGGGCAGGGGCAGGGCTGTGCTGGGGCAGGGGCAGGGCTGTGCTGGGGCAGGGGCAGGGCTGTGCTGGGGCAGGGCTGTGTTGGTGCAGGGGCAGGGCTGTGTTGGTGCAGGGGCAGGGCTGTGTTGGTGCAGGGGCAGGGCTGTGTTGGTGCAGGGGCAGGGCTGTGTTGGTGCAGGGGCAGGGCTGTGTTGGTGCAGGGGCAGGGCTGTGTTGGTGCAGGGGCAGGGCTGTGTTGGTGCAGGGGCAGGGCTGTGTTGGTGCAGGGGCAGGGCTGTGTTGGTGCAGGGACAGGGCTGTGTTGGTGCAGGGGCAGGGCTGTGTTGGTGCAGGGGCAGGGCTGTGTTGGTGCAGGGGCAGGGCTGTGTTGGTGCAGGGGCAGGGCTGTGTTGGTGCAGGGCTGTGTTGGGGCAGGGCTGTGTTGGTGCAGGGGCAGGGCTGTGTTGGGGCAGGGCTGTGTTGGGGCAGGGGCTGGGCTGTGTTGGGGCAGGGGCAGGGCTGTGTTGGGGCAGGGGCAGGGCTGTGTTGGGGCAGGGGCAGGGCTGTGTTGGGGCAGGGGCAGGGCTGTGTTGGGGCAGGGGCAGGGCTGTGTTGGGGCAGGGCTGTGTTGGGGCAGGGGCAGGGCTGTGTTGGGGCAGGGGCAGGGCTGTGTTGGGGCAGGGGCAGGGCTGTGTTGGTGCAGGGGCAGGGCTGTGTTGGTGCAGGGGCAGGGCTGTGTTGGGGCAGGGCTGTGTTGGGGCAGGGGCAGGGCTGTGTTGGTGCAGGGGCAGGGCTGTGTTGGTGCAGGGGCAGGGCTGTGTTGGTGCAGGGGCAGGGCTGTGTTGGTGCAGGGGCAGGGCTGTGTTGGTGCAGGGGCAGGGCTGTGTTGGGGCAGGGCTGTGTTGGTGCAGGGGCAGGGCTGTGTTGGTGCAGGGGCAGGGCTGTGTTGGTGCAGGGGCAGGGCTGTGTTGGTGCAGGGGCAAGGCTGTGTTGGGGCAGGGCCGGGCTGTGTTGGGGCAGGGGCAAGGCTGTGTTGGGGCAGGGGCAGGGCTGTGTTGGTGCAGGGACAGGGCTGTGTTGGGGCAGGGCTGTGTTGGTGCAGGGGCAGGGCTGTGTTGGGGCAGGGGCAGGGCTGTGTTGGGGCAGGGACAGGGCTGTGTTAGGGCAGGGCTGTGTTGGTGCAGGGGCAGGGCTGTGTTGGGGCAGGGGCAGGGCTGTGTTGGTGCAGGGGCAGGGCTGTGTTGGTGCAGGGGCTGTGTTGGTGCAGGGGCTGTGTTGGTGCAGGGGCAGGGCTGTGTTGGTGCAGGGGCAGGGCTGTGTTGGAGCAGGGCTGTGTTGGTGCAGGGGCAGGGCTGTGTTGGTGCAGGGGCAGGGCTGTGTTGGTGCAGGGGCAGGGCTGTGTTGGTGCAGGGGCAGGGCTGTGTTGGTGCAGGGGCAGGGCTGTGTTGGTGCAGGGGCAGGGCTGTGTTGGTGCAGGGGCAGGGCTGTGTTGGTGCATGGCTGTGTTGGGGCAGGGGCAGGGCTGTGTTGGGGCAGGGGCAGGGCTGTGTTGGGGCAGGGACAGGGCTGTGTTGGGGCAGGGCTGTGTTGGTGCAGGGGCAGGGCTGTGTTGGGGCAGGGGCTGTGTTGGTGCAGGGGCTGTGTTTGTGCAGGGGCAGGGCTGTGTTGGTGCAGGGGCTGTGTTGGTGCAGGGGCTGTGTTGGTGCAGGGGCAGGGCTGTGTTGGTGCAGGGGCAGGCCTGTGTTGGTGCAGGGGCAGGGCTGTGTTGGTGCAGGGGCAGGGCTGTGTTGGTGCAGGGGCAGGGCTGTGTTGGTGCAGGGGCAGGGCTGTGTTGGTGCAGGGGCAGGGCTGTGTTGGTGCAGGGGCAGGGCTGTGTTGGTGCAGGGGCAGGGCTGTGTTGGTGCAGAGGCAGGGCTGTGTTGGGGCAGGGCTGTGTTGGGGCAGGGCTGTGTTGGGGCAGGGCTGTGTTGGGGCAGGGCTGTGTTGGGGCAGGGCTGTGTTGGGGCAGGGCTGTGTTGGGGCAGGGCTGTGTTGGGGCAGGGCTGTGTTGGGGCAGGGCTGTGTTGGGGCAGGGCTGTGTTGGGGCAGGGCTGTGTTGGGGCAGGGCTGTGTTGGGGCAGGGCTGTGTTGGGGCAGGGCTGTGTTGGGGCAGGGCTGTGTTGGGGCAGGGCTGTGTTGGGGCAGGGCTGTGTTGGGGCAGGGCTGTGTTGGGGCAGGGCTGTGTTGGGGCAGGGCTGTGTTGGGGCAGGGCTGTGTTGGGGCAGGGCTGTGTTGGGGCAGGGCTGTGTTGGTGCAGGGGCAGGGCTGTGTTGGGGCAGGGACAGGGCTGTGTTGGGGCAGGGACAGGGCTGTGTTGGGGCAGGGACAGGGCTGTGTTGGGGCAGGGACAGGGCTGTGTTGGGGCAGGGACAGGGCTGTGCAGGGGCAGGGCTGTGTTGGGGCAGGGACAGGGCTGTGCAGGGGCAGGGCTGTGTTGGGGCAGGGGCAGGGCTGTGTTTGGGCGGGGGCAGGGCTGTGTTGGGGCAGGGACAGGGCTGTGTTGGGGCAGGGACAGGGCTGTGTTGGGGCAGGGACAGGGCTGTGTTGGGGCAGGGTCAGGGCTGTGTTGGTGCAGAGGCAGGGCTGTGTTGGGGCAGGGGCAGGGCTGTGCTGGGGCAGGGGCAGGGCTGTGTTGGGGCAGGGCTGTGTTGGTGCAGGGGCTGTGTTGGTGCAGGGGCTGTGTTGGTGCAGGGGCAGGGCTGTGTTGGTGCAGGGGCAGGGCTGTGTTGGTGCAGGGGCAGGGCTGTGTTGGTGCAGGGGCAGGGCTGTGTTGGTGCAGGGGCAGGGCTGTGTTGGTGCAGGGGCAGGGCTGTGTTGGTGCAGGGGCAGGGCTGTGTTGGTGCAGGGGCAGGGCTGTGTTGGTGCAGGGGCAGGGCTGTGTTGGTGCAGGGGCAGGGCTGTGTTGGGGCAGGGCTGCGTTGGTGCAGGGGCAGGGCTGCGTTGGGGCAGGGGCAGGGCTGTGTTGGGGCAGGTCTGTGTTGGGGCAGGGCTGTGTTGGGGCAGGGCTGTGTTGGGGCAGGGCTGTGTTGGGGCAGGGCTGTGTTGGGGCAGGGCTGTGTTGGGGCAGGGCTGTGTTGGGGCAGGGCTGTGTTGGGGCAGGGCTGTGTTGGGGCAGGGCTGTGTTGGGGCAGGGCTGTGTTGGGGCAGGGCTGTGTTGGGGCAGGGCTGTGTTGGGGCAGGGCTGTGTTGGGGCAGGGGCAGGGCTGTGTTGGTGCAGGGGCAGGGCTGTGTTGTTGCAGGGGCAGGGCTGTGTTGGTGCAGGGGCAGGGCTGTGTTGGTGCAGGGGCAGGGCTGTGTTGGTGCAGGGGCAGGGCTGTGTTGGTGCAGGGGCAGGGCTGTGTTGGGGCAGGGCTGTGTTGGGGCAGGGCTGTGTTGGGGCAGGGCTGTGTTGGGGCAGGGGCAGGGCTGTGTTGGGGCAGGGGCAGGGCTGTGTTGGGGCAGGGGCAGGGCCGTGTTGGGGCAGGGGCAGGGCCGTGTTGGTGCAGGGGCAGGGCCGTGTTGGTGCAGGGGCAGGGCTGTGTTGGGGCAGGGCTGTGTTGGGGCAGGGGCAGGGCTGTGTTGGGGCAGGGCTGTGTTGGGGCAGGGCTGTGTTGGGGCAGGGCTGTGTTGGGGCAGGGGCAGGGCTGTGTTGGTGCAGGGGCAGGGCTGTGTTGTTGCAGGGGCAGGGCTGTGTTGGTGCAGGGGCAGGCCTGTGTTGGTGCAGGGGCAGGCCTGTGTTGGTGCAGGGGCAGGCCTGTGTTGGGGCAGGGCAGGACCGTGTTGGGGCAGGGACAGGGCTGTGTTGGGGCAGGGCTGTGTTGGTGCAGGGGCAGGGCTGTGTTGGGGCAGGGCTGTGTTGGGGCAGGGGCAGGGCTGTGTTGGTGCAGGGGCAGGGCTGTGTTGGGGCAGGGGCAGGGCTGTGTTGGGGCAGGGGCAGGGCTGTGCTGGGGCAGGGGCAGGGCTGTGCTCGGGCAGGGCAGGGCTGTGTTGGTGCAGGGGCAGGGCTGTGTTGGGGCAGGGGCAGGGCTGTGTTGGGGCAGGGCTGTGTTGGGGCAGGGCTGTGTTGGGGCAGGGGATTGTTGAGTTAGGGAGGGACAAGACCATGGGCACATTTGAAAGCAAGGGTGAGAATTTTAAAAACAAGATGTTGGTTATCCAGAGCCAATGTCGATCAGTGAGCACAGGGGTAATAGGGGAATGAGGCCTGCTCAGAGTTAAGACATGAACAGCAGTGCTTTGGACGACCTCAAGTTTACAAAGGGTAGAATGTGGGAGACAAGCCAAGTGTGTTGGAGTACCTGAGTCCCGAGGTAACAAAGGTATGAATGAGGGTTTTAGTAGATGGGTTGAGACAGTCGCAAAGTCAGGTGAAGATACAGAGGTGGAAACGAGCAACCTTAGTGATGGCACAAATGAGGTCAGAAGCTTGTCTTAGGGTCAAATGTGACACTAAGGTTGCAAACATACGGGTGTAATCTCAGACTGGAGCCCAGGAGAGGGATGGAA
The DNA here is from genome assembly GCF_047496885.1 of Scyliorhinus torazame. Classification (NCBI taxonomy): domain Eukaryota; kingdom Metazoa; phylum Chordata; class Chondrichthyes; order Carcharhiniformes; family Scyliorhinidae; genus Scyliorhinus; species Scyliorhinus torazame. Next base: position 167,726,927 of record NC_092724.1, read on the forward strand.
TCAGTAGCAGAGGGATGGAATCAGTAGCAGGGGAATGGAGTTTGGAACAAGTGCTGAAAATAATGGTTTTCATCTTCCCAAAGTTTAATTAGAGGCAATTGCTGCTCATCCAGTACTGAATGTCCGATATGTCACCTGAATGTCACCCGAGGAAGGAGCAGTGCTCCGAAAGCTAGTGTTTGAAACAAACCTGTTGGACTTTAACCTGGTGTTGGAAGACTGAATGTCAGATAAACAGACTGATAATCTGATAATTAATCTGATGTAATTTGACAACCTCCTGGCCGGGAGGTTTGCTAATGTGGTTCGGGAGGGTTTAAACTCGTACGGCAGGGGAGTGGGAACCAGAGCAGCAGGCCAGCAAGTGTAGAGACTGGGGAAGAGCTTGAGATTAAGACAAACATAGCTAAGAGGGAGTGCAGGCTGAGGGAAGTTGCTGATCTCAGTGGGTCTAGAGGTATGGAATGCGTTTGCTTCAACGCAAGTAAGGCACATGAACTGAGAGCTTGGATTAATGCGAGGAATTATGATATTGTTGCTCTTACGGAGGCATGGTTAAAGGAGGGACAGGACTGGCAGCTTATCTTTTTTGGATATTGATGTATTAGATGAGGCAGAGGGGGTAGCAAAGGTGGGGAAGTTGCATTACTGGTTAGGGAACATATCACAGCTGTGATGCGGGAGGATATCTTGGAGCGATCCTGCAGTGAGTCATTATGGGTAGAGCTCATAGATAGGAAGGGTGCAATCACCATGTTGGGGGCCTCCCAACAGCCAGCAGGATACAGAGGAACAGATATATAGTCAGATCCTGGAAAGATGTGAAAATAGAAGGGTTGCTGGGGTGGGTGATTTTTAATTTTAATAATAATTAATCATCTTTATTAGTGTCACTAGTAGGCTTACATTAACACTGCAATGAAGTTACTGTGAAAAGCCCCTAGTCACCACATTACGGTGGCTGTTCGAATACACGGAGGGAGAATTCAGAATGTCCAATTCACCTAACTAGCTCGTCTTTCAGGACTTGTGGGAAGAAACCCACGCAGTCACGGGGAGAAGGCACAAACAGTGACCCAAGCTGGAAATCACACCCGGGTCCCTGGCTCTCCCATATTGACTGGGACTCCCTTACTGCCAGAGATTCGGACGGAGAGCAATTTGTTAGGTGTGCCCAAGAAGGTTTTTTGAAACAGTCTGTTGATAGTGTAACCAGGGAGGGGGCCTTACTGGACCTAGTATTGGAGAATGAGCCCGGCCAGGTGACCAGAGTTTCAGTATGGGGAACATTTTGGGGAATAGTGATCATAATTCTGTAAGTTTTCGAATACTCATGGGTAAGAACAAGAGTGGTCCCCAAGTGGGGATGCTAAATCGGGGGAAAGCGAACTACAACAGAATTCGGCAAGAGAAGGAGAATGTGGATTGGGAGCTGCTATTTGAGGGTAAAGACCAGTTGATTAGAGTGCAGGACAGGCATGTCCCTAAGAAAATGAAGGACAGAAATGGCATGATTAGGAAACCACGGATGACAGGGGAAAATTGTGAAACGAGTCAAAAAGTAAAAGGAAGTATTCATAACGTCTAGACAATTAAAAACAGATGAAGCTTTTGAAGAATACAGAGAAAGTAGGAAAAAACTCAAACAAAGAGTTAGGAGGGTTAAAAGAGACCATGAAATGTCATTGGCAAGTAGGATTAAGGATTAAATCCCATGGCCTTTTATATATATATATAAGGAGCAAGAAGGTAGCTATGGAAAGACTAGAGCCACTCAAGGACAAAGGAGCGAAGTTATGCGGGAATGCTCTCCTTCTGCACTTTAAAGTCTATGAGTCAGAGGAAGTGGGTGAGATGGTTAATGAGTACTTTGCATCAGTATTCACCAAGGAGAGGGGCGTGGCGGATGTCGAGGTTAGGGATGGGTGTGTGAATACTCTAGGACATGTCAGCGTAGTGAAGGAGGAAGTGTTGGATATCTTAAAATGCTTTAAGGTAGCCAAGTCCCTGGGGCCGAATGGGATATATCCCAGGTTACTGTGGGAGGCAAGAAAGGAAATAGCTGGGGCCTTAACCGATATCTTTGCATCATCTTTGACCACAGGCGAGGTTGCAGAGGACTTGAGCACTGTCAATGTTGTTTCTTTATTTAAGAAGGAAGGCAGGGATAATCCAGGTAATTATAGGCCGGTGAGCCTGACATAAGTGGTGGGGAAGCTGTTGGAGAAGATACTGAAGGACAGAATTTATTCACATTTGGAAATGAATTGACTGGTTAGTGATAGGCAGCATGGTTTTGTGCGGGCAAGGTCATCTCTTACAAACTTGATAAGAGTTTTTTGAGGAGGTGACAAAATTAATTGATGAGGGAAAGGTTGTGGATGTCATCTACTTGGACTTTAGTAAGGCGTTTGACAAGGTCCCTCATGGCAAACTGGTACAAAAGATAAAGTTGCATGGGATTTGGAGTATGCTAGCTGGATGGATAAAGAACTGGTTTGGCAACAAGAGCCAGAGAAGGGAGTTTTTCAGAATGGAGATCTGTAACTAGTGGTGTTCCACAGGGATCAGTGCTGGGACCACTGTTGTTTGTAATATATAGAAATGATCTGGAGGAAAATGTAGATGGTCTGATTAGCAAGTTTGCAGATGACACTAAGATTGGTGGAGTTGCAGATAATGAAGAGGATTATCAGAGAATACAGCAGAATATAGATTGGAGTATTAGGCAGAGAAATGGCAGATTGAGTTCAATCCGGACAAATGTGAGCTGATGCATTTTGGAAGATCAAATTCAGGTGTGAATTTTACAGTAAACGGCAGAACCCTTAGGAGCACTGACATAGAAATGAAATGAAGTGAAAATCGCTTATTGTCACAAGTAGGCTTCAATGAAGTTACTGTGAAAAGCCCCCAGTCGCCACATTCCGGCGCCTGTTCGGGGAGGCTGGTACAGGAATTGAACTGTGCTGCTGGCCTGCCTTGGTCTGCTTCCAAAGCCAGCGATTTAGCCCAGTGTGCTAAACCAGCCGCTGGTTTAAACCAGCCCGTAGAGAGAGAGATCTGGGTGTTCAGGTCCATAGTTCCATGAAAGTGGCAATGCAGATGGATTAGGTGGTCAAGAAGGTATACGGCACGCTTGCCTTCATCAGCCAGGGCATTGAGTACAAGAGTTGGTAGGTCATGTTACAGTTGTATAAAACTGCAGTTCTGGTTGTCACACTACCCAAAGGACGTGGATCCTTTGGAGAGAGTGCAAAGAAGGTTTACCAGGATGTTAGTTATGAGGTGAGGTTGAATACACCCGGAGATAAAAGCAAATTACTGCGGATGCTGGATTCTGAAACAAAACAAGAAAATACTGGACAATCTCAGCAGGTCTGACAGCATCCGTGGAGAGAGAAGGGAGCTAACGTTTTGAGTCTGGATGACCCTTTATCAAAGCTTGTCCCATCGTTGCGCAATTAAATGCTTTTTCTTCAAGTTCGAAACTATCTTTAACTTTTTTTTAGTTAACCACAGACAATGGATCCTCTCCTGTACTCTGAAACATCTCCTTAAACTGTCTCCCTATTGACCTATCCCTTAATCTAAATTACCAGTTCATTTTTGCTACCTGTTTTCATGCTCTCATGATTGCCCTTATTTAAGTTGAAAATACTACTCTTAGATCTACTCTTCTCCCCCTCAAACCGAACGTGTCATATTATGATCACTGCTACCTCAGGACACCATGATGTCATTAATTAATCTTATCTCATTGCATAATATCAGGTCTGATCCCTGGTTGCTTCCAGAACACGTTGTTCTAAGAAATTATCCTGAAAACATTACGAATTTACCATCTACATTAGGTTTTCCTATTTGATTATTCCAGACTATATGTAGATTAAAATCCCCCATGATAATCAATGTACCTTCCTGACAAGTTCCCACTATTTCTTCTTTAATACCTCTTCCTGTGATTATTGTTTGGTGGGGGGAGGGACCTGTACATCACTCTCATGACAGGAAGGACCCTCCGGTCCACCGAAAATGATCAAATATTAACCAGGTGCTTTCTTCAATGTACACAATCAGGACTCCCTAACTGCAGAGGTTCAAGGTTGCTCATCACCTTCTCAAGGACATTTAGCTGCCACAGTGGGATACAAGCCTGTGTCCCAAGAGCATTAGTCTGGGCCTAAAGATTACTTGCCCAGTGAAAATACCATTGCACCATCTTCTCCCCATATTCCCAAAGATGCATTTACAGGAACTGCTGCCAGCTGTTTTTTAATCTGTTGATGAAACGTGCCCCTGAGATCAGATTGTGTTACAAACTTTGTCATGGTTAATTAACATATCCCTCTTGCACCCATTAAGCCTATTTGTTGACAGAAACAATTCTTCCATGAGGGATTAACCTTTGCGATACAAAGGAAACACTGGCAATAATTGTTTTAAAAAAAACAAAGTACTTTGTTGTGGTTTTTCCACACACCATTACCGAATATCAAAATACTGAAAAGTCTTTTCTGTACACATTCCTTTAATCTTTTAAAAGGTAAATATTTAATTGCACAAATCTTGTCCAAGAACGATATTGTTTGTCTTTTCTCTGACTGGGTCAGCCTCTCATAATGAAAGTGGCCGTGAGGGACTAGATACAAAGCTGCCATTGTCTCCACACTCTCTCATCCCATGAGGTCAAGGAATACAAGAGTTAATTCAGTACATTGCTATTCATAGCAATGTGCCTTGATGTAATACCACCCTACACTTTCTAACACTACCCTCTCTACTTTGTAGCCATCAGGGGTGGCCACGTCCCGATTACAAAATGGACACTTGCAAAGACTGCAGGGAAAATTGGACAATACTGAGAAACAAGCAGGTGCAAGGTCTGTCTGTTGATTAGAACCGTAGCTCTCAGACAGAACAGAAACTACTAAGCCATCTACATACTAATGAGCCATCTCCGGGGACAAAAGGGAAACATTTAGATAAACAATGTTAAGGCAGACACCCCGGCGCCAGAAGAGACTAAAACAAAGCTGACCAACGGCCACCCAGGACACGCCCAGCAACCAGGGAACCCACCCCTCTATTGGAGGAAGATCGATAAGAATGATTGGGAAGACTTCCGGGTGCGGCGATGACCAGCTAAGTCGCACGTTTCTGCAGCTCCCGGAGGAACGGACTTTTGGGCTCTTAATAGGAGCCCCAACGGCAATTTTAACGGCTAAAAACACTGTGCGGTAAACCAGAAGGGAATCCCCCCTGGATACGGATGGAAAAAGGAGAGGAAAGTGGCCGGATTGCGGTGGATCCTCTAGAGCAGCGGCCAGGAAGGCAAGCACAAAGCAAGATGGCGTCGGAAGGTGGCAGTTTAATATGGGGCCCTGACCAACAAGAGTTCCTGCGGCGCTGCGTGGAAGAGCTCAAAAAGGAGATGAAGAAGGAGCTGTTGGCCCCGATATTACAGGCGATTGAAGGGCGAAAGGAGGAGCAAAAGACCCAGGAGCAGGAGCTTCGGGTCGTGAAGGCAAAGGCTGCTGAGAATGAGGACAAAATACAGGGCCTGGTGGTGAAGACAGAGATGCACGAGGCACAACACAAAAGGTGTGTGGAAAGGCTGGAGGTGCTGAAGAATAATGCGAGGAGGAAGAATTTAAGGATTCTTGGTCTTCCTGAAGGTGCAGAAGGGGCGGACGTCGGGGCATATGTGAGCACGATGCTTCACTCGTTAATGGGATCGGAGGCCCCGACGGGCCCGTTGGAGGTGGAGGGAGCTTATCGAGTTATGGCGCGAAGACCGAGGGCTGGAGAAATTCCTCGAGCCATAGTGGTGAGATTTCTCCGATATAAGGACAGAGAGATGGTCCTCAGATGGGCAAAGAAAACCCGGAGCAGTAGGTGGGAGAACACGGTGATCCGCATATATCAAGATTGGAGTGCGGAGGTGGCGAGAAGGAGGGCAAGCTTTAATCGGGCCAAGGCGGTGCTGCACAAAAGGAAGGTTAAATTTGGAATGCTGCAGCCGGCAAGACTGTGGGTCACACAGCAAGGGAAACACCACTACTCTGAAATGGCAGAAGAGGCGTGGACATTTATTGTCGAGGAGAATCTGGAATAAGCGGGCTAGAAAAAGAACGTTTGGGACAAAGTGGTGGGGTGACTACGTGGGGTGAAGGGGGGGGAAATGGGGGAAGAGATGATTTCCCAAGTTGTTAATCCTGCGACCCTGTAACTTTTCTCGTTTCCCCATGTCGTGGGGGAGGGGGGCGGAGGGAGGATGAGGAGCTGGGGGCGCCGGCCATTGGGGGCGGGGGCAAATGGGAAGCGCGGGCTTTGTTCCCGCACTATGGTAATCATGGCGGGAACAGGGAAGCAGGAAGGAGGGGGCCTCGCACAGTGGGGGCCGAGGTCACGGGGGGAAGCCGAGGTCGGCCAGAGTTTGCTGACTTCTGGGAGCAACATGGGGGCTGCAATTACGCTAGAAAGGGATCTAGCGGGGGGGGGGGGTTAACTGGGTTGCTGCTGCTGGGGAGAAGGGGGAGCTGGTATAGGGTGGGGTGGTCGGGGCGGGAGGGCGCCGTTGGGGGGAGATACGGCTACGTGGGAACCGGGTGAGGAGCTGGATTGAAAAAGGAGATGGCTAGTCGACAAGGGGGGGGGTAAAGAGCCCCCCAACCCGGCTGATCACGTGGAATGTGAGAGGGCTGAACGGGCCGATTAAGAGGGCACGGGTACTCGCACACCTAAAAAAACTTAAGGCAGATGTGGTTATGCTGCAGGAGACGCATCTGAAATTGATAGACCAGGTCAGACTTCGCAAAGGATGGGTGGGGCAGGTGTTTCATTCGGGGCTAGACGCAAAAAACAGGGGGGTGGCTATATTAGTGGGGAAGCGGGTAATGTTTGAGGCAAAGACCATAGTGGCGGATAGTGGGGGCAGATACGTGATGGTGAGTGGCAGATTGCAAGGGGAGGCGGTGGTTTTAGTGAACGTATATGCCCCGAACTGGGATGATGCCAATTTTATGAGGCGTATGTTGGGACACATCCCGGACCTAGAGGCGGGAAAGTTGGTAATGGGTGGAGATTTTAATACGGTGCTGGACCCAGGGCTGGACAGATCGGGGTCCAGGACCGGAAGGAGGCCGACTGCAGCTAGGGTGCTCAAGGACTTTATGGAGCAGATGGGAGGAGTAGACCCCTGGAGATTTAGTAGACCTAGGAGTAAGGCGTTTTCGTTTTTCTCCTATGTCCACAAAGTCTATTCACGGATAGACTTTTTTGTTTTGGGAAGGGCACTGATCCCGAAGGTGACGGGGACGTAGTACACGGCTATAGCTATTTCGGACCACGCTCCACATTGGGTGGACCTGGAGATAGGGGAGGAAAAAGAACAGCACCCACCCTGGAGAATGGACATGGGATTATTGGCAGATGAGGGGGTGTGTTTAAGGGTGAGGGGGTGTATTGAAAGGTACTTAGAACTCAATGACAATGGGGAGGTTCAGGTGGGAGTGGTCTGGGAGGCGTTGAAGGCTGTGGTTAGAGGGGAGCTGATATCTATCAGGGCACATAAAGGAAAGCAGGAGGGTAGGGAAAGGGAGCGGTTGTTGAAAGAACTTTTGAGGGTGGACAGACAATATGCAGAGGCACCGGAGGAGGGACTGTACAGGGAAAGGCAAAGGTAGAATTTGACTTGTTGACTACGGGTAATGCAGAGGCACAATGGAGGAAGGCACAGGGTGTACAGTACGAATATGGGGAGAAGGCGAGCAGGTTGCTGGCCCACCAACTGAGGAAAAGGGGAGCAGCGAGGGAGATAGGGGGGGTGAGAAATGAGGTGGGAGAGATGGAGCGGGGAGCGGAGAGAGTGAATGGAGTGTTCAAGGCATTTTATGAAAGATTATATGAAGCTCAGCCCCCGGAAGGGAAGGAGAGAATGATGTGCTTTCTGGATCAGCTGGAATTTCCTAAGGTGGAGGAGCAGGAGAGGGCGGGACTGGGAGCACAGATTGAGACGGAGGAAGTAGTGAAAGGGATTGGGAGCATGCAGGCGGGGAAGGCCCCGGGACCAGACGGATTCCCAGTGGAATTTTATAGGAAATATATGGACTTGCTGGCCCCGCTACTGATGAGAACCTTTAATGAGGCTAGGGAAAGGGGGCAGCTGCCCCCGACTATGTCAGAGGCATCGATATCGCTCCTCCTAAAGAAGGAAAAAGACCCGCTGCAATGCGGGTCCTATAGGTCCATTTCCCTCCTGAATGTGGATGCTAAGATTCTGGCTAAGGTAATGGCAACGAGGATAGAGGATTGTGTCCCGGGGGTGGTTCATGAGGACCAAACTGGGTTTGTGAAGGGGAGACAGCTGAACACAAATATACGGAGGCTGCTAGGGGTAATGATGATGCCCCCACCAGAGGGGGAAGCGGAGATAGTGGTGGCGATGGATGCCGAGAAAGCATTTGATAGAGTGGAGTGGGATTACTTGTGGGAGGTGCTGAGGAGATTTGGCTTTGGAGATGGGTATATCAGATGGGTACAGTTGCTGTATAGGGCCCCGATGGCGAGCGTGGTCACGAATGGACGGGGGTCTGATTATTTTCGGCTCCATAGAGGGACGAGGCAGGGATGTCCTCTGTCCCCGTTATTGTTTGCACTGGCGACTGAGCCTCTGGCCATAGCATTTGAGGGGTTCCAGGAAGTGGAGGGGAGTACTCAGGGGAGGAGAAGAACACCGGGTATCTCTGTATGTGGCGGACCCGGCGGAGGGGATCCCAGAGATAATGCGGATACTTGGGGAGTTTGGGGATTTTTCAGGGTATAAATTGAACATGGGGAAAAGTGAGTTGTTCGTGGTGCATCCAGGGGAGCAGAGCAGGGAAATAGAGGATTTACCGTTGAGGAAGGTAACAAGGGACTTCCGGTACTTGGGGATCCAGATAGCCAAGAATTGGGGTACATTACACAGGCTTAATTTAACGCGGTTGGTGGAACAGATGGAGGAGGACTTTAAGAGATGGGACATGGTGTCCCTGTCACTGGCAGGTAGGGTGCAGGCGGTTAAAATGGTGGTCCTCCCGAGATTCCTTTTTGTGTTTCAGTGCCTCCCGGTGGTGGTCACGAAGGCTTTTTTCAAGAGAATCGAGAAGAGTATCATGGGTTTTGTGTGGGCCGGGAAGACCCCGAGAGTGAGGAGGGGATTTTTGCAGTGTAGCAGGGACGGTGGTGGGGGGGGGGGGGGGGGTTGGCACTACTGAGCCTAAACGACTATTACTGGGCCGCCAATGTTTCAATGGTGTTTCAATGGAAATACACCACAAGCCCAGTGGTGGTGGGCACATTGAAAATTTGGGGGCAGTGGAGACGGCATAGGGGAAAGACGGGAGCCTCGGTGCGGTCCCCGATAAGAAATAACCATAGGTTTGTTCCGGAGAGAATGGGTGGGGGATTTGGAGCATGGCAAAGAGCTGGGGTAGTACAATTGAGAGATCTGTTCGTAGATGGGACGTTTGCGAGTCTGGGTGCGCTGACCGAAAAATATGGGTTGCCCCAAGGGAATGCATTTCGGTACATGCAACTGAGGGCTTTCACGAGGCAACAGGTGAGGGAATTTCCGCAGCTCCCGACGCAGGAGATGCAGGATAGAGTGATCTCAGAGACATGGGTGGGGGATGGTAAGGTGTCGGACACATATAGGGAAATGAGGGACGAGGGGGAGATCATGGTAGATGAGCTGAAAGGGAAATGGGAAGAAGAGCTGGGGGAGGAGATTGAGGAGGGGCTGTGGGCTGACGCCCTACGTAGGGTAAACTAATCGTCATCGTGTGCCAGGCTAAGCCTGATACAATTCAAGGTTCTACACAGGGCGCATATGACTGGAGCACGGCTCAGTAGATTTTTTGGGGTAGAGGATAGGTGTGGGAGATGCTCGAGAAGCCCAGTGAATCACACTCACATGTTCTGGTCATGTCCGGCACTACAGGGGTTTTGGGTGGGGGTGGCAAAGGTGCTTTCGAAGGTGGTGGGGGTCCGGGTCGAACCAAGCTGGGGGTTGGCTATATTTGGGGTTGCAGAAGAGCCGGGAGTGCAGGAGGCGAGATAGGCTGTTGTTTTGGCCTTTGCGTCCCTAGTAGCCCGGTGCAGGATATTGTTAATGTGGAAAGAAGCCAAACCCCCGGGTGTGGAGACCTGGATAAACGACATGGCAGGGTTTATAAAGCTAGAACGGATCAAGTTCGTATTAAGAGGTTCGGCTCAAGGGTTCACCAGGCGGTGGCAACCGTTCGTCGACTACCTCACAGAAAGATAGAGGGAATGGAAAAGAAGAAGACAACAGCAGCAACCGAGGGGGGAGGGGGGGGAGGGACCGGACGGACTCTCAGGGATGTCATTGTATATGTATAGACACTTGTTATAGGTAATGTATATTGGATTGTTGGATTGTATCTTTGGAGAGTAACTATTTTTGACAAGGCAGTTGCCACTTGGTTTTGTTTATATATTATTTATTTATTTGTTTAAAATTGGCCACGGTTATTTATATTGCTTTGTTGTTGTTCAAAAGAAAAACTATGTACTGTTATGTTTGGCCAAAAAATTTTGAATAAAATATATATTTTTTTAAAAAAGAATGATTGGGAAAGGCCCAATTAATTGAGGCCAAGTTCAAGGCCCGCCCAAAAGCGCGCGAAGCCCTTTTTAGTATAAAAGGTATTGCCCGAGGGAGAAACTTCCTCCTTTGGCTCTGGCTCCCAGTGAAGAGGGAGACCTGCCTAGCAGCTACATCAGACCAAGTAAGTCCCAAGTCAACGCACGCTACGAGATAGACGCTCCTAGTTGTTATCCTGTAAACAGCTCAACCCAGCAGCCTCAGAACTGAGCAACGGCCATTATTCCTCTGACTGAGTGGGCACCCGAAGCTAAGCATAGGCTTTAGTAATAGCGATAGTTTAGTTTGTAGAGTTTATGCATGAGTAGATTTGACTGTGTGTAAATAAATGAGCATTGCTTTTGAACTTGCTAACTGGTGTATCGAGTCATTGATCAGTATTCGGTTCTGAACCTTGTGGCGGTGTCGAAAGATACCTGGCGACTCTAGAGCAAACGTGATTAAACAGAGCCAAATTAGGAGACAACACCAAATTAGCAACAACTTCCCCTCAATATCACCTCAACCTTAAACAACCTATCCACCCACTCCCATCCACACTTGCAAATCCCACCTCCACTCTCACTTTCCTCTCCAGTCTTTGAAGGGCCTGTTCCTGTGCTGTAATTTTTCTTTGTTCTTTATGATGTTATCTTTTCCAATTTCACCCCAACTTTCCAATAACTCCGAATTCTTTCATCCTTATTTGTACCCCATAATAGCACTGTAACCATAGCATCCTCCTCTCCTACCCCTCGTTCCTTTCTTTCCCTCACCCCAACCACTCCTACACTAACCAATATTTTAGGACTTTTAATATAAAGAAACACCTCAAGGCATTTCAAAAATAGTATGCAGAACATTGAGGCCTGGTCATAAAGGATAGATTGGGAAGACAATCAAAAGTTTGGTAAAAGAAGTGGGTCTGGATGAGATTAGTTTTGAAAAAGGAGGTTCAGATCAGGAATTTCAGTTATGAAGATAGATTGAAGAAGTTAGGATTTTTTTCCTTGGGAAAAAGAAGGCTGATAAATCTTGAGGGTCTGGGCAGAGTTGGGAGAAACTGGTGAAAGGGCACAAATTTAAAATAATTAGTAAAGGAAGAAAAGATGATGTGGAGAAAAACTTGTTCACGAAGCGAGTAGTTAGGGATCTGGAAAATGCTGCCTGAGTGTGGTAGAGGCTTGTTCAATTGAAGCATTCAAAAGGGAATTAGATTGTTATCTGAAAAGGAAGAATGTGCAGAGTTACGAAATGCGAAATAGCAGAAGTTACTGGGAGAGGGTGGGGGAACAGGTGAGCTGCTCATTCGGAGAGCAGGCACAATGAGCCATTCTCATTCGTTAACATCTGTGTGTATTCCAAAGAATAGGAAGGCAACTGAAGACGCTACAGCCAATGGAGCAGCAAAGCGATGTTCAGCAATGGTGTCAGAACAAGTTGGTCAAATACAATATCTCAGAATAATCTGCTCAGTGAAAGAGAGGGAGAGAACAGCCAAGAACACATTCACAACATTAACCCTAAAGAAATATACAGGTGGTTCCATGACATACCAATGATAAACATGAAATAGGTGGCTTCTGGAACTAATTAAGCTTCCCTGTTCTCCTTGGAGCATTATGCGTCTTCACACTGATATACTATTTAAACAAAACCTGCGGATACATCACACAGGAAGGTAATTACCGAGAAATTAGTGCGGGTGAAGGTTTTCTTCTGAGACAAAGTAACGCTGACACCTTGAGAGGAATTACCCCTTCAGAGATACAACGGGGCCACGTGGAATCAATTCTAAACAAAACATGCTTCTAGACCAAAAGGTTGAGTGGATTGCAAGTGTCAGTAATGTCAAGTTGATGTAGTTAAGATTATAACAAATGCACATGGTTCCTATTTAGGTGATGGAAATGGGCTTCCGCAGGATATGACACACGAAAGCAGCAGCCACAAATACTAGCACTGCACGTAACACATAGTAAATGGGGAGTGTGGTTAGCTTCAGCTCACAGCTAGTTTGCATCAAGTGAGAAAAGGACACAAATGAATTGAAAAATAAGAACAATGTTCCCAGAAATTAGCAACTGATAATCCTCTAATCACAGGCTCGAACCAGTGTCACTGTGAAGAATCCATGTACAACCCTCACAGGCCAATACATGCTTCTCAAGATGTGTTTAAACAGAAATCCCCTTGAGGTACACAGGAGCAGGCCCATTTCATTAGACCGTCTGTATCTCAACTCTATTCAGTTTTCTTGATTCAATATCCCAAAATTAACAAATAAACTGACCCGTTTTTAAAATTTAATTCCCTTCTGCACTTGCTTCCCTGCCCCCCCCCACCCCCCTCGCTTCCCTGCCCCCCACCCCCTCGCTCCCCTGCCCCTCACCCCCTCGCTTCCCTGCCCCCCCACCCCCTCGCTTCCCTGCCCCCCCACCCCCTCGCTTCCCTACCCCCCACCCCCTCGCTTCCCTACCCTCACACCCTCGCTTCCCTACCCCCCACCCCCTCGCTTCCCTCCCCCCGGACCCCCTCGCTTCCCTCCCCCGGACCCCCTCGCTTCCCTCCCCCGACCCCCTCGCTTCCCTACACCACATCCCCTCGCTTTCCTCACCCCCCCCCCAACCCCCTCGCTTCCCTCCCCCGGACCCCCTCGCTTCCCTACACCACATCCCCTCGCTTCCCTCCCCCCCCACCACCCCCGCTTCCCTCCCCCGACCCCCTCGCTTCCCTCCCCGACCCCCTCGCTTCCCTACACCACATCCCCTCGCTTCCCTCCCCCCCCCCAACCCCCTCGCTTCCCTACACCACATCCCCTCGCTTCCCTCCCCCCCCACCACCCCCCGCTTCCCTCCCCCCACCCCCCTCGCTTCCCTCCCCCCCACGCTTCCCTCCCCCCCCACGCTTCCCTCCCCCCCCACGCTTCCCTCGCTTCCCTCCCCCCACGCCACCCTCTCCCCCACGCCTCCCTCCCCCCCACCCCCCTCGCTTCCCTCCACCCCCACCCCCCTCGCTTCCCTCCACCCCCACCCCCCTCGCTTCCCTCCCCCACACCCCCCTCGCTTCCCTCCACCCCCACCCCCCTCGCTTCCCTCCACCCCCACCCCCCTCGCTTCCCTCCACCCCCACACCCCTCGCTTCCCTCCACCCCCGCCCCCACCCCCCTCGCTTCCCTCCACCCCCACCCCCCTCGCTTCCCTCCACCCCCACCCCCCTCGCTTCCCTCCACCCCCACCCCCCTCGCTTCCCTCCCCCCCCACGCTTCCCTCCCCCGCACCCCCCTCGCTTCCCTCCACCCCCCTCGCTTCCCTCCCCCCACGCCACCCTCCCCCCACCCCCTCGCTTCCCTCCCCCACACCCCCTCGCTTCCCTCCACCCCCACCCCCCTCGCTTCCCTCCACCCCCACCCCCCTCGCTCCCCTCCACCCCCACCCCCCTCGCTTCCCTCCACCCCCACCCCCCTCGCTTCCCTCCACCCCCACCCCCCTCGCTTCCCTCCACCCCCACCCCCCTCGCTTCCCTCCACCCCCACCCCCCTCGCTTCCCTCCACCACCACCCCCCTCGCTTTAATCCACCCCCACCCCCTCGCTTCCCTCCACCCCCACCCCCCTCGCTTCCCTCCACCCCCACCGTTTCCCTCCACCCCCACCCCCCTGCTTCCCTCCACCCCCACCCCCCTCGCTTCCCTCCACCCCCACCCCCCTCGCTTCCCTCCACCCCCACCCCCCTCGCTTCCCTCCACCCCCACCCCCCTCGCTTCCCTCCACCCCCACCCCCCTCGCTACCCTCCACCCCCACCCCCCTCGCTGCCCTCCACCCCCCTCGCTGCCCTCCACCCCCACCCCCCTCGCTTCCCTCCACCCCCACCACCCCCACCCCCCTCGCTTCCCTCCACCCCCACCCCCCTCGCTTCCCTCCACCCCCACCCCCCTCGCTTCCCTCCACCCCCACCCCCTCGCTTCCCTCCACCCCCACCCCCCTCGCTTCCCTCCACCCCCACCCCCCTCGCTTCCCTCCACCCCCACCCCCCTCGCTTCCCTCCACCCCCACCCCCCTCGCTTCCCTCCACCCCCACCCCCCTCGCTTCCCTCCACCCCCCTCGCTTCCCTCCACCCCCCTCGCTTCCCTCCACCCCCACCCCCCCTCGCTTCCCTCCACCCCCACCCCCCTCGCTTCCCTCCACCCCCACCCCCCTCGCTTCCCTCCACCCCCACCCCCCTCGCTTCCCTCCACCCCCCTCGCTTCCCTCCACCCCCACCCCCCTCGCTTCCCTCCACCCCCACCCCCCTCGCTTCCCTCCACCCCCACCCCCACCACCCTCGCTTCCCTCCACCCCCACCCCCACCACCCTCGCTTCCCTCCACCCCCACCCCCACCCCCCTCGCTTCCCTCCACCCCCACCCCCCTCGCTTCCCTCCACCCTCACCCCCACCCCCCTCGCTTCCCTCCACCCCCACCCCCCTCGCTTCCCTCCACCCCCACCCCCCTCGCTTCCCTCCACCCCCACCCCCCTCGCTTCCCTCCACCCCCACCCCCCTCGCTTCCCTCCACCCCCACCCCCCTCGCTTCCCTCCACCCCCACCCCCCTCGCTTCCCTCCACCCCACCCCCCTCGCTTCCCTCCACCCCCACCCCTCTCGCTTCCCTCCACCCCCACCCACCTCGCTTCCCTCCACCCCCACACCCCTCGCTTCCCTCCACCCCCACCCCCACCCCCCCTCGCTTCCCTCCACCCCCACCCCCACCCCCCTCGCTTCCCTCCACCCCCACCCCCACCCCCCTCGCTTCCCTCCACCCCCACCCCCCCTCGCTTCCCTCCACCCCCACCCCCCTCGCTTCCCTCCACCCCCACCCCCCTCGCTTCCCTCCACCCCCCTCGCTTCCCTCCACCCCCACCCCCCTCGCTTCCCTCCACCCCCACCCCCTCGCTTCCCTCCACCCCCACCCCCCTCGCTTCCCTCCACCCCCACCCCCCTCGCTTCCCTCCACCCCCACCCCCCTCGCTTCCCTCCACCCCCACCCCCCTCGCTTCCCTCCACCCCCACCCCCTCGCTTCCCTCCACCCCCACCCCCCTCGCTTCCCTCCACCCCCACCCCCACCCCCTCGCTTCCCTCCACCCCCACCCCCCTCCCCCTCGCTTCCCTCCACCCCCACCCCCCTCGCTTCCCTCCACCCCCACCCCCCTCGCTTCCCTCCACCCCCACCCCCCTCGCTTCCCTCCACCCCCACCCCCCTCGCTTCCCTCCACCCCCACCCCCCTCGCTTCCCTCCACCCCCCTCGCTTCCCTCCACCCCCCTCGCTTCCCTCCACCCCCACCCCCCTCGCTTCCCTCCACCCCCACCCCCCTCGCTTCCCTCCACCCCCACCCCCCTCGCTTCCCTCCACCCCCACCCCCCTCGCTTCCCTCCACCCCCCTCGCTTCCCTCCACCCCCACCCCCCTCGCTTCCCTCCACCCCCACCCCCCTCGCTTCCCTCCACCCCCACCCCCCTCGCTTCCCTCCACCCCCACCCCCACCACCCTCGCTTCCCTCCACCCCCACCCCCACCACCCTCGCTTCCCTCCACCCCCACCCCCACCCCCCTCGCTTCCCTCCACCCCCACCCCCCTCGCTTCCCTCCACCCTCACCCCCACCCCCCTCGCTTCCCTCCACCCCCACCCCCCTCGCTTCCCTCCACCCCCACCCCCCTCGCTTCCCTCCACCCTCACCCCCCTCGCTTCCCTCCACCCCCACCCCCCTCGCTTCCCTCCACCCCCACCCCCCTCGCTTCCCTCCACCCCCACCCCCCTCGCTTCCCTCCACCCCACCCCCCTCGCTTCCCTCCACCCCCACCCCTCTCGCTTCCCTCCACCCCCACCCACCTCGCTTCCCTCCACCCCCACCCCCCTCGCTTCCCTCCACCCCCACCCCCACCCCCCTCGCTTCCCTCCACCCCCACCCCCACCCCCCTCGCTTCCCTCCACCCCCACCCCCACCCCCCTCGCTTCCCTCCACCCCCACCCCCCTCGCTTCCCTCCACCCCCACCCCCCTCGCTTCCCTCCACCCCCACCCCCCTCGCTTCCCTCCACCCCCCTCGCTTCCCTCCACCCCCACCCCCCTCGCTTCCCTCCACCCCCACCCCCTCGCTTCCCTCCACCCCCACCCCCCTCGCTTCCCTCCACCCCCACCCCCCTCGCTTCCCTCCACCCCCACCCCCCTCGCTTCCCTCCACCCCCACCCCCCTCGCTTCCCTCCACCCCCACCCCCTCGCTTCCCTCCACCCCCACCCCCCTCGCTTCCCTCCACCCCCACCCCCCTCGCTTCCCTCCACCCCCACCCCCACCCCCTCGCTTCCCTCCACCCCCACCCCCACCCCCCTCCCCCTCGCTTCCCTCCACCCCCACCCCCCTCGCTTCCCTCCACCCCCACCCCCACCCCCTCGCTTCCCTCCACCCCCACCCCCACCCCCCTCCCCCTCGCTTCCCTCCACCCCCACCCCCTCGCTTCCCTCCACCCCCACCCCCCTCGCTTCCCTCCACCCCCACACCCACCCCCCTCGCTTCCCTCCACCCCCACCCCCACCCCCTCGCTTCCCTCCACCCCCACCCCCACCCCCCTCCCCCTCGCTTCCCTCCACCCCCACCCCCACCCCCCTCCCCCTCGCTTCCCTCCACCCCCACCCCCCTCGCTTCCCTCCACCCCCACCCCCCTCGCTTCCCTCCACCCCCACCCCCCTCGCTTCCCTCCACCCCCACCCCCCTCGCTTCCCTCCACCCCCACCCCCCTCGCTTCCCTCCACCCCCACCCCCCTCGCTTCCCTCCACCCCCACCCCCCTCGCTTCCCTCCACCCCCACCCCCCTCGCTTCCCTCCACCCCCACCCCCCTCGCTTCCCTCCACCCCCACCCCCACCCCCCTCGCTTCCCTCCACCCCCACCCCCACCCCCCTCGCTTCCCTCCACCCCCACCCCCACCCCCCTCGCTTCCCTCCACCCCCACCCCCCTCCCCCTCGCTTCCCTCCACCCCCAGCCCCCTCGCTTCCCTCCACCCCCACCCCCACCCCCTCGCTTCCCTCCACCCCCACCCCCACCCCCCTCGCTTCCCTCCACCCCCACCCCCCTCGCTTCCCTCCACCCCCACCCCCACCCCCACCCCCCTCGCTTCCCTCCACCCCCACCCCCCTCGCTTCCCTCCACCCCCACCCCCCTCGCTTCCCTCCAACCCCACCCCCCTCGCTTCCCTCCACCCCCACCCCCCTCGCTTCCCTCCAACCCCACCCCCCTCCACCCCCACCCCCACCCCCCTCGCTTCCCTCCAACCCCACCCCCCTCCACCCCCACCCCCCTCGCTTCCCTCCACCCCCACCCCCCTCGCTCCCCTCCACCCCCACCCCCCTCCACCCCCACCCCCCCTCGCTTCCCTCCACCCCCCACCCCCCCTCGCTTCCCTCCACCCCCACCCCCCTCGCTTCCCTCCACCCCCACCCCCCTCCACCCCCACCGCTTCCCTCCACACCCACCCCCCTCGCTTCCCTCCACATCCACCCCCCCTCGCTTCCCTCCACCCCCACCCCCCTCGCTTCCCTCCACCCCCACCCCCCTCGCTTCCCTCCACCCCCACCCCCCTCGCTTTCCTCCACCCCCACCCCCCCTCGCTTCCCTCCACCCCCACCCCCCCTCGCTTCCCTCCACCCCCACCCCCCTCGCTTCCCTCCACCCCCACCCCCACCCCCCCTCGCTTCCCTCCACCCCCACCCCCCTCGCTTCGCTCCACCCCCACCCCCCTCGCTTCCCTCCACCCCCACCCCCCTCGCTTCCCTCCACCCGACCCCCCTCGCTTCCCTCCACCCCCACCCCCCCTCGCTTCCCTCCACCCCCACCCCCCTCGCTTCCCTCCACCCCCACCCCCCCTCGCTTCCCTCCACCCCCACCCCCCTCGCTTCCCTCCACCCCCACCCCCCCTCGCTTCCCTCCACCCCCACCCCCCTCGCTTCCCTCCACCCCCACCCCCCTCGCTTCCCTCCACCCCCACCCCCCTCGCTTCCCTCCACCCCCACCCCCCCTCGCTTCCCCCCACCCCCCTCGCTTCCCTCCACCCCCACCCCCCTCGCTTCCCTCCACCCCCACCCCCCTCGCTTCCCTCCACCCCCACCCCCCTCGCTTCCCTCCACCCCCACCCCCTCACTTCCCTCCACCCCCACCCCCACCCCCCCTCACTTCCCTCCACCCCCACCCCCTCACTTCCCTCCACCCCCACCCCCTCACTTCCCTCCACCCCCACCCCCTCACTTCCCTCCACCCCCACCCCCTCACTTCCCTCCACCCCCACCCCCCTCACTTCCCTCCACCCCCACCCCCTCACTTCCCTCCACCCCCACCCCCTCACTTCCCTCCACCCCCACCCCCTCACTTCCTTCCACCCCCACCCCCTCACTTCCCTCCACCCCCACCTCCTCACTTCCCTCCACCCCCACCGCTTCCCTCCACCCCCACCCCCCTCGCTTCCCTCCACCCCCACCCCCACCCCCCTCGCTTCCCTCCACCCCCACCCCCACCGCTTCCCTCCACCCCCACCCCCCTCGCTTCCCTCCACCCCCACCCCCACCGCTTCCCTCCACCCCCACCCCCCTCGCTTCCCTCCACCCCCACCCCCCTCCCCCTCCCTTCCATCCACCCCCACCCCCCTCCCCCTCCCTTCCATCCACCCCCCTCCCCCGCCCTTCCATCCACCCCCACCCCCCTCCCCCTCCCTTCACCCCCCATCCCCCCTCCCCTTCCATCCACCCCCACCCCCCTCCCTTCCATCCCCCCCCACCCCCTCCCTTCCATCCCCCTCCACCCCCCTCCCTTCCATCCCCCCCCACCCCCTCCCTTCCATCCCCCTCCACCCCCCTCCCTTCCATCCCCCTCCCTTCCATCCCCCCCCACCCCCCCTCCCTTCCATCCCCCTCCCTTCCATCCCCCTCCCTTCCATCCCCCTCCCTTCCATCCCCCACACCTCAGGTCATGGTAGAGACCAGAACATTTGATGTTTTCAAGAAGGAATTAGATTCAGCACTTTGGGCTAAAGGGATCAAAGGAGTTGGGGGGCAAGCTGGCTTTGAAAGCAGACCAAGGCAGGCCAGCAGCAAAGTTTGATTCCCGTACCAGTCTCCCCGAACAGGCCCTGGAATGTGGCGACTAGGGGCTTTTCACAGTAACTTCATTGCAGTGTCAATGTAAGTCTACTTATGACAATAATGATTATTATTATGATTAGGTGCACTGCTTGCAGCCAATAAATGGCATGGTTCGCACAGAGACCAACTGAATCAGCAGGCAGCATTAAATTGGCTTGCCATCTTTTCTAGGGGCTTTTCACAGTAACTTCATTTGAAGCCTACTTGTGACAATAAGCGATTTTCATTTCATTTCATTTCAAGCAAACAGGTTACTGCGGTGGATGATCAACCATGATCCTCCTCCCCTTCCCCATTCCCCCACTTCGTCCTCCTCTTCCCCATTCCCCCTCTTCTCCTTCAGCCAGCCCCATTTCCCCCCATTCTCCTTCACTCCCCCATATTCCCCTCAGTCCCTCCCACCAAAATTCCCCTTGCCCTGTTCACACCATCCCCATTAGCCTTCCCCACATCTCATCCCCCCTCACCCATTCCCTTCCCCCTCACCCATTCCCTTCCCCCTCACCCATTCCCTTTCTCCCCTCACCCATTCCCTTTCTCCCCTCACCCATTCCCTTCCCCCTCACCCATTCCCTTTCTCCCCTCACCCATTCCCATTCCCCTCTTATCTTCCCCCACCCTCTTACCGTATCTTCTCTCGTCTTTCCCCACTGATTCCCTCCCTCATTCCCTCTCTACCTCATTCTCTCCCTATCTCCCCCTCATTCATTCTCTCCAACTCATCCTCATTCCCTCTCTATCTCTCCCTCATTCCCTCTCTACCTCATTCTCTCTCTATCTTCCCCTCATTCATTCTCTCCATCTCATCCTCATTCCCTCTCTATCACTCCCTCATTCCCTACCTTTCCCTCATTCCCTCTCTTTCTCTCTCCCTCATTCCCTCTCTCCGTCATTCCCCTCCCACCTCATTCCCTCTCTCTCCGTCATTCCCCCACTATCTCCCCCTCATTGCCCTCTCTCTCCCTCATTCCCTCTCTATCTCTCCCTCATTCCCGCTCTCTCCCTCATTCCCTCTCTCTCTCACCCTCATTCCCTCTCTATCTCTCCCTCATTCCCTCTCTATCTCTCCCTCATTCCATCTCCCCCTCAATCCCTCACTATCGCTCACTCATTCCCTCACTATCTCTCATTCCCTCACCATCTCTCCCTCATTCCCTCTCTATCTCTCATTCCCTCTCTCTCCCTCATTCCCTCTCTATCTCTCATTCCCTCTCTCTCCCTCATTCCCTCACATCACTCTCATTCCCTCACCATCTCTCCCTCATTCCCTCTCTCCCTCATTCCCTCTCTCCCTCATTCCCTCTCTCTCCCTCATTCCCTCTCTCTCCCTCATTCCCTCTCTCTCCCTCATTCCCTTTCTCTCCCTCATTCCCTCTCTCCCCCTCATTCCCTCTCTCCCCCTCATTCCCTCTCTCTCCCTCATTCCCTCTCTCTCCCTCATTCCCTCTCTCTCCCTCATTCCCTCTCTCCCCCTCATTCCCTCTCTCTCCCTCATTCCCTCTCTCCCTCATTCCCTCTCTCTCCCTCATTCCCTCTCTCTCCCTCATTCCCTCTCTATCTCTCCCTCATTCCCTCTCTCCCTCATTCCCTCTCTATCTCTCCCTCATTCCCTCTCTCTCCCTCATTCCCTCTCTCCCTCATTCCCTCTCTCTATCTCTCCCTCATTCCCCCTCTCTCCCTCATTCCCTCTCTCTCCCTCATTCCCTCTCTCTCCCTCATTCCCTCTCTCTATCTCTCCCTCATTCCCTCTCTCTCTCTCATTCCCTCTCTCCCCTTAATTCCCTCTCTCTCCCTCATTCCCTCTCTCTCCCTCATTCCCTCTCTCTCCCCTCATTCCCTCTCTCTCCCTCATTCCCTCCTCTATCTCTCCCTCATTCCCTCTCTCTCCCTCATTCCTTCTCTCCCTCATTCCCTCTCTCCCCCTCATTCCCTCTCTCCCCCTCATTCCCTCTCTCTCCCTCATTCCCTCTCTCTCCCCTCATTCCCTCTCTCTCCCTCATTCCCTCTCTCTCCCTCATTCCCTCTCTCTCCCCTCATTCCCTCTCTCTCCCTCATCTCCCCCTCATCCCTCTCCCCTCATTCCCTCTCTCTCCCTCATTCCCTCTCTATCTCTCCCCTCATTCCCTCTCTCCCCCTCATTCCCTCTCTCTCCCTCATTCCCTCTCTCCCTCATTCCCTCTCCCCCTCATTCCCTCTCTCTCCCTCATTCCCTCTCTCTCCCTCATTCCCTCTCTATCTCTCCTCATTCCCTCTCTCTCCCTCATTCCCTCTCTCTCCCTCATTCCCTCTCTCTCCCTCATTCCTCCCTCTCTCCCTCATTCCTCTCTCTCCCTCATTCCCTCTCTCCCTCATTCCCTCTCTCTCCCTCATTCCCTCTCTCCCTCATTCCCTCTCTCCCCTCATTCCCTCTCTCCCCCTCATTCCTCTCTATCTCCCCCTCATTCCCTCTCTCCCCCTCATTCCCTCTCTCTCCCTCATTCCCTCTCTCCCCCTCATTCCCTCTCTCTCCCTCATTCCCTCTCTCCCCCTCATTCCCTCTCTCCCCCTTATTCCCTCTCTCCCCCTCATTCCCTCTCTTTCCCTCATTCCCTCTCTCTCCCTCATTCCCTCTCTCTCCCCCATTCCCTCTCTCCCCCTCATTCCCTCTCTCTTCCCTCATTCCCTCTCTCTCCCTCATTCCCTCTCTCTCCCTCATTCCCTCTCTCCTCCTCATTCCTCTCTCTCCCTCTCATTCCCTCATTCTCTCTCTCTCCCTCATTCCCTCTCTCCCTCATTCCCTCTCTCCCTCATTCCCTCTCTATCTCTCCCTCATTCCCTCTCTCCCCCTCATTCCCTCTCTCCCCCTCATTCCCTCTCTATCTCTCCCTCATTCCCTCTCTCCCCCTCATTCCCTCTCCCCCTCATTCCCTCTCTCCCCCTCATTCCCTCTCTCCCCCTCATTCCCTCTCTCCCCTCATTCCCTCTCTCCCCCTCATTCCCTCTCTATCTCTCCCTCATTCCCTCTCTCCCCCTCATTCCCTCTCTCCCCCTCATTCCCTCTCTCCCCCTCATTCCCTCTCTATCTCTCCCTCATTCCCTCTCTCCCCCTCATTCCCTCTCTCTCCCTCATTCCTCTCTCTCCTCATTCCCTGCTCTCCCCCTCATTCCCTCTCTATCTCTCCCTCATTCCCTCTCTCCCCCTCATTCCCTCTCTATCTCTCCCTCATTCCCTCTCTCCCCTCATTCCCTCTCTCTCCCTCATTCCCTCTCTCTCCCTCATTCCTCTCTCCCCCTCATTCCCTCTCTCCCCCTCATTCCCTCTCCCCTCATTCCCTCTCTCCCCCTCATTCCCTCTCTCTCCCTCATTCCCTCTCTCGCCCTCATTCCCTCTCTCTCCCTCATTCCCTCTCTATCTCTCCCTCATTCCCTCTCTCCCCCTCATTCCCTCTATCTCCCTCATTCCCTCTCTCCCCCTCATTCCCTCTCTCCCTCATTCCCTCTCTCCCACCCATTCCCTCTCTCCCCCTCATTCCCTCTCTCTCCCTCATTCCCTCTCTCTCCCTCATTCCCTCTCTCCCCCTCATTCCCTCTCTCTCCCTCGATTCCCTCTCTCCCTCATTCCTCTCTCCTCATTCCCTCTCTATCTCTCTCATTCCCTCACCATCTCTCCTCATTCCCTCTCTCTCCCTCATTCCCTCTCTCACCCTCATTCCCTCTCTCCCTCATTCCCTCTCTCCCTCATTCCCTCTCTCCCTCATTCCCTCTCTCCCTCATTCCCTCTCTATCTCTCCCTCATTCCCTCTCTCCCACTCATTCCCTCTCTCCCCCTCATTCCCTCTCTATCTCTCCCTCATTCCCTCTCTCCCCCTCATTCCCTCTCTCCCCCTCATTCCCTCTCTCCCTCATTCCCTCTCTCCCTCTCTCCCTCATTCCCTCTCTCCCTCATTCCCTCTCTCCCTCATTCCCTCTCTCCCCCTCATTCCCTATCTCCCCCTCATTCCCTCTCTATCTCTCCCTCATTCCCTTTCTCCCCCTCATTCCCTCTCTCCCCCTCATTCCCTCTCTCCCCCTCATTCCCTCTCTATCTCTCCCTCATTCCCTCTCTCCCCCTCATTCCCTCTCTCCCCCTCATTCCCTCTCTATCTCTCCCTCATTCCCTCTCTCCCCCTCATTCCCTCTCTCCCCCTCATTCCCTCTCTATCTCTCCCTCATTCCCTCTCTCCCTCATTCCCTCTCTCCCCCCTCATTCCCTCTCTCCCCCTCATTCCCTCTCTATCTCTCCCTCATTCCCTCTCTATCTCTCCCTCATTCCCTCTCTCCCCCTCATTCCCTCTCTCTCCCTCATTCCCTCTCTCTCCCTCATTCCCTCTCTTCTCTCCCTCATTCCCTCTCTCCCCTCATTCCCTCTCTCCCCCTCATTCCCTCTCTCTCCCTCATTCCCTCCCTCTCCCTCATTCCCTCCCTCTCCCTCATTCCCTCTCTCTCCCTCATTCCCTCCCTCTCCCTCATTCCCTCCCTCTCCCTCATTCCCTCCCTCTCCCTCATTCCCTCCCTCTCCCTCATTCCCTCCCTCTCCCTCATTCCCTCTCTCTCCCTCATTCCCTCTCTCTCCCTCATTCCCTCACTATCTCTCCTCATTCCCTCTCTCTCCCTCATTCCCTCTCTCTCCCTCATTCCCTCTCTCTCCCTCATTCCCTCCCTCTCCCTCATTCCCTCTCTCTCCCTCATTCCCTCTCTCTCCCTCATTCCCTCCCTCTCCCTCATTCCCTCCCTCTCCCTCATTCCCTCCCTCTCCCTCATTCCCTCTCTCTCCCTCATTCCCTCTCCCTCATTCCCTCCCTCTCCCTCATTCCCTCCCTCTCCCTCTTTCCCTCCCTCTCCCTCTTTCCCTCCCTCTCCCTCTTTCCCTCCCTCTCCCTCTTTCCCTCCCTCTCCCTCTTTCCCTCCCTCTCCCTCTTTCCCTCCCTCTCCCTCATTCCCTCCCTCTCCCTCATTCCCTCCCTCTCCCTCATTCCCTCTCCCTCATTCCCTCCCTCTCCCTCTTTCCCTCCCTCTCCCTCATTCCCTCCCTCTCCCTCATTCCCTCCCTCTCCCTCATTCCCTCCCTCTCCCTCATTCCCTCTCTCTCCCTCATTCCCTCTCTCTCCCTCATTCCCTCACTATCTCTCCCTCATTCCCTCCCTCTCCCTCATTCCCTCTCCCTCATTCCCTCACTATCTCTCCCTCATTCCCTCCCTCTCCCTCATTCCCTCTCTCTCCCTCATTCCCTCACTATCTCTCCCTCATTCCCTCTCTCTCCCTCATTCCCTCTCTCCCCCTCATTCCCTCACCATCTCTCCCTCATTCCCTCTCTCTCCCTCATTCTTTCTCCCTCATTCCCTCTCTCTCTCTCCCTCATTCCCTCTCTCTCCCTCATTCCCTCTCCCTCATTCCCTCTCTCCCTCATTCCCTCTCTCTCCCTCATTCCCTCTCTCCCTCATTCCCTCTCTCCCCCTCATTCCCTCTCTCCCTCATTCCCTCTCTCTCCCTCATTCCCTCTCTCCCTCATTCCCTCTCCTCATTCCCTCCCTCTCTCTCCCTCATTCCCTCTCTCTCCCTCATTCCCTCTCTCCCTCATTCCCCTCTCTCTCCCTCATTCCCTCTCTCCCCCTCATTCCCTCTCTCCCTCATTCCCTCTCTCTCCCTCATTCCCTCTCTCCCTCATTCCCTCCCTCTCTCTCCCTCATTCCCTCTCTCTCCCTCATTCCCTCTCTCTCCCTCATTCCCTCTCTCTCCCTCATTCCCTCTCTCCCCCTCATTCCCTCTCTCTCCCTCATTCCCTCTCTCCCTCATTCCCTCTCTCTCCCTCATTCCCTCTCTCCCTCATTCCCTCTCTCCCCCTCATTCCCTCTCTCCCTCATTCCCTCTCTCTCCCTCATTCCCTCTCTCCCTCATTCCCTCTCCCTCATTCCTCCTCTCTCTCCTCATTCCTCTCTCTCCCCTCATTCCCTCTCCCTCCCTCATTCCCTCTCTCCCTCATTCCCTCTCTCCCCTCATTCCCTCTCTCCCTCATTCCTCTCTCCCTCATTCCCTCTCTCCCTCATTCCCTCTCTCTCCCTCATTCCCTCTCTCTCCCTCATTCCCTCTCTCCCTCATTCCCTCTCTCCCTCATCCCCCCCCTCATTCCCTCTCTCCCTCATTCCCTCTCTCTCCCTCATTCCCTCTCTCCCTCATTCCCTCTCCCTCATTCCCTCCCTCTCTCTCCCTCATTCCCTCTCTCTCCCTCATTCCCTCTCCCTCCCTCATTCCCTCTCTCCCTCATTCCCTCTCTCCCCCTCATTCCCTCTCTCCCTCATTCCCTCTCTCCCTCATTCCCTCTCTCTCCCTCATTCCCTCTCTCCCTCATTCCCTCTCTCTCCCTCATTCCCTCTCTCTCCCTCATTCCCTCTCTCTCCCTCATTCCCTCTCTCCCTCATTCCCTCTCTCCCCCTCATTCCCTCTCTCCCTCATTCCCTCTCTCTCCCTCATTCCCTCTCTCCCCCTCATTCCCTCTCTCCCTCATTCCCTCTCTCTCCCTCATTCCCTCTCTCCCTCATTCCCTCTCTCTCCCTCATTCCCTCTCTCTCCCTCATTCCCTCTCTCCCTCATTCCCTCTCTCCCCCTCATTCCCTCTCTCCCTCATTCCCTCTCTCCCTCATTCCCTCTCTCCCTCATTCCCTCTCTCCCCCTCATTCCCTCTCTCTCCCTCATTCCCTCTCTCCCTCATTCCCTCTCCCTCATTCCCTCCCTCTCTCTCCCTCATTCCCTCTCTCCCCCTCATTCCCTCTCTCCCTCATTCCCTCTCTCCCCCTCATTCCCTCTCTCCCTCATTCCCTCTCTCCCTCATTCCCTCTCTCCCTCATTCCCTCTCTCCCCCTCATTCCCTCTCTCTCCCTCATTCCCTCTCTCCCTCATTCCCTCTCCCTCATTCCCTCCCTCTCTCTCCCTCATTCCCTCTCTCTCCCTCATTCCCTCTCCCTCCCTCATTCCCTCTCTCCCTCATTCCCTCTCTCCCCCTCATTCCCTCTCTCCCTCATTCCCTCTCTCCCCCTCATTCCCTCTCTCCCTCATTCCCTCTCTCTCCCTCATTCCCTCTCTCCCTCATTCCCTCTCTCTCCCTCATTCCCTCTCTCTCCCTCATTCCCTCTCTCCCCCTCATTCCCTCTCTCCCTCATTCCCTCTCTCTCCCTCATTCCCTCTCTCTCCCTCATTCCCTCTCTCCCCCTCATTCCCTCTCTCCCTCATTCCCTCTCTCTCCCTCATTCCCTCTCTCCCTCATTCCCTCTCTCTCCCTCATTCCCTCTCTCTCCCTCATTCCCTCTCTCCCCCTCATTCCCTCTCTCCCTCATTCCCTCTCTCTCCCTCATTCCCTCTCTCTCCCTCATTCCCTCTCTCCCTCATTCCCTCTCTCTCCCTCATTCCCTCTCTCTCCCTCATTCCCTCTCTCTCCCTCATTCCCTCTCTCTCCCTCATTCCCTCTCTCCCCCTCATTCCCTCTCTCCCTCATTCCCTCTCTCTCCCTCATTCCCTCTCTCTCCCTCATTCCCTCTCTCCCTCATTCCCTCTCTCTCCCTCATTCCCTCTCTCTCCCTCATTCCCTCTCTCTCCCTCATTCCCTCTCTCTCCCTCATTCCCTCTCTCCCTCATTCCCTCTCTCTCCCTCATTCCCTCTCTCTCCCTCATTCCCTCTCTCCCCCTCATTCCCTCTCTCCCTCATTCCCTCTCTCTCCCTCATTCCCTCTCTCTCCCTCATTCCCTCTCTCCCTCATTCCCTCTCTCTCCCTCATTCCCTCTCTCTCCCTCATTCCCTCTCTCTCCCTCATTCCCTCTCTCTCCCTCATTCCCTCTCTCCCCCTCATTCCCTCTCTCCCTCATTCCCTCTCTCTCCCTCATTCCCTCTCTCTCCCTCATTCCCTCTCTCCCTCATTCCCTCTCTCTCCCTCATTCCCTCTCTCTCCCTCATTCCCTCTCTCTCCCTCATTCCCTCTCTCTCCCTCATTCCCTCTCTCTCCCTCATTCCCTCTCTCTCCCTCATTCCCTCTCTCTCCCTCATTCCCTCTCTATCTCTCCCTCATTCCCTCTCTCCCTCATTCCCTCTCTCTCCCTCATTCCCTCTCTCCCCCTCATTCCCTCTCTCTCTCTCTCCCTCACTATCTCTCCCTCACTATCTGCTCCATCCTCGCCGCCACTCTGGGAGTTGGGGTCCGCCGGGCCTCCCTCAGGAAGCCTCGCTTTCCTACCTGATGGCAGCGATGGGGTTGAAGTGACCCATGGCGGCTGGTGGCCGGAGTCCGGGTGTCCCTGACTGGCCCCCGGCTGAGGGTCAGTCCCGGCCGGACAGCAGCTCCCGCTTGGCCAGCCGCACTGCGCATGCCCAAGCCGCCGCCGGGAGCGCATGCGCGGCAGAGAGCCGGGCCCGAGCCCGCCGCCACCATCTTGGTGAAGGAGACCCCAGCGCAGGCTCCAGCGGATACCCTAGCGCAGGGTCCAGCGGAGACCGCAGCGCAGGCTCCAGCGGATACCCTAGCGCAGGGTCCAGCGGAGACCCCAGCGCAGGCTCCAGCGGATACCCTAGCGCAGGGTCCAGCGGAGACCGCAGCGCAGGATCCAGCGGAGACACCAGCGCAGGCTCCAGCGGATACCCTAGCGCAGGGTCCAGCGGAGACCGCAGCGCAGGATCCAGCGGAGACACCAGCGCAGGGTGTAGTGGAGACCCCCAGAGCAGGCCCCATTACTTGTTAGTGGAGGCCCCAGGAGATGTCAGTCATTCACTGCTTAGAATTTATCTATGTGCTTTCTTTCAATACCTTAAGAAGGAACAGTCACCTTCCAAATCCTCCGCCTCTCCCCACTGGCAGAATGGGGACACTGGCAACACCAACTCCCTGACCAGCAAAAACAGAAAATACTGAACAATTGCAGCACGTCTGACAGTATCTGTGGAGAGAATTTGCTTTAATCGTCCTGTTTAATTCACTGTACTTCTTTTCCAGGAATGTCGACCCTGAAGAAGTACTGCTTTTCTCTCTGACCAGAGTTCTGTTTTGCCCTGTCCACCTTCCCTGCTTTCCATTTTCCTTTGTTGTGCCATTAACACATTCTAATTTCTTAACATGTCACTATCAGCACCCGTCTTAGGCTGGATCATCACTATTTACATCCCTTTTGTCTTTCTGTCCACGGCACTTTCTCAATCTCCACCTATCGCTGGCCCCTATCCAGCCCCACTGCTCCAATCTCCCCCAACAACAGTATGAATCTCATCTATTTCCAGCTCTCTCCAGCTTTGACAAAGGGTCACCCTGACTCGAAACGTTGTCTCTCCACAGATGCTGAGATTTTCCAGCATTTTCTGTTTTTGTTTTAGATTCCAGCATCCGCAGTTATTTGCTTTTATCTCTCTGCCAAGCTATTCACCACCCTGACTATATCGGCATTTCACTGTCCCTGGGTCAAAATTCTGGAAATCCTTTCCTAACAGCACATGAACCACAGCATTTCAGGACAGCTGCTCACCACCATTTCCTTGAGTACAGTAAGGGACGGGCAATAAAATGCTGACATTGCCAATCACGGTGGCATCCCATGAAGAAACAAAACAGATGAGCGGACAGTTGGCATTTCTCATTGATAGCACTTCCTCTTTCCTTGATCTAACCTCCACGCGGCCAGCCCACTCGGTCTCCCCTTGTGGAGTACGAGATCCCCCCCCCCCCCCCCCACACACACACACACCGAGGGGCAGAGGCCCAACATTGGGCCAGTTAATTCCTCGAGGTAAAAGCCAGCACAGGAAGGAGCCGGAATGGCGGGATGGTCCCAGCTGGGACTTGGGCTGTCATTTAGTTGCATATTTCCTGGCGTGAGTAGGAAATAAACTATTTTTGACTCTACTTTTTCGGGGATCCTCGTCGACTACAACATTGGCGATGAGGATAAAACGGAACTACAGACAGTGCTGCTGGCCATTCAGACTACAGCTGCTTCTCAACGCAAAGGAGCAAGGTTTGCACGGTTTTGAAAATTCCGCTCTACGGTAGATTTGACGTTCTCGATGCGAGTGTGAAAGACTGGGGACAGTGCTTGGAGCATATGTGCTATTTCTTCGGGGCGAACGTTATCCCTGGAAAAGACTGCCAGAAGATGATTCTTTTCACTGCCTGCGGGGCCTCCACATTCAGCGTGATAAAGAGTCTAATTTAGGGCAGCACGGTGGCACAGTGGTTAACATTGCTGCCTCACGGCGCCAAGGTCCCAGGTTCGATCCCGGCCCCGGGTCACTGTCCGTGTGGAGTTTGCACATTCTCCCCGTGTCTGCGCGAGTTTCGCCCCCACAACCCAAAGATGTGCAGGGTGGGTGGATTGGCCGCGCTAAATTGCCCCTTAATTGGGAAAAAATGAATTGGGTACGCTAAAAGTTTTAAAAAGTTAAAAAAAATAAAGAGCCTAACTTGCCCTGCGGCCCCAGACTCCACGATCTTTGAGGAATTGGTGGCGCTCGTGACGAACGACGACCCCAAGCCATCGGTAGATGTCCAAAGGTAACGATTTAATATCGTCAAGAAGACCCTGAGGGAGACTGTTACTGAGTTTCTGACACAATTATGCGAACTGGCGGAACACTGCGAATATGGACCGTTCCTATCAGAGATGCTACAAAACCACCTTGTTTGTGGCATAAACAACATGGCGACCCTGCGGAAATTGCTGGCCGCATCATTGTTGGGCCTAAAAAGGGCTATCAAAATCTTCCTCTCAAGGCAGAGCGCAGAGAAGGGATTCCAGGAGCTTCAGGGTACGTCGGAGTTGGAGGTGAATAGCATAGACCCCCCCATTCAGACAAGATGCGCCCTCTAGGACCGGGACCTCTGGGACCCAGCCCTTGCCTGAACATAATCGGGGCCAGGTGCCTTGGCTGAGGGATGCTGCAGCCAGGTGAGTTCCCCACAACCACTGGAGGACGATTCACAGAGGTGCGGACCTGTGGCTGCATAAACCGCAGGGACTGGCAACGCCAGGTCGGCCAACAAGCCCTTCACCTTGGTCGAGGGAGTTGCACGCCTCGAACCAAGATCCTCCACCTAGAGCAGCCCGACGAGGACGAGTGCATGAAGTTAAATTGCGTCGCCCTGGTCACCCCCATCAAAATCACCTGACCCCAGTTGTCTGTGGTCAGCAGTCCGTCAGGTTGCCCTCGACAATAGTACGGGACCCTGACCCAAGCCTGCTGGGCCGTGATTGGCTACACAGGCTCCGTTTGGACTGGCAGTGAATTTTCAGGATGTACATGGGGGGGATTATACAGAGTCCTTGGAAGTACCTTTTTTTAAAATAAATTTAGAGTACCCAATTCATTTTTTCCCAATTAAGGGGCAATTTAGCGTGGCCAATCCACCTACCCTGCACATCTTTGGGTTGTGGGGGTGAAACCCACGCAGACACGGGGAGAATGTGCAAACTCCACACGGACAGTGACCCGGGGCCAGGATTCGAACCCGTGTCCTCAGTGCCGTAATCCCAGTGCTAACCACTGCGCCACATGCCACCCCGTCCTGGGAAGTACCTGAAAGTTTTCCAGGAGAATCTGGTAAAATCAAAGGTGCCAAGGCCAAGATACACGTAGACCCTGAGGCCCAACCAAAATATTTCAGGACCCACCCGGCTCCCTACGCAGTGCTGATAAAGGTTCAGGATGAACTCAACCACTTAGAAAGACGAGGAATCATCCAGCCGGTACAGTTTGCAAATTGGACACTGCCGGTAGACCTGGTACTCGTGAATTATTACGGGAAATCTATCCCTACCCTGGTGAACATCCTTGCACCGTTCCATAGGCGACTGAAGAAACATCAGGATTGGCATGGAGAACACCGCAAGATGAATCCTTCGCCAGGGTGAAGAGGCGGTTGTCGTTGTCAGGAATGTTGACCCATTACGATCCCTCAAAGCCTCTTTTGGTCACTTGTGACGCCTTTCCGTATGGAATTGGGGCGGTGCTATCCCACCGCATGAACGAAGGGAAGGAGAGACTGATGGACTCTGCTTCGTGGAATTTGGTCGCTGCGGAGCTCGACTATGCCCACATTGAGACGGCAGAGCTGTGAATAAATTTCACCAGTATGTCTACCGGCATTGGTTCACCATCAGAATGGTCCACAAGCCATTGCTTGGATTACATAGCAACAAGAATTAGGAGCAAATCCTCAAATCCACCTCCCTACCTGTTCCCCATATCCCTTTAACCCGTTTTTCTTTTAAATCAGAAATATATCTATCTCCTTGACACCATTTGCTAATTCAGAGTCCACCGCACTATGGGGCAGCGAGTTCCACAAATTCACCACCCTCTGCAAGAAGTAGTTCCTCCTCATCCCAGTTCTAAATCTACCACCTCTCAATTTATATCTCTGACCTCTCGTTCTACAACATTTAGTCCATATTTACTATAGCAATACCTCTGATATACCTCGATCAGATCCCCTCATTCTTCTAACCTCCAGCGAGTATAAGCCCAAACTGTTCAGTCTCTCCTCACACGTCATTAACCCTTTCATCTCCAGGATCAATCTGGTGACCCTCCTCTGAACTGCCTCCAATGCCACCACATCCTTCCTCAAATAAGGAGCCAAAACTGGACACAATTCTCCAGATGTGTTCTCACCAACACCCTGAACAATTGCAACAACACTTCTCTACTTTTATACTCCAGTCCTTTTGCAATAAAGGCTAAAATTCCATTTGGATTTGTTTATTGTCACGTGTACCGAGGTACAGTGAAAAGTATTGTTCTGCGTACAGACCAGACAGATCGTTCCGTACATGAGAAAAATACATCGGACAAACATAAAATACACAATGTAAATAAATAGACGTAGGCATGGGGTGAAGCATACAGAGTGTAGTACTACTCAGTAGAGAAGATGTGTGAAGAGATCAGATCAGTCCGGTTCAGTCCATAAGAGGGTCATTTAGGAGTCTGGTAACAGCGGGGAAGAAGCTGTTTTTGAGTTTGTTCGTGCGTGTTCTCAGACTTCTGTATCTCCTGCCCGATAGAAGAAGTTGGAAGAGTGAGTAAGCCGGGTGGGAGGGGTCTTTGATTATGCTGCCCGCTTTCCCCAGGCAGCGGGAGGTGTAGATGGAGTCAGTGGATGGGAGGCAGGTTCGTGTGATGGACTGGGCGGTGTTCACGACTCTCTGAAGTTTCTTGCGGTCCTGGGCCGAGCAGTTGCCATACCAGGCTGTGATGCAGCCAGATAGGATGCTTTCTGTGGTGCACCTGTAAAAGTTGGTGAGAGTCAATGTGGTCATGCTGAATTTCCTTAGTTTCCTGAGGAAGTATAGGCGCTGTTGTGCTTTCTTGGTGGTAGCGTCGATGTGGGTGGACCAGGACAGATTGTTGGTGATGTATGATCCGGTTGGGCCCTAATGTTCCGCGAGTACGAGTTTACCCTGCGGCGTGTTCGGGTACTCGTGCGAGATCTCCGCTGTTTCGGGCAGGGGCTTCCTGGGTCAGGTTGGGCCAGATCCCGTGTTCGATTCCAGTTTTGATGGTCTGGTCGGGCGCTCCCGGAGTCGGGCCTTGGAATAGGTCACATGGAAGCCGGCCATTTGCCTTTTTAATTACAGGCTGTACCTGCACACTGACTTTCTGCGATTTATGAACACGGACACCCAGATCCCTCTGCCCAGACGCATTTTGAATCTACTTTCCATTTAGACAGTAATTTGCTTTTCTATTTCCTCGGACAAAATGGATAACTTCACCCTTATCCACATTAAACTCCATCTGCCAAACTTTGGCCCAATCTCCTAGTCTATCTCTGTCCGTCTGTAAACTGTTAATCTCCTCTTCACTGCCTGCTTTCCCACCTATTTTAGTATCACCCAGAAGCTTTGCTATGTTACACTCTGTCCCTGCTTGCAGATCATTGATACAGATTGTGAACAGTTGGGGTCCGAGGACGGACCCTGCGACACTCCGCCAGTTACAGTTCACCAGCCAGAGAAGGCCCCACCTAGCCTGACCCTCTGCTATCTGTCAGTCACCAATCCTCAATCCAATCTAGTACACTGCCCCCAATCTCACCCCGTTCGCAAATGGGGCACCTTGTCAAATGCCTTCTGGAAGTCTAGATATACCACATTCACAGGTTCCCCATTATCCACCTTACTGGTTACAGCCTCAAAGAACTCGAGCAAGTTTGTCAAGCATGACTTACCCGTCATAAAACCATGCTGACAATGGTTTGTCTTTCCAAATGTTCAGTCATCTCCTCCTTAATGATTGATTCCAGCAACTTCCCCACCACAGAGGTCAGGTTAACCGGTCTGTAGTTTCCTCCTTTTTGTCTCTCTCCCTTTTTGAATTGGGGAGTTACATTAGCAGGTTTCCAATCCACCGGGTCCTTTCCAGAATCCAAGGAATTCTGAAATATCATAACCAATGTATCACAATCTGTTCTGCCGCCTCCCTTAACACCCCACGGTGCCGACCATCAGGTCACGGAGACTTATCAGCCTTTAATCCCATCAGTTTATTCAATACCGTCTCCCTGGTGATGATTATTGGACCAACCAAGTTCCTCTGCATTAACTGCAGTTTTTGGAAATGTTTCATTTTCCTTTACCGTGCAGACAGAGGCAAAATATCGGTTCAGTGTCTCCGGCATCTCTGTTTATTTGAAGAGGACAAGGCGATTCCGCCATTAGCATCTGTCCGGATACGGGATGGTCCCTTTTGTTAGCGGTGTAGATGTGTTTGAGCATCGCGCGGGCATGCATATTGCGAATGCGGCCGTTCTGAGCTGGCCCTGGTGCCAGGATTGACAAAGCTGCACCACATCGTCTGACTGGGGTCAGCAGGGAGTCTGCCTCAGGAGCTGCGGGCCTTTGAACCCAAGCAGAAAGAGCTCAGCATTGAGGACCCATCCTCCTCTGGGCAGCTCGGGTTCAGATCTCAGGACAGGTCAAGCAGGCCGTACTCCAAGATCTACACAATGGAGACCCGGCGGTGTTAAAGGTGGAAATGCTCGCCAGGAGCTACGTATGGCGTCCAGGCCTGGATGGCGCGATCTGGCCCAGCAAAACTTCGCGTGCCAGGAGCATCAGAAGCTCCTGCCAGCCGCACCACTCCACCCGTGGGAATGGCCGAGCCGGCCTTGGGCGCGCCTACATGGACATTTGGCCGGACCATTTCAAGGCTCCAGGTTCTTGTAGATAGTGGGCGCTCATTCCAAATTGCGAGATGTTCATTGGGTGCTGCCCACCACCTCAAAGACCACCATCAAGAAGCTACAACTCCCCTTCAGTACCAATGGCATCTCAGAAGTGTTAGTCATGGACAACGGTACCTCGTTCACAGATGAGGAGATTGAATGCTTCACGAAGACAAACGGGCTGAAGCACATCCACACAGCCCCATACCCCCCTCCTCATCCACACAGCCCCATACCCCCTTCCTCATCCAGACAGCCCCATACCCCCTTCCTCATCCAGACAGCCCCATACCCCCTTCCTCATCCACACAGCCCCATACCCCCTTCCTCATCCACACAGCCCCATACCCCCCTCCTCATCCAGACAGCCCCATACCCCCTTCCTCATCCAGACAGCCCCATACCCCCCTTCCTCATCCAGACAGCCCCATACCCCCTTCCTCATCCACACAGCCCCATACCCCCTTCCTCATCCACACAGCCCCATACCCACTTCCTCATCCAGACAGCCCCATACCCCCTTCCTCATCCACACAGCCCCATACCCACTTCCTCATCCACACAGCCCCATACCCCCCTCCTCATCCAGACAGCCCCATACCCCCTTCCTCATCCAGACAGCCCCATACCCCCCTTCCTCATCCAGACAGCCCCATACCCCCTTCCTCATCCACACAGCCCCATACCCCCTTCCTCATCCACACAGCCCCATACCCCCTTCCTCATCCACACAGCCCCATTCCCCCTTCCTCATCCACACAGCCCCATACCCCCTCCCTCATCCACACAGCCCCATACCCCCCTTCCTCATCCAGACAGCCCCATACCCCCTTCCTCATCCAGACAGCCCCATACCCCCTTCCTCATCCAGACAGCCCCATACCCCCTCCTCATCCACACAGCCCCATACCCCCCTCCTCATCCACACAGCCCCATACCCCCTTCCTCATCCAGACACCCCGCTACCCCCCTTCCTCATCCACACAGCCCCATACCCCCTTCCTCCTCCACACAGCCCCATACCCCCTTCCTCATCCACACAGCCCCATATCCACTTCCTCATCCAGACAGCCACATACCCCCTTCCTCATCCAGACACCCCCATACCCCCTTCCTCATCCAGATACCCCGATACCCCCCTTCCTCATCCACACAGCCCCATACCCCCTTCCTCATCCACACAGCCCCATACCCCCTTCCTCATCCACACAGCCCCATATCCACTTCCTCATCCAGACAGCCACATGACCCCTTCCTCATCCAGACAGCCCCATTCCCCCTTCCTCATCCACACAGCCCCATATCCACTTCCTCATCCAGACAGCCACATACCCCCTTCCTCATCCAGACAGCCCCTTACCCCCTTCCACATCCACACAGCCCCATGCCCCCTTCCTCATCCAGACAGCCCCATATCCACTTCCTCATCCAGACAGCCACATACCCCCTTCCTCATCCAGACAGCCCCTTACCCCCCTTCCTCATCCAGACAGCCCCATGCCCCCTTCCTCATCCAGACAGCCCCATACCCCCTTCCTCATCCAGACAGCCCCTTACCCCCTTCCTCATCAAGACAGCCCCATACCCCCTTCCTCATCCAGACAGCCCGATACCCCCCACCCTCATCCAGACAGCCCCATACCCCCTTCCTCATCCAGACAGCCCCATACCCCCTTCCTCATCCACACAGCCCCATACCCCCCTTCCTCATCCAGACAGCCCCATACCCCCCTTCCTCATCCAGACAGCCCCTTACCCCCTTCCTCATCCACACAGCCCCATACCCCCCTTCCTCATCCAGACAGCCCCATACCCCCGTTCCTCATCCAGACAGCCCCTTACCCCCTTCCTCATCCAGACAGCCCCATACCCCCTTCCTCATCCAGACAGCCCCATACCCCCCTTCCTCATCCAGACAGCCCCATACCCCCTTCCTCATACAGACAGCCCCTTACCCCTTCCTCATCCAGACAGCCCCATACCCCCCTTCCTCATCCACACAGCCCCATTCCACCTTCCTCATCCAGACAGCCCCATACCCCCCTTCCTCATCCAGACAGCCCCATACCCCCTTCCTCATCCAGACAGCCCCTTACCCCCTTCCTCATCCACACAGCCCCACACCCCCTTCCTCATCCACACAGCCCCATACCCACTTCCTCATCCAGACAGCCCCATACCCCCCACCCTCATCCAGACAGCCCCATACCCCCCTTCCTCATCCAGACAGCCCCTTACCCCCTTCCTCATCCAGACAGCCCCATTCCGCCTTCCTCATTCAGACAGCCCCATACCCCCTTCCTCATCCAGACACCCCCGTACCCCCCCTCCCTCATCCAGACAGCCCCATACCCCCTTCCTCATCCAGACAGTCCCATACCCCCTTCCTCACCCAGACAGCCCCATAACCCCTTCCTCATCCAGACAGTCCCATACCCCCTTCCTCATCCAGACACCCCCATACCCCCTTCCTCATCCAGACACCCCCATACCCCCCTTCCTCATCCAGACAGCCCCATACCTCCTTCCTCATCCAGACAGCCCCATTCCCCCTTCCTCACCCAGACACCACCGTACCCCCCCTCCCTCATCCAGACAGCCCCATACCCCCCTTCCTCATCCAGACAGCGCCATTCCCCCTTCCTCATCCAGACAGCCCCATTCCCCCTTCCTCATCCAGACAGCCTCATACCCCCTTCCTCATCCAGACAGCCCCATTCCCCCTTCCTCACCTAGACACCCCCGTACCCCCCCTCCCTCATCCAGACAGCCCCATACCCCCCGTCCTCATACAGACAGCCCCATTCCCCCTTCCTCATCCAGACAGCCCCATACCCCCTTCCTCATCCAGACAGCCCCATTCCCCCTTCCTCATCCAGACACCACCGTACCCCCTTCCTCATCCAGACAGCCCCATACCCCCTTCCTCATCCACACAGCCCCATTCCCCCCCTTCCTCATCCAGACAGCCCCATACCCACTTCCTCATCCAGACAGCCCCAAACCCCCTTCCTCATCCAGACACCCCGATACCCCCCACCCTCATCCAGACAGCCCCATACCCCCTTCCTCATCCAGACAGCCCCATACCCCCTTCCTCATCCAGACAGCCCCATTCCCTCTTCCTCACCCAGACAGCCCCATACCCCCTTCCTCATCCAGACACCCCGATACCCCCCACCCTCATCCAGACAGCCCCATACCCCCTTACTCATCCAGACAGCCCCATACCCCCTTCCTCATCCAGACAGCCCCATTCCCTCTTCCTCACCCAGACACCCCCGTACCCCCCCTCCCTCATCCAGACAGCCCCATACGCCCCTTCCTCATCCAGACAGCCCCATTCCCCCTTCCTCATCCAGACAGCCCCATACCCCCTTCCTCATCCAGACAGCCCCATTCCCTCTTCCTCATCAGACACCCCCGTACCCCCTTCCTCATCCAGACAGCCCCATTCCCCCCCTTCCTCATCCAGACAACCCCATACCCACTTCCTCATCCAGACAGCCCCAAACCCCCTTCCTCATCCAGACACCCCCATACCCCCTTCCTCATCCAGACAGACCCATCCCCCCTTCCTCATCCAGACAGCCCCATTCCCCCTTCCTCATCCAGACAGCCCCATACCCCCTTCCTCATCCAGACAGCCCCTTACCCCCCTTCCTCATCCAGACAGCCCCGTACCCCCTTCCTCATCCTGACAGCCCCATTCCCCCTTCCTCATCCAGACAGCCCCATACCCCCTTCCTCATCCAGACAGCCCCATTCCCCCCCTTCCTCATACAGACAGCCCCATTCCCCCTTCCTCATCCAGACAGCCCCATACCCCCTTCCTCATCCAGACAGCCCCATTCCCCCTTCCTCATCCAGACACCACCGTACCCCCTTCCTCATCCAGACAGCCCCATTCCCCCCCTTCCTCATCCAGACAGCCCCATACCCACTTCCTCATCCAGACAGCCCCAAACCCCCTTCCTCATCCAGACACCCCGATACCCCCCTTCCTCATCCAGACAGCCCCATACCCCCAACCCTCATCCAGACAGCCCCATACCCCCTTCCTCATCCAGACAGCCCCATACCCCCTTCCTCATCCAGACAGCCCCATTCCCTCTTCCTCACCCAGACACCCCCGTACCCCCCCTCCCTCATCCAGACAGCCCCATACCCCCCTTCCTCATCCAGACAGCCCCATTCCCCCTTCCTCATCCAGACAACCCCATACCCACTTCCTCATCCAGACAGCCCCATTCCCTCTTCCTCATCAGACACCCCCGTACCCCCTTCCTCATCCAGACAGCCCCATTCCCCCCCTTCCTCATCCAGACAACCCCATACCCACTTCCTCATCCAGACAGCCCCAAACCCCCTTCCTCATCCAGACACCCCGATACCCCCCTTCCTCATCCAGACAGCCCCATACCCCCCACCCTCATCCAGACAGCCCCATACCCCCCTTCCTCATCCAGACAGCCCCATTCCCCCTTCCTCATCCAGACAGCCCCATTCCCCCTTCCTCATCCAGACAGCCCCATTCCCCCTTCTTCATCCAGACAGCCCCATTCCCCCTTCTTCATCCAGACAGCCCCATTCCCCCTTCCACATCCACACAGCCCGATACCCCCTTCCTCATCTACACAGCCCCATTCCCCCTTCCTCTTCCAGACAGCCCCATACCCCCTTCCTCATACAGACAGCCCCATTCCCCCTTCCTCATCCAGACAGCCCCATTCCCCCTTCCTCATCCAGACACCCCCATACCCCCTTCCTCATCCAGACAGACCCATCCCCCCTTCCTCATCCAGACAGCCCCATTCCCCCTTCCTCATCCAGACAGCCCCATACCCCCTTCCTCATCCAGACAGCCCCATTCCCCCTTCCTCATCCAGACACCTCCATACCCCCTTCCTCATCCAGACAGACCCATCCCCCCTTCCTCATCCAGACAGCCCCATTCCCCCTTCCTCATCCAGACAGCCCCATACCCCCTTCCTCATCCAGACAGCCCCTTACCCCCCTTCCTCATCCAGACAGCCCCGTACCCCCTTCCTCATCCTGACAGCCCCATTCCCCCTTCCTCATCCAGACAGCCCCATACCCCTTCCTCATCCAGACAGCCCCATTCCCCCCCTTCCTCATCCAGACAGCCCCATACCCCCTTCCTCATCCAGACAGCCCCATTCCCCCTTCCTCATCCAGACAGCCCCATACCCCCCACCCTCATCCAGACAGCCCCATACCCCCTTCCTCATCCACACAGCCCCATACCCCCCTCCTCATCCAGACAGCCCCATTCCCCCCCTTCCTCATCCAGACAGCCCCATACCCCCTTCCTCATCCAGACAGCCCCATTCCCCCTTCCTCATCCAGACAGCCCCATAACCCCCTCCTCATCCAGACAGCCCCATTCCCCCTTCCTCATCCAGACACCCCCGTACCCCCCTCCCTCATCCAGACAGCCCCATACCCCCCTTCCTCATCCAGACAGCCCCATTCCCCCTTCCTCATCCAGACAGCCCCATACCCCCTTCCTCATCCAGACAGCCCCATTCCCCCTTCCTCATCCAGACAGCCCCATACCCTCTTCCTCATCCAGACAGCCCCATACCCCCCACCCTCATCCAGACAGCCCCATACCCCCTTCCTCATCCACACAGCCCCATTCCCCCCCTTCCTCATCCAGACAGCCCCATACCCACTTCCTCATCCAGACAGCCCCATACCCTCCACCCTCATCCAGACAGCCCCATTCCCCCTTCCTAATCCAGACAGCCCCATTCCCCCTTCCTCATCCAGACAGCCCCATTCCCCCTTCTTCATCCAGACAGCCCCATTCCCCCTTCTTCATCCAGACAGCCCCATTCCCCCTTCCTCATCCAGACACCCCATTCCCCCTTCCTCATCCAGACAGCCCCATTCCCCCTTCTTCATCCAGACAGCCCCATTCCCTCTTCCACATCCACACAGCCCGATACCCCCCTTCCTCATCTACACAGCCCCATTCCCCCTTCCTCATCCAGACAGCCCCATACCCCCTTCCTCATCCAGACAGCCCCATTCCCCCTTCCTCATCCAGACAGCCCCATACCCCCTTCCTCATCCAGACAGCCCCATTCCCCCTTCCTCATCCAGACACCCCCATACCCCCTTCCTCATCCAGACAGACCCATTCCCCCTTCCTCATCCAGACAGCCCCATTCCCCCTTCCTCATCCAGACAGCCCCATACCCCCTTCCTCATCCAGACAGCCCCTTACCCCCCTTCCTCATCCAGACAGCCCCGTACCCCCTTCCTCATCCTGACAGCCCCATTCCCCCTTCCTCATCCAGACAGCCCCATACCCCCTTCCTCATCCACACAGCCCCATTCCCCCTTCCTCATCCACACAGCCCCATACCCCCTTCCTCATCCAGACAGCCCCATTCCCCCCTTTCCTCATCCAGACAGCCCCATACCCACTTCCTCATCCAGACAGCCCCATTCCCCCTTCCTCATCCAGACAGCCCCATACCCCCTTCCTCATCCAGACAGCCCCATACCCCCACCCTCATCCAGACAGCCCCATACCCCCACCCTCATCCAGACAGCCCCATTCCCCCCCTTCCTCATCCAGACAGCCCAATACCCCCCACCCTCATCCAGACAGCCCCATTCCCCCTTCCTCATCCAGACACCCCCATACCCCCACCTTCCTCATCCAGACAGCCCCACACCCCCCCTTCCTCATCCAAACAGCCCCATACCCCCTTCCTCATCCACACAGCCCCATTCCCCCTTCCTCATCCAGACAGCCCCATACCCCCTTCCTCATCCACACAGCCCCATTCCCCCTTCCTCATCCAGACACCCCCATACCCCCCCTTCCTCATCCAGACAGCCCCATACCCCCTTCCTCATCCAGACAGCCCCATTCCCCCTTCCTCACCCAGACACCCCCGTACCCCCCCTCCCTCATCCAGACAGCCCCATACCCCCCTTCCTCATCCAGACAGCCCCATTCCCCCTTCCTCATCCAGACAGCCCCATACCCCCTTCCTCATCCAGACAGCCCCATTCCCCCTTCCTCATCCAGACAGTCCCATACCCACTTCCTCATCCAGATACCCCCATACCTCCTTCCTCATCCAGACACCCCCATACCCCCCTTCCTCATCCAGACAACCCCATACCCCCTTCCTCATCCAGACAGCCCCATTCCCCCTTCCTCACCCAGACACCCCCGTACCCCCCCTCCCTCATCCAGACAGCCCCATACCCCCTTCCTCATCCAGACAGCCCCATTCCCCCTTCCTCATCCACACAGCCCCATTCCCCCTTCCTCATCCAGACACCCCCGTACCCCCTTCCTCATCCAGACAGCCCCATTCCCCCCTTCCTCATCCAGACAGCCCCATACCCCCCACCCTCATCCAGACAGCCCCATACCCCCCTTCCTCATCCAGACAGCCCCATTCCCCCTTCCTCATCCAGACAGCCCCATTCCCCCTTCCTCATCCAGACAACCCCATACCCACTTCCTCATCCAGACAGCCCCATTCCCTCTTCCTCATCAGACACCCCCGTACCCCCTTCCTCATCCAGACAGCCCCATTCCCCCCCTTCCTCATCCAGACAACCCCATACCCACTTCCTCATCCAGACAGCCCCAAACCCCCTTCCTCATCCAGACACCCCGATACCCCCCTTCCTCATCCAGACAGCCCCATACCCCCCACCCTCATCCAGACAGCCCCATACCCCCCTTCCTCATCCAGACAGCCCCATTCCCCCTTCCTCATCCAGACAGCCCCATTCCCCCTTCCTCATCCAGACAGCCCCATTCCCCCTTCTTCATCCAGACAGCCCCATTCCCCCTTCTTCATCCAGACAGCCCCATTCCCCCTTCCACATCCACACAGCCCGATACCCCCTTCCTCATCTACACAGCCCCATTCCCCCTTCCTCTTCCAGACAGCCCCATACCCCCTTCCTCATACAGACAGCCCCATTCCCCCTTCCTCATCCAGACAGCCCC
Source organism: Scyliorhinus torazame (assembly GCF_047496885.1). Classification (NCBI taxonomy): domain Eukaryota; kingdom Metazoa; phylum Chordata; class Chondrichthyes; order Carcharhiniformes; family Scyliorhinidae; genus Scyliorhinus; species Scyliorhinus torazame. The sequence goes on from NC_092724.1 coordinate 167,769,968, forward strand.
ATTCCCCCTTCCTCATCCAGACACCCCCATACCCCCTTCCTCATCCAGACAGACCCATCCCCCCTTCCTCATCCAGACAGCCCCATTCCCCCTTCCTCATCCAGACAGCCCCATACCCCCTTCCTCATCCAGACAGCCCCATTCCCCCTTCCTCATCCAGACACCTCCATACCCCCTTCCTCATCCAGACAGACCCATCCCCCCTTCCTCATCCAGACAGCCCCATTCCCCCTTCCTCATCCAGACAGCCCCATACCCCCTTCCTCATCCAGACAGCCCCTTACCCCCCTTCCTCATCCAGACAGCCCCGTACCCCCTTCCTCATCCTGACAGCCCCATTCCCCCTTCCTCATCCAGACAGCCCCATACCCCTTCCTCATCCAGACAGCCCCATTCCCCCCCTTCCTCATCCAGACAGCCCCATACCCCCTTCCTCATCCAGACAGCCCCATTCCCCCTTCCTCATCCAGACAGCCCCATACCCCCCACCCTCATCCAGACAGCCCCATACCCCCTTCCTCATCCACACAGCCCCATACCCCCCTCCTCATCCAGACAGCCCCATTCCCCCCCTTCCTCATCCAGACAGCCCCATACCCCCTTCCTCATCCAGACAGCCCCATTCCCCCTTCCTCATCCAGACAGCCCCATAACCCCCTCCTCATCCAGACAGCCCCATTCCCCCTTCCTCATCCAGACACCCCCGTACCCCCCTCCCTCATCCAGACAGCCCCATACCCCCCTTCCTCATCCAGACAGCCCCATTCCCCCTTCCTCATCCAGACAGCCCCATACCCCCTTCCTCATCCAGACAGCCCCATTCCCCCTTCCTCATCCAGACAGCCCCATACCCTCTTCCTCATCCAGACAGCCCCATACCCCCCACCCTCATCCAGACAGCCCCATACCCCCTTCCTCATCCACACAGCCCCATTCCCCCTTCCTCATCCAGACAGCCCCATACCCCCTTCCTCATCCAGACAGCCCCATACCCACTTCCTCATCCAGACAGCCCCATACCCTCCACCCTCATCCAGACAGCCCCATTCCCCCTTCCTAATCCAGACAGCCCCATTCCCCCTTCCTCATCCAGACAGCCCCATTCCCCCTTCTTCATCCAGACAGCCCCATTCCCCCTTCCTCATCCAGACACCCCATTCCCCCTTCCTCATCCAGACAGCCCCATTCCCCCTTCTTCATCCAGACAGCCCCATTCCCTCTTCCACATCCACACAGCCCGATACCCCCCTTCCTCATCTACACAGCCCCATTCCCCCTTCCTCATCCAGACAGCCCCATACCCCCTTCCTCATCCAGACAGCCCCATTCCCCCTTCCTCATCCAGACAGCCCCATACCCCCTTCCTCATCCAGACAGCCCCATTCCCCCTTCCTCATCCAGACACCCCCATACCCCCTTCCTCATCCAGACAGACCCATTCCCCCTTCCTCATCCAGACAGCCCCATTCCCCCTTCCTCATCCAGACAGCCCCATACCCCCTTCCTCATCCAGACAGCCCCTTACCCCCCTTCCTCATCCAGACAGCCCCGTACCCCCTTCCTCATCCTGACAGCCCCATTCCCCCTTCCTCATCCAGACAGCCCCATACCCCCTTCCTCATCCACACAGCCCCATTCCCCCTTCCTCATCCACACAGCCCCATACCCCCCTCCTCATCCAGACAGCCCCATTCCCCCCCTTCCTCATCCAGACAGCCCCATACCCCCTTCCTCATCCAGACAGCCCCATTCCCCCTTCCTCATCCAGACAGCCCCATAACCCCCTCCTCATCCAGACAGCCCCATTCCCCCTTCCTCATCCAGACACCCCCGTACCCCCCTCCCTCATCCAGACAGCCCCATACCCCCCTTCCTCATCCAGACAGCCCCATTCCCCCTTCCTCATCCAGACAGCCCCATACCCCCTTCCTCATCCAGACAGCCCCATTCCCCCTTCCTCATCCAGACAGCCCCATACCCTCTTCCTCATCCAGACAGCCCCATACCCCCCACCCTCATCCAGACAGCCCCATACCCCCTTCCTCATCCACACAGCCCCATTCCCCCTTCCTCATCCAGACAGCCCCATACCCCCTTCCTCATCCAGACAGCCCCATACCCACTTCCTCATCCAGACAGCCCCATACCCTCCACCCTCATCCAGACAGCCCCATTCCCCCTTCCTAATCCAGACAGCCCCATTCCCCCTTCCTCATCCAGACAGCCCCATTCCCCCTTCTTCATCCAGACAGCCCCATTCCCCCTTCCTCATCCAGACACCCCATTCCCCCTTCCTCATCCAGACAGCCCCATTCCCCCTTCTTCATCCAGACAGCCCCATTCCCTCTTCCACATCCACACAGCCCGATACCCCCCTTCCTCATCTACACAGCCCCATTCCCCCTTCCTCATCCAGACAGCCCCATACCCCCTTCCTCATCCAGACAGCCCCATTCCCCCTTCCTCATCCAGACAGCCCCATACCCCCTTCCTCATCCAGACAGCCCCATTCCCCCTTCCTCATCCAGACACCCCCATACCCCCTTCCTCATCCAGACAGACCCATTCCCCCTTCCTCATCCAGACAGCCCCATTCCCCCTTCCTCATCCAGACAGCCCCATACCCCCTTCCTCATCCAGACAGCCCCTTACCCCCCTTCCTCATCCAGACAGCCCCGTACCCCCTTCCTCATCCTGACAGCCCCATTCCCCCTTCCTCATCCAGACAGCCCCATACCCCCTTCCTCATCCACACAGCCCCATTCCCCCTTCCTCATCCACACAGCCCCATACCCCCTTCCTCATCCAGACAGCCCCATTCCCCCCTTTCCTCATCCAGACAGCCCCATACCCACTTCCTCATCCAGACAGCCCCATTCCCCCTTCCTCATCCAGACAGCCCCATACCCCCTTCCTCATCCAGACAGCCCCATACCCCCACCCTCATCCAGACAGCCCCATACCCCCACCCTCATCCAGACAGCCCCATTCCCCCCCTTCCTCATCCAGACAGCCCAATACCCCCCACCCTCATCCAGACAGCCCCATTCCCCCTTCCTCATCCAGACACCCCCATACCCCCACCTTCCTCATCCAGACAGCCCCACACACCCCCTTCCTCATCCAAACAGCCCCATACCCCCTTCCTCATCCACACAGCCCCATTCCCCCTTCCTCATCCAGACAGCCCCATACCCCCTTCCTCATCCACACAGCCCCATTCCCCCTTCCTCATCCAGACACCCCCATACCCCCCCTTCCTCATCCAGACAGCCCCATACCCCCTTCCTCATCCAGACAGCCCCATTCCCCCTTCCTCACCCAGACACCCCCGTACCCCCCCTCCCTCATCCAGACAGCCCCATACCCCCCTTCCTCATCCAGACAGCCCCATTCCCCCTTCCTCATCCAGACAGCCCCATACCCCCTTCCTCATCCAGACAGCCCCATTCCCCCTTCCTCATCCAGACAGTCCCATACCCACTTCCTCATCCAGATACCCCCATACCTCCTTCCTCATCCAGACACCCCCATACCCCCCTTCCTCATCCAGACAACCCCATACCCCCTTCCTCATCCAGACAGCCCCATTCCCCCTTCCTCACCCAGACACCCCCGTACCCCCCCTCCCTCATCCAGACAGCCCCATACCCCCTTCCTCATCCAGACAGCCCCATTCCCCCTTCCTCATCCACACAGCCCCATTCCCCCTTCCTCATCCAGACACCCCCGTACCCCCTTCCTCATCCAGACAGCCCCATTCCCCCCTTCCTCATCCAGACAGCCCCATACCCCCCACCCTCATCCAGACAGCCCCATACCCCCCTTCCTCATCCAGACAGCCCCATTCCCCCTTCCTCATCCAGACAGCCCCATTCCCCCTTCCTCATCCAGACAGCCCCATTCCCCCTTCCTCATCCAGACAGCCCCATTCCCCCTTCTTCATCCAAACAGCCCCATTCCCCCTTCCACATCCACACAGCCCGATACCCCCCTTCCTCATCTACACAGCCCCATTCCCCCTTCCTCATCCAGACAGCCCCATACCCCCTTCCTCATCCAGACAGCCCCATTCCCCCTTCCTCATCCAGACAGCCCCATACCCCCTTCCTCATCCAGACAGCCCCATTCCCCCTTCCTCATCCAGACACCCCCATACCCCCTTCCTCATCCAGACAGCCCCATTCCCCCTTCCTCATCCAGACAGCCCCATTCCCCCTTCCTCATCCAGACAGCCCCATACCCCCCACCCTCATCCAGACAGCCCCATACCCCCTTTCTCATCCAGACAGCCCCATTCCCCCTTCCTCATCCAGACAGCCCCATACCCCCCACCCTCATCCAGACAGCCCCATTCCCCCTTCCTCATCCAGACAGCCCCATTCCCCCTTCCTCATCCAGACAGCCCCATTCCCCCTTCCTCATCCACACAGCCCCATTCCCCCTTCCTCATCCAGACAGCCCCATACCCCCCACCCTCATCCAGACACCCCCATACCCCCTTCCTCATCCAGACAGCCCATACCCACTTCCTCATCCAGACAGCCCCATTCCCCCTTCCTCATCCAGACAGCCCCATACCCACTTCCTCAAATAGTCTGGCTGAACGAGCAGTGCAGACTTTCAGGAGGTGAATGAGTCACCGGACCCGAGGCTGACGCGCTTTTTGTTCAGCTACGGACAACACCACACGTTACGGCCGAAGTGGCTGAACTGTGGCTGGGCCGGAGACTCAGAATCCACCTCAGCCGAACGTTCTCGATATTAGCGGGAAAGATGAACGGACACAAGACCTTCAGAGGCAGTACTGAAGCGGACAAATACAAGACAGAGGTTTCTGACGGGGAGGCACAGTATTCATCCATAACTTCAGTGATGGTGCCCAGCGGATTGCAGAGACCATGATGAAACAGACTCGGCCGGTATTTTACTTGATACAATCACGGGAATGTACAGTGCGGAAGCACCTCGATCACCACCGGAGCAGGGGGCCTGCGTCTGAACCGTGTTCCAGCCCCGCCGGACAGGCCCATGGGGGCTTGGGGACATCACTCCCTGGGGGCGCCGACACTGAGATGCGTGAAGTCAAACATTTGGGATCCAACATGGAGACTCAGACGTCCCAGTTTTTGGGCAATGGTATCGCCAGGGCACGGTTGTCAATGGTGCCCCCCCAGACCATCTACCCGAAAGTGACATTCCCTGACACGCTGCACCCCCCCGACCCAGCCCCACAACAGTCAGCACAACTGTGGGCAAAGCGGAGAAGACAACATCCTCCCTGGCTGGGAGGGGGGGGGAGTGGTCTACCCACACGAGGCCCCCGTACCACCTGATTGATCGCCCTGTGGGGCGTGGAGTACGAGCCCCCCCACTGAGGGTCGGACCGCAATGTCGGGCTTGTTAATTCTCCGGGATAGAACCTGGCCTGGGAAGGAGCCGGAATCTCGGGATGGTCCCGGCTGGGACTTGGACTAAAGAGGAAATGCTGGAAAATCTCAGCAAGTCTGGCAGCATCTGTAGGGAGAGAAAAGAGCGAACGTTTCGAGGACTTGGACTGTTGCTTTGTTGCTGCATTTTCTAACTGAGAGTCGGAAATAAAACTATTTTTGACTTTCCTCACTGACTGCAATATCCTGAAATCTCATAACCCAGTTGCCTTTCTTTATCTTTCTCCTCTTGGTTGATGTTTGTTTTCTCTCTGTCATGGGGGCAGCACAGTGGTTAGCACAGTTGCTTCACAGCTCTAGGGTCGCAGGTTTGATTCCCGGCTTGGGTCACTGTCTGTGCGGAGTCTGCACATCCTCCCCGTGTCTGCGGGGGTTTCCTCCGGGTGCTCCGGTTTCCCCCCACAGTCCAAAGATGTGCAGGTTAGATGGATTGGCCATGCTAAATTGCCCTTAGTGTCCAAATAACAGGTTAGGTGGGGTTACCTGGGTTATGGGGATAGGGTGGAGGTGTGGACCTTGGGTAGGGTGCTCTTTCCAAGGACCGGTGCAGACTCGATGGGCCGAATGGCCTCCTTCTGCACTGTAAATTCTATGATTCTATGACATATATTAGTATAAAAATGCCCTAATGCTCTTGACTGAGAAATAGCATCAAGCAGTGTTTTTACCCCTATTCACCCTCATAATTTATGTTTCATTCTAATCACTAGTCTTTCCTGAAGGTTATTGAGCTAGCAAAGGTTGGAAAGTCCCCATGAGTAAGGTGAAAGTTTGTTGGGATGATGAAATCAACCACCCATGACCATTGTTCGATTGTGTTTTAAATAAAGAATATCCTCTTTCTCATGTTTGCACAAAGAAAACAACATGAATTTGCTGTTTGTGGATCCACCCTCAATCCACTTTGCTCCATCATCATCGCCACACCTGGATTCTACTTGCTTTGTTGCAGATCAGCTCCAGCATGTTGAACAATACTGTACACCATGATGTGAGATCATCGCTGTCATTTGAATTGGTTATTTCCTCCGCCTACCAAGCTGTTTGTGCCACCATGTTTCCTGGAACATTGGGCACAAAACTGCTGACATTATGACAAGCCCGTGTGCCACTATACTGAACCTGGTTGTCTGTATACGGGGATATTTTTCAATTGACAGTTTTTCTTGAGGTTGTTTTCTTAAAGCTGTTGGCGAATTTTACAGATAACTTTTGTATTGATCAAGTGATATATTAATTTCTTACAAAAATATTTCTGTCATTTTATTGGAGACTTATAATGGTAGTAAAATATGAGAGCACTAATTAAAATCTTTGATCCAATCACTATCACATTTATACCATGAAATTCTAACCAGTGAAGCAAGTATTTCATGATTTGACCCTTTATATTTGAAATGGTGAGGGACAATGTCCAATTCTGATTTCAAAAAGAATTTGGATATATACTCGAAAAGGATAATTTTATTGGGGCAGTGGGAAAAGATCAGGAGGAGTGGGACTAATTGAAACTTGCCATGAGATGATGAGTCAACTATCCTTCAGTGCGAAGGTGGCACGTGGCGCAGTGGTTAGCACTGGGACTATGCTGATGACCCGGGTTCGAATCCCAGCCCTGGGTCACTGTCCGTGTGGAGTTTGCACATTCTCCACGTGTCTGCGTGGGTTTCGCCCCCACAACCCAAAGATGTGCAGCTTAGGTGGATTGGCCTCGCTAAATTGCCCCTTAATTGGAAAAAAAATAATAATTGGGTACTCTAAATTTATTTTTAAAACTATCCATCAGTGCTCGATTGTTCTATTTATGAATTATAGACTCACAGCTCAAAGGTTGTGAGCCTGTACAAGAACTGGGGCAATCTCAATGATTGCAACAACGATCCAGTGATCTCCCTGCTGAGCATCATGGGACAGGTATTTGCCGTGTTGCCCTTGACACCTATAGATCTTGGCTGAACATGTCCATCCCGGCTGAGGACACCAAAGTGTGTCTGCCCAGCCTGCATCCTCAGCCCACTCCTTTATGGTACTGAGATACAGAGAATATGGTCTTATGGTCTAACATATGGTGGGCAAGAAAAAGGACAGTTTCCATTTTTGCGGCATTTCTTGTCAGGACTTCATCATCCACTCAGAGGTCCTGGTGAATGCTAATTCCATCAGCAGATGCTCATTGCTAAGCCAATGATGCCTACACTGGCTTGGCCATGTTCGTTGGATAGATGATGGCTATATACCCAAAGTTTGACAAATTTATTAGAATTCTTTGAGGGTACTGAGCAGGGTAGATGAAGGGGAACCAATAGATGGAATATACTTGGCTTTCCAAAAAGCATTTGATGAGGTATCACACAAAGTGCTACTTAATGAGGTAAAACCCCATGATGTTGGGGGTAGTATATTAACATGGATAGAGGGTTGGTTAACTCAGTGTTTTTCAAACTTTTTTCCTGGCGAACACCATTCACAGAATGGCCGACTCTCGCAGTCCACATCACATTCCCAAAAGATTCTCCATTGTTACTTTTTAAAATGTCATAGTCATTGTTGGCACTTCTGTATTATTAAATGTAAAATTGTAAATTGAGCTGCTGTTTTACCTTAAACAACAGCTCCACCCTGACCTTGCTAAAGGGTGTAACGCAGGATTATTTTCTATCTTCACACCCATTAGTAACCCATTATTAACATTTGAAGAATTGCATGCAAGCGCTGGAAAGATTAACAGGCTCAATATTGCACAATTTTAACAATGCCATGTTCACGCGTTCAAAACCTAACACGACCTCGGATAGGAAATTAAACTGAAAACTTCAACTTCAGAAACAGGAGCCCTAATGGCTGAACTAGAAGCACAATCAGGCAGACTGTCACTCAACGCCCGTTTCTCAGTAACATATATAACATACTGAAAAAAACAATGCTAGGCGATGCGAGGCACAACTCAGCTGCAGACACATTCCATTCCATGCACCTGCAACATTTACCGGCTCCTGTACACATGAGTGTAGTTTAGTCGCCAGCTAATGTCATCCTTGGCGAACAATTCAAGCCCCTTTAAAGGTAGATGCCAAGGTCCTTGTGGTACAGGAACCAATTCAACTGATGGAGTCCATGTAGCCAGATCGCAGTGACTTGGGGATGGGCACCTGGGAAGAGGGGGTGGAGAGCGGTGTGGGAGGTTATGAACAAAAGAGGCACCCTTGAAGGACGAGAGCTGGTGTGGAGAGACATTTGGAAGTGGATGGAGTGGACATAGGGGCTTGTAGGGCTGGAGGAGCCTGTATGTCCAGGTTAACTGAGAGAATGATAAAAAAAACCACAGGGTTTGTTTGTGACACAGTAAACTCACAAAATAATACACCTCGTGACTCTGAACACAAGGGCAGGGAATGACACCCAAAGAGGATTTTACAGGTCTCTGACTGCAAACTGCCCAACTACACTGTGGCCCAGAGAGGCAAAGAGGAGCACGGCACCGTCTTCTCCATCAGCCTCGCGCGGTCATACCCTGTACAGCAGCGACAATTTACCCAGAGAGACAACAGTAAACATGGTCAGCAGGGCAGCACGGCGGCGCAGTGGTTAGCACTGCTGCCTCACGGCGCCGAGGTCCCAGGTTCAATCCCGGCTCTGGGTCACTGTCCGTGTGGAGTTTGCACATTGTCTGCGTGGGTTTCACCCCCACAACCCAAAGATGTGCAGGGTAGGTGGATTGGCCACGCTAAATTGCCCCTTGATTGGAGAAATGAATTGGGTACTCTAAAAATAAAAAATAAAACATGGTCAGGTGACGTTTGGGATTATTTTTGGTGACATTGCGGCGAGTCATCCACACCATCCCGCGACCCAGCCGCACCATCCCGCGACCCAGCCACACCATCCCGCGACCCATCCACACCATCCCGCGACATATCCACACCATCCCGCGACCCATCCACACCATCCCGCGACCCATCCACACCATCCCGCGACCCATCCACACCATCCCGCGACCCAGCCACACCATCCCGCGACCCAGCCACACCATCCCGTGACCCAGCCACACCATCCCGCGACCCATCCACACCATCCCGCGACCCATCCACACCATCCCGCGACCCATCCACACCATCCCGCGACCCATCCACACCATCCCGCGACCCAGCCACACCATCCCGCGACCCATCCACACCATCCCGCGACCCATCCGAACCATCCCGCGACCCATCCACACCATCCCGCGACCCATCCGCACCATCCGCACCATCCCGCGACCCATCCACACCATCCCGCGACCCATCCGCACCATCCGAACCATCCCGCGACCCATCCACACCATCCCGCGACCCATCCGCACCATCCGCACCATCCCGCGACCCATCCACACCATCCCGCGACCCATCCACACCATCCCGCGACCCATCCGCACCATCCGCACCATCCCGCGACCCAGCCACACCATCCCGCGACCCATCCGCACCATCCGCACCATCCCGCGACCCATCCGCACCATCCGCACCATCCCGCGACCCAGCCACACCATCCCGCGACCCATCCGCACCATCCGCACCATCCCGCGACCCATCCGCACCATCCACACCATCCCGCGACCCATCCACACCATCCCGCGACCCATCCACACCATCCCGCGACCCATCCGCACCATCCGCACCATCCCGCGACCCATCCACACCATCCCGCGACCCATCCACACCATCCCGCGACCCATCCGCACCATCCGCACCATCCCGCGACCCATCCACACCATCCCGCGACCCATCCACACCATCCCGCGACCCATCCGCACCATCCGCACCATCCCGCGACCCATCCACACCATCCCGCGACCCAGCCGCACCATCCCGCGACCCATCCGCACCATCCCGCGACCCATCCACACCATCCCGCGACCCATCCACACCATCCCGCGACCCATCCACACCATCCCGCGACCCAGCCACACCATCCCACGACCCATCCACACCATCCCGCGACCCATCCACACCATCCCGCGACCCATCCACACCATCCCGCGACCCATCCCGCGACCCATCCCGCGACCCATCCACACCATCCCGCGACCCATCCACACCATCCCGCGACCCATCCACACCATCCCGCGACCCAGCCACACCATCCCGCGACCCATCCACACCATCCCGCGACCCATCCGCACCATCCCGCGACCCATCCACACCATCCCGCGACCCATCCACACCATCCCGCGACCCATCCACACCATCCCGCGACCCATCCGCACCATCCCGCGACCCAGCGCACCATCCCGCGACCCAGCCACACCATCCCGCGACCCATCCACACCATCCCGCGACCCATCCGCACCATCCCGCGACCCATCCACACCATCCCGCGACCCAGCCACACCATCCCGCGACCCATCCACACCATCCCGCGACCCATCCACACGATCCCGCGACCCAGCCAGACCATCCCGCGACCCAGCCACACCATCCCGCGACCCATCCGCACCATCCCGCGACCCATCCACACCATCCCGCGACCCAGCCACACCATCCCGCGACCCATCCACACCATCCCGCGACCCATCCACACCATCCCGCGACCCAGCCGCACCATCCCGCGACCCATCCACACCATCCCGCGACCCAGCCACACCATCCCGCGACCCAGCCACACCATCCCGCGACCCATCCGCACCATCCCGCGACCCATCCACACCATCCCGCGACCCATCCACACCATCCCGCGACCCATCCACAGGTCACAACCCCCACTTTGAAAATCTCTGGGCTAACTGATAAAAGATATAAAGTTGGGATAAGAGAGGCATTTTCAGGATGGCAACCTGTAACTAGTGGAGTACCACAAGGATCAGTGCTGGGATCACAATTATTACAATATATATGAATGACTTGGACAAGGGAAGTGAATGTATAATTGTCAAGTTTGTAGATGACGCAAAAATAGGTGGGAAGGTAAGTGGTGAGGATGGCACAGAGGGTCTACACAGGCTGGGTGAGTGGGCAAAAACTTGGCAGATGGAATGTAATGTAGGAAAATGTGAAGTTCTGCACTTTGGTAGGAAGAATAAAGGAGCTGAATGTTATTTAAATGGAGAGAGACGGCAGAAAGCTGCAGCACAGAGGGATCTGGGAGTCCCCGTGTATAGGAGCTAACATGCAAGTGCAGCAGGTAATTTGGAAGGCAAATAGAATATTGGCTTTTATTTCAAAGGAAATGGAAAATAAAATAGGGAAATCCTGCTAAAACTATACACAGCATTGGTTAGACCCCACTTGGACCATGTGAACAGTTTAAGTCCATTTGTCTCAGGAAAGATATACCGGCATTGGAGGAAGTCCAGAGAAGGTTGACTCGGTTGATCTGGGTATGGAGGGATTTTCTTATGAGGAGAGGTTGAGTAGGTTGGGCCTGTGCTCATTGGAGTTTAGAAGAATGAGAGGCGACCTTATTGAGACAGATCGGATTCTCAGGTGGTTTGACAGGATCGATGCTGAGAGGTTGTTTCCCCGTGTGGGAGAGTCTGGGACCAGAGGGCAGAATCTCAGAGTGAGGGGTCACCCATTTCACACAGAGATGAGGAGGAATTTCTTCTCTCAGAGGGGAGTGAATCTGTGGAATTCTTTACCGCAGAGAGCTGTCACACGACCCGCCTCCCATCCACTGACTCTATCCACACCTCCCGCTGCCTGGGGAAAGCGGGCAGCATAATCAAAGACCCCTCCCACCCGGCTTACTCACTCTTCCAACTTCTTCCATCGGGCAGGAGATACAGAATTCTGAGAACACGCACGAACAGACTCAAAAACAGCTTCCCCAATGTCACCAGACTCCTAAATGACCCTCTTATGGACTGACGTCATTAACACTACACCCTGTATGCTTCATCCGATGCCAGTGCTTATGTAGTTACATTGTATACCTTGTGTTGCCCTATTATGTATTTTCTTTTTATTTTATTTTATTTTCATGTACTAAATGATCTGTTTAAGCTGCTCGCAGGAAAATACTTTTCACTGTACCTCGGTACACGTGACAATAAACAAATCCAATCCAATGAACAGGCGTCATTTTTCATAGAACCTCTCGATCGCGCCTCTCAAGGTGACGGCTAAAACACCTCCCCTCCACCCCCCTGTCTGTAACTCCGGCAAGTCCGACACCTCAAGTGTGGCCCCTCGGGGAATGGGCTCCAAATCCATTTGCAAGATTGCTGACATGCTGTTGAATGAAGTTACTGTGAAAATCCCCGAGTCGCCACACTCCGGCGCCTGTTCGGGTACACGGAGGGAGAATTCAGAATGTCCAATTCACCTAACAGCACGTCTTTCGGGACTTATGGGAGGAAACCGGAGCACCCGGAGGAAACCCACGCAGACACGGGGAGAACGTGCAGACTCCACACAGACAGCAACCCAAGCCGGGAATTGAACCTGGGACCCTGGTGCTGTGAAGCAACTGTGCTAACCATTGTGCTACCGTACTTTGCAGGCTCGACAGGGCTGAGTTAGCCTTGGTCGATGCTGGGTGGTCCGTCTGGTTTCATTCCTTATCCAATTTCCTGTAGCAGCTTGATCCAACTGAGTGGCTTGCTGGACCATTTAAGAGCCAAAACGTTGATGTGGGTTTGGAGTCATGTGTCGGCCGGACAAGGTAAGGAAGGCAGTTTTCCTGCTCGAAAGGACATTCGTGAAGCAGCTGAGTTTTTACGACATTCAACCATGGTTTCATGGTAGGGTGGCTGTGGCGCAGTGGTTAGCACTGGGACTACGGTGCTGAGGACCCGGGTTCGATCCCGGCTCTGGGTCACTGTCCATGTGGAGTTTGCACATTCTCCCTGTGTCTGAGTGGGTTTCACCCCCACAACCCAAAGGTGTGCAGGGTAGGTGGATTGGCCTCGCTAAATTGCCCCTTAATTGGAAAAACCCGATAGTTTCATGGTCATTTAAAAAAATATCAGCATGTGATGGGATTCAAACCCAGTTCCCAGAGTATTACCCGGGATGTCTGGACAATATCACACTGTACCACCACCTCTCCTCCTGCCTGCTCCATGTCCCTTGTTGATAAAAAAGCGCGTCTTTCATGATCTCAGGATGTTCCTACGTGTTTTACAACTGATGAAGCTCTAATAAACTTAGTGTGTAGTAGGATATGCAGCACACAATTCTTAATCTCCCAGAGGCTGCTGTTACCTAAATGCCTAGATAACCCATTATACTGATGTGATACGTGAGAAATATTTGGCGGAGCAGTGGGAAACTGTCCTGTTCTGCTTCACGTCGTGTCGGGGGATCTTTTATATTCGTCTGAGAGGCAGATAGTTTAAAGTCTCATCCAAGTTAAGACATCTCCAACAGTATATTCTCTCAGTGCATCAGCTTGGGTTATACGCTCAGCTCTCTGGCCTGGAAGTTGTACCGATTTACTTCGAACTCAATGACAAGAGAGCGACAACTCTGCAAAAGCTGAAACTGAAGCGCAAGATAATAATTTGCTGCTGCAAACGATTGTTGAAGTACATCCGATAGATGATTTGACAGAGAATTAGATAGTTGCTTCAAAAGGAGGACTGTTGAAGTGGGTGGAATGAGACATGGGGATACACGCTGGTGCTGACTTGATTGAGGTGACGGCTTGTTTCTGTGCTGTAACTTCGATGGATCCCAAGTGGGAGAGTCATTAAGAAGTCTTTATACTTATTGGCCTCCCCTGTGTAAATACAGACTGCCACAGATAACTCAAGGGGATTGAGGAGCTCAGCTGGTATTTAGTGATATAAACTCCAGACTGTGCAGGTGTAAACGGTCCCTGTCACCCAGACGCCAGTCTGTTAGTGCCACTGATTTGCAGAGTACTCTTGTGAATATCCAGTTCACAATTCATGTTTCAGAATATAACTTTTAATTTTAGGAATTAAAGTGTTAAAATTAAGGTAAATGGAAAACTGTTTGAGAAACTGGTAATAATTCAAATGTAAAGACCATTCAAACAAGCTTGAAGTTGATTACAGTTAAACGGTAGGTAATGTTCATCTTCCAGGTCAGAGTTAGCAGTCTGAAAGCCATAAGCAACAGAAGGTCTTCTATCTTGGCATAATAGAGCCAGGAGGGTTGCCATTCCTTTAATGAAATATTTACATTACCCCTGGCAGTGGTCCTGCCTGCCACCATGCCCTCCCACCTGATGACTACACGCCTGGCACCAACCCGCCCAGCACCATAACATGCCCAGCAGTGCAGCCCATGCCTGCCCCCCCCCCCCATCCCCTCCCCCTCTGTGATCAATGATGAATGTGGCTCACGATGCCCTCTCTGTGCATCTGGGGACACGGCTAGACCCAGCGGTAGTGCACGGAAGGTTAAGCAGGTTCACCCCCCTTTCCAAGGTCGCCCCCCCCCCACGGGCGCTCCCCCACTACCACCACTCCCCCCCCCGAGAACTGGGGCAGCAGCCCCGGTGCCCCTGGGCTAATTGCCCAGATGGCTACTCACCTCCTCGGATCCCCAGAACGGCCATTCCGCCAGCTTCACATTTTTAGAAAGATGTACTGATCGGTGACCATGTTACCACTTGTTGGGGAGGTGGTTAAATCACAGGGGGAGGGGGGGCGTTAGATAGGGGGTCGTTCCCATTAATTGTATGGAGATTGGGCTTAAGTGGTGATTAAGAGGGGCTGGTTTAGCACAGTGGGCTAAACAGCTGGCTTGTAATGCAGAACAAGGCAGCAGCGCGGTTCAATTCCCGTACCAGCCTCCCCGAACAGGCACCGGAATGTGGCGACTAGGGGCTTTTCACAGTAACTTCATTGAAGCCTACTTGTGACAATAAACGATTATTATTATTATTGGTTTCATGGAACGCTACGGCGGGTTCCTGAATTCGCCAATGGGAGAAGGCCAGTTAGATCGCAAACGGATTGGTGCCTGCCGCAGCTGGCCTGTCCCACAATCTAACGGCCCAGTCTCGCTCTCGCTCAAGCATGATACGCCCATAAAATCGTGTCTATTGAGAGAAAGGTGGAGTTCTTGACATGACGTGCAGAATATTGGAGAGATATTGCTGACCAAATCATAATAGTTAATAACAGATGGGCTGAATGGCCTCCTTCTGCGCCGTCGTGATTCGATGATTCGATGATTCGATGATAAAGAGAATGTTGAAACTTCCAATATGTGACTTAAATTAGTTCAAAATGATGGGTTTGACTTTATGGAGAATGCCACAAATGGGGGGAGTGATCTACCTCCCGGTTGCCACCAACACAGTAATAATCCTCCCTCTGTTGGATAATTAGAGCATCCACAGGATCAGGCAGTAGATCAATGATATAAGATCTGTATGTCACTTTAGGATGACAGTACTGGTCAGAGGGTGTGTTGTGTTAATTGTATATTAATTATGTTTAATTGCATGTGGCTAATAGGCATTAACTGAGGATTCACATGGCCCCGATCATTAGACACAGACTGAAACTTTGGTGTTAGTGATTTAGAATGGGAGGTGATTGATTGTAATGGGTACATGTTTGGAACCCTCCCCTGCTGCTATGGAGAGAGATGGTGGATAATACTCATTCCTAGCTCCTTACATGGTAAATAGAAAATAAAAACTATACTTTGTGTGGCCAGGTAACACCACAATGCTTGTCGTATCAATCTTGTTTTTAATTACTTTATTTGCTGTACAGAACAATGATTTACTCAGCAGTGAAGGACAGCTCAGAGCTCTTTACACGGGGGAGAGAGGACAGTAGACATGGGCCTGGGCACATTACAGGTGATGAACTCTGAAGAGTATTGGCTGGAATCTCTGTCCCTGAGACTAAGGGCAAGATTCTCCACTTTTCTCCAGAGCATGTACCTAGTTTTATGACCAAAAAGTCAGCGGGGGCCCCGCTCCGATGCTCCGCCCGGCGGCGGCTCCGCTCCGATGCTCCGCCCGGCGGCGGCCCCGCTCCGATGCTCCGCCCGGCGGCGGCCCCGCTCCGATGCTCCGCCCGGCGGCGGCCCCGCTCCGATGTTCCGCCCGGCGGCGGCTCCGCTCCGATGCTCCGCCCGGCGGCGGCTCCGCTCTGATGCTCCGCCCGACGGGGGGCTAGCAGCGGGGGCCCCGTTCCGATGCTCCGCCCGGCGGTGGTCCCGCTCCGATGCTCCGCCCGGCGGGGGGCTAGCAGCGGGGGCCCCGTTCCGATGCTCCGCCCGGCGGGGGGCTAGCAGCGGGGGCCCCGCTCCGATGCTCCGCCCGGCGGGGGGCTAGCAGCCGTGCCACGTAAAGCCCCCGGCTTCACCTGCAGATACGGATGGAGAATGGCCGGGCCCGGGGCCGCGCGCAGCAGCCTGTGGCAGCCGCACTGTACAACATGGGGCCGGCCGAAGACGGACCCAGCCTGCCAGATAGTGCCCCCCCTGTAACCCCCCCTCGCCACCACCGCACCACTCCCCACCAGTCCCCCCAGGCCCCGCTGAAGCCCCCCTGTCTGCCAGCGCAACGGCTCCCCACCCCCCGACTGTGGCAGCACTGGACACCGTCCGCAGCTGCTACGCGAGGTCCCCGAAAACTGAGAGGACAAGCGGCCGGCGCCGTGGGGAAGTCGGCCCATCGGGGGGGGGCCTCACGGTGACGTCCTGAGGCCGTCTCTACGCCGTGCGGCGCACTCCCCGATGATGCTGTTTTTGTGGGGGAGGAGCATCTGAAAATCGGCATCTCCCCCGAATTTGGCGAATTATCCGCCCATCGCAGAACGCAATGTTGTCGTCGCCAATCGGAGAATCCAGCCCTAATCCTCCGGGGCAGGATTCGTGGAGTTCCACAACTGCTAAACTGGTGCTGCATCCGGACCCATTCAGCGAGTGTTCAGGGGTTATTACCGACACCACGTGGAGCACAATCGATTCCAATGAGAAACGGGGCCGGATTCGCCAGGTTCGTGATCGACACTCAGGAGGCTGACAAGCTGCAAGAGAATATCATTTAAATTGTTAGAGACTGCAGAATGTTGCAGTTCAGCGGGATCTAGGTTTCCGTGTACGTTAATCCTAAAAAATAACCTGTAGGTGCAGAATATAATTAGGAAGGCAGATGGAAATTTAGCCTTTATTGCACGGGAGATGGAATATAAAATCAGGAAAGTCTTATTACAACACTCGGGGTTGGTTTAGCACACTGGGCTAAATCGCTGGCTTTGAAAGCAGACCGAGGCAGGCCAGCAGCACGGTTCAATTCCCGCACCAGCCTCCCCGAACAGGCGCCGGAATGTGGCGACTAGGGGCTTTTCACAGTAACTTCATTTGAAGCCTACTTGTGACAATAAGCGAATTTCATTTCATAGAGGCCATTGGTGAGAGTGCTGAGCTTCGGTGTAAGCTGCTGGTGGATTTGGGGGTGTTGGGGACAAACTTGCAGAATTCCTGCTCAGTCAGCCCGAGCTGAATCCTGTCACAATGGTGCAGAACGTTTGTATAAAGTGGGTGAAGTGCAATAATATTTTTGCCGTGGTGAGGGTCCAATTATTCTAACACAGTTACTTGTCTTGTCACTGAGTGAAAAAGGTTTCCAAAGGTTTTCATTAGCCCTTATCGGTGGAATGACACACAGATCAGCTCACTGTTCATCTGATATGACAGACGTCAGTTCTCCCTGGATTTGTTTACGTAAGATAAGCAAATGACACAAACAGACATTGGCACCATACGACTGAGGTCACAATCACAAAGTCCATATTTTTACCATCCATCCTGATGAAAGTGTGATTTCGATAGCACGTTTCTGAATCACAGGATGCTCCAAAGTTCTTCACAGCCAATGAACTTTTTAAACCATTGTCACTGTTGTAAGGATCCTCATGTTCAATCCCTGTCTGTTCCCAATTTCTCCTTTTAATTTCTGTTATTCTTTTGGCGATTTCAATTTTTGTACATGGTCAAGTACATTAGCCCATTAGTACATAGGGGCAGCACGCTAGCACAGTGGTTAGCACAATTGCTTCACAGCTCCAGGGTCCCAGGTCCGATTCCAGCTTGGGTCACTGTCTGTGCGGAGTCTGCACATCCTCCCCGTGTGTTCGTGGGTTTCCTCCGGGTGCTCTGGTTTCCTCCCACAGTCCAAAGATGTGCAGGTTAGATGGATTGGCCATGATAAATTGCCCTTAGTGTCCAAAATTACCCTTAGTGTTGGGTGGGGTTACTGGGTTATGGGGATAGGGTGGAGGTGTTGACCTTGGGTAGGGTGCTCGTTCCAAGAGCCGGTGCAGACTCGATGGGCCGAATGGCCTCCTTCTGCACTGTAAATTCTATGATAATCTATGATAATGTGCCTTTAAGATGGACTTCACCTTTAATTTGAATGACTAGTAAACTGAGGAATGACCTATGACCTAAGGCAAGGCAGGTTGCAAGAAAATGTTTACATTTCAGATCAGCAGATTCCAGGGAGATCAGTGCTGACACATCTTGATGGACTTGGCTGTCGGTCAATAAACCGACTCGAATTACCAGGCCTTGTCAATAGATCATGCTGATTGGTCGGGATTTTCTCTGGAATGTTCGTTCCTCTGTGAGGCTGTGTTTTCTCTCCCAGTTTCATTTTGAACTCAGAGCTGGGAGCTTTTTCTGAGTCTCTCTCTGATGTTTTAAACCTCTCTGAAACACCCTGATTGAAACTCTGTTTTCTCCTCCGTAAAGCTGGAGGGCATTCTAGTGAGACTAGAAGGGGAGACAAAGAGAATCTGAAGGAAACAGGCCTGAGGCTGATCCTTTGAGTGAGGGCCAGGTTAATAAAAGTTAAAGTGACTCTCCAGAGGAAATCCGACTACCTGCGAGTACTTGTTAAATGCTGCTGCCAGAAGATCATCTCTAACACTACACTACCGGTGGTTTCGATCGCTAAGCATCCTTTAAACCTTTATCATTTTTACCCCTTCGCCCTCTTCTGTGTGTGTCTGCTTTGTGTGTGTTTGGGTGAAGCGTGGGATGGTAATGTTTCTTTTATAAATAAACAGTTATTGTGTTCAACTTACAAACTTATTAAGCAGTCAAAAGGGCAAAGATTCTGCAAATTTTATATAAATTATTGGTTAATTCACTTGTGTTGTGACTCCGGGGTCTGCGGGGCTGGAATAGACCGTGCACTGGCCCAGGATGATTGTGTTGTGACTCTAGGGTCTGCGGGGCTGGAATAGACCGTGCACTGGCCCAGGATGATTGTGTTGTGACTCTAGGGTCTGCGGGGCTGGAATAGACCGTGCACTCACCTGAAGTGTCTTAACACTGTTATAATGTAGGAAATGCAGCAGCCAATTTGCTCATTGCACAGTCTCACAAGAGCAATGAAATACAGAACCAGATCATTAGTTTCAGGTATTAATTGAAGGCAAAATATATGTGAGTACTTGGAAGAAATCCCTTCTCGTCTTTGAATAATACTACGGAAAGATACAGCCTCAGGGGCAGCACGGTAGCACAGTGGTTAGCACTCCTGCCTCACGGCACCGAGGTCCCAGGTTCAATCCCAGCCCCGGGTCCGTGTGGAGTTTGCACATTTCCCCCGTGCCTGCGTGGGTTTCGCCCCCACAACCCAAAGATGTGCAGGGTAGGTGGATTGGCCACGCTAAATTGCCCCTTAATTGAAAAGACCGAGCCTCAGTTTGACGTTGGATCTACAGGTAACTTTTAAACAATCCCATCATCTCAAAAAGAGTATGGAGTTCTGTAGGTCCTGATTCACATTTATCCTTCAACTAACATCACTAAAAACAGATTCAACTTGTTGCTGTTTCAGGCCCTTTGCTGCCCTATTTCCCGATGGTACAAATATGCTTCAGTAGCATTTAATTGGCTTTGAAGCATTTTTGAACATCCTTAGTGAAGTGCTATGTACTGCAAATTCTTCAATTCTTCCAGTTGTGTCAAGATATCTTTTCAGTATTATGGGCCGGATTCTCCGGCCTCCCAGCCGCCTGTTTCCCGGTGATGGGAAGCGACAGACTGTTCACCGGCAGCGGGATTCCCTGTTCCCGCCGCTGTCAATGGGAGGCCCGCAGGCGGGGGGGGGGGGGGGGTGTACGCTGGGGGTGGGACCGGGGGATCTGGCTACCCGCAAACAGCGGGACAATTCCAGCCTATATCCCACATGACAGCATTCATTGTAGCAAAATATCCATCATATATAATCCCAGTTCATAAGCTGTGGATGGTTGTTCATTGTTAGTATGGAATACCTGCCTGACCTCAAAAACCTGTAGACTATGTATAACCTGATGGATATCCATGACGACACCAACAAAACCTGATGGTTAAAAGAGCTAACTCTGTATCAAGCGAAGGACTATGGGAGCAGCAAAGAACAGAATGTGCAGCCATGGAAGAGGCATAGATAGTGACTGGACAGTGCCTGTCGCTATGCCTGATTAGTAAGTATGCAGACAACACAAAGGTTGGTGGAATTGCGGATAGCGATGAGGACTGTCAGAGGATACAGCAGGATTTAGATTGCCTGGAGACTTGGGCGGAGAGATGGCAGATGGAGTTTAATCCGGACAAATGTGAGGTAATGCATTTTGGAAGGTCTAATGTAGGTAGGGAATATACAGTGAATGGTAGAACCCTCCAGAGTATTGAAAGTCAGAGAGATCTAGGTGTACAGGTCCACAGATCACTGAAAGGGGCAACACAGGTGGAGAAGGTAGTCAAGAAGGCAAACGGCATGCTTCCCTTCATTGGCTGGGGCATTGAGTATAAGAATTGGCAAGTCATGTTGCAGCTGTATAGAACCTTAGTTAGGCCACACTTGGAGTATAGTGTTCAATTCTGGTCGCCACACTACCAGAAGGATGTGGAGGCTTTAGAGAGGGCGCAGAAGAGATTTACCAGGATGTTGCCTGGTATGGAGGGCATTAGCTATGAGGTGCGGTTGAATAAACTCGGTTTGTTCTCACTGGAACGACGGAGTTTGAGGGGCGACCTGATAGAGGTATACAAAATTATGAGGGGCATAGACAGAATGGAGAGTCAGAGGCTTTTTCCCAGGGTAGAGGGGTCAATTACTAGGGGGCATAGGTTTAAGGTGCGAGGGGCAAGGTTTAGAGGAGATGTACGAGGCAAGTTTTTTACACAGAGGGTAGTGGGTGCCTGGAACTCGCTGCCGGAGGAGGTGGTGGAAGCAGGGACGATAGGGACATTTAAGAGGCATCTGGACAAATACATGAATAGGATGGGAATAGAGGGATACGGACCCAGGAAGTGTAGAAGATTGTAGTTTAGACGGGCAGCATGGTCGGTACAGGCTTGGAGGGCCGAAGGGCCTGTTCCTGTGCTGTACATTTCTTTGTTCTTTGTTCTTTGTTCTTAAACAGATAGTGATTGAAACCCCCGTGTGTCATGTTCCTGGGAGAAATACGACTCCCTGAGGGAGACAGGACTCTGTGCATTTGTGACCAAAGACACAGTGATTGATTCGTGCCTGTCCTGTGAGAATATGACTAGAAGCATGATCAGTGCCAGCAAGATCTGGATAAGAAGGAGAGACAAAGAAACATCGGGAGCAGTAACCCAGGACAGAACACCGAAGAGGAAGCGGCAAGATCCCGACACAGGGACTTGGAGACATTGGAACGAAACCCATCGCAAGGGAGTCTGATCACCTCACCTCACCACAGGTGGTATCTAAGTCCGAGTGGTGAGTTTAGATATTTGGAGTGTTGACATCTTTGAATCATAGAATAATAGAATTTACAGTGCAGAAGGAGGCCATTCGGCCCATCGAGTCTGCACCGGCTCTTAGAAAGAGCACCCTACCCAAGCACACACCTCCACCCTATCCCCTTAAGGGCAGCACGATAGCACTGTGGTTAGCACAATTGCTTCACAGCTCCAGGGTCCTAGGTTCGATTCCCGGCTTGGGTCACTGTCTGTGCGGAGTCTGCACATCCTGTGTGTGCGTGGGTTTCCTCCGGGTGCTCCGGTTTGCTCCCACAGTCCAAAGACGTGCAGGTTAGGTGGATTGGCCATGATAAATTGTCCTTAGTGTCCAAAATTGCCCTTAGTGCTGGGTGAGGTTACTGGGTTATGGGGAAAGGGTGGAGGTGTGGGCTTGGGTAGGGTGCTCTTTCCAAGGGCCGGTGCAGACTCGACGGGCCGAATGGCCTCCTTCTGCACTGTAAATTCTATGATAACCCAGTAATCCCACCCAACACTAAGGGCAATTTTGGACACTAAGGGCAATTTATCATGGCCAATCCACCTAACCCGCACAACTTTGGACTCTGGGAGGAAACCGGAGCACCCGGAGGAAACCCACGCACACACGGGGAGGATGTGCAGACTCCGCACAGACAGTGACCCAAGCCGGAATCGAACCTGGGACCCTGGAGCTGTGAAGCAATTGTGCTAACCACTGTGCTACCGTGCTGCCCTTGGCTAACAAAGTAAGTCAGGGTTTGAATGCTTTGTGTGTAACAAAGTTTGATACTTTGTGTACTAGAGTTTGTGTGGTAGTTTTTGATCGTTTTGTGGTAAGTTTTGTGGTAATTTGGTAGAAGACAAAAATGGAGATTTATTGTACAGTAATTCGAGAGTTTGAGTGTCTTTGTCAATGGTATCAGTTCTCCCGAGTTCAAGGTTAACATTTGATTTTGGGAAGTATGTGGAATTGTGCTCATGACATCATCCAGAGTTTGCGATGTCTCCAGGAATGGGGCGTAGTTGGCAGACGGCCATGGGTCATACAGGTGCATCTTAAATATCAGCCTGTCCTATTGGGCTGAAAAATACCCTCACCTGTCTGTCCCCAAAGAAGTTGGGAGGCCCCATTGAGACCCCGGAATGCTCCCTTTAGCTCCATGTATGAGGGAACTGATACCTAAAGAACAGGAAAGGCTGTCGGAATTCTTCAGGCCAGTCCGCTTTTCCGGACCGTGTGTGTAGCCCAGGTGCGGCTCCTTCTACTCCTGGAGCCCAGTACCCCTCATCTCACTCAGAGTATCAGCCTTTACTCTTGACTGAGCTGAGGAACTAGGGACTCTTTGTTTGGGGCTTGTAAAGGATGAGTGAGGGTTCGATTCCCGAACCAACCAGAAAATCCCAGAAATGCTGGGAACTCAACGCATTTGCCGCTTTCCAGTTGGAGCACTGTAACCCTGCCAGAATTACAATGGGAGTGGAGCAGACTCACGGAATCGTAGCATGATTACCGCACAAAGGGAAACTATTCGGACTATCGTCCCCATGCTGCCTGTCTGCAAAAGCAACTCCTGGAAATCCAAGACCAATATATCTTGTTCATTTTATTTGCAAAGTAGAGAGTTTCAAAAACCAATGGCATGGATCACAATTACAAACTGCTGCAGACGCAGTAAATCTGAAATAGAAACTGGAAATGCTGAGCAGGCCTGACAGCGTCTGTGGAGAGAGAAAGAACATTTGCAAGTCAGCAACCTGAAGGTTGAGTTGAGATATTAACTGTTTTCCTCTCTCCATTGATGCTGCCAGACCAGCTGAGTAACTCGGTGTTTATGTGTGACACAGCCTCCTGCAACAAGCTGTAAAGTGGATACTTTCTTCCGATGGTGTGTGGCCGACGGTAAGAGATGAATAAATCCAATCTCCATTTCTTCACTCATATATCCTCAAACACAACCTCATATTCCTACAAACAGCAGCTTGCGAAGTGAAATCACTTTGAAAGATTTGTAAGAGGTGAAGCTGAATTCTTCCATCATCAGTGATGTCCAAAGTGCTTGCTGATAGAGCCAGCCGATAATTTTGGGAAGGGCATTGTCTCAGTCTCAGTATCTTCCACTCGTTCCTCATAAATATTCAGCACATCCGCTGAGGTACCTGCAAAATATGATGGGACCTGTCAGTGAGTGGGTTGGATTTCCTCTCAATCCCCTCCCCTCTTACTATGACCATGCTGGAGGCAGGAGGTACCAAGGATGCCTGGACAGTGTAAGTTTGTCTTGCTCATCGATAGTAGTTACACAGGAGAATGATACTTTTTGATTTTACTTTTATTACCAGATAACACTGCAATTAAGTTACTATGAAAGGCCCCTAGTCGCCACACTCCGGCGCCTGTTCGGGTACACTGAAGGAGAATTCAGAATGTCCAAATCACCTAACCTGCACGTCTTTGGACTGTGGGAGGAAACCGGAGCACCCGGAGGAAACCCACGCAGACACGGGGAGAACGTGCAGACTCCGCACAGACAGTGACCCAAGCAGGGAATCGAACCTGGGACCCTGCCGCTGTGAAGCAACAGTGTCACCCACTGTTTTTTAAAATAAATTTAGAGTACCCAATTCATTTTTCAATTAAGGGGAAATTTAGTGTGGCCAATCCACCTACCCTGCACATCGTTGGCTTGTGAGGGGCGAAACCCATGCAAGGCAAATGCAATGTTAGCATTCATGTCAAGGTGGCTAGAATACAAGGCCAGGGATGTATTCCTGAGGCTGTATAAGGCTCTGGTCAGACCCCATTTGGAGTATTGTGAGCAGTTTTGGGCCCTGTATCTAAGGAAGGATGTGTTGGCCTTGGAAAGGGTCCAGAGGAGGTTCACAAGAATGATCCCTGGAATGAAGAGCTGGTCGTATGAGGAACAGTTGAGGATTCTGGGTCTGTACTCGTTGGAGTTTAGAAGGATGAGGGGGGATCTTATTGAAACTTACAGGATACTGCGGGGCCTGGATAGAGTGGACGTGGAGATGTTTCCACTTGTAGGAATAACTAGAACCAGAGGACACAATCTCAGACTAAAGGGACAATCCTTTAAAACAGAGATGGGGAGGAATTTCTCCAGCCAGAGGGTGGTGAATCTGTGGAACTCTTTGCCGCAGACGGCTGTGGAGACCAAATCACTGAGTGCCTTTAAGACAGAGATAGATACGTTCTTGATTAATAAGGGGATCAGAGGTTATGGGGAAAAGGGGCTGAGAAAATATCAGCCATGATTGAATGGCGGAGCAGACTCGATGGGCCGAGTGGCCTAATTCTGCTCCTATTTCCTATGGTGTTATGGCACTTCGGAAGTGCCATAATGGCAATGCCCAGGCGACATTGGGGGTGCTAGGGTACCTGAGGGTATCTGTCCAAAACCCGACCACCCATCGACTTCTCACCGCCTGGGAGATGCGCCCCCCCCCCCCCCCCCCCCCCCCCCAAGTGCCGGTTAACCTGGTCCAGTGCGAAACAGCACTCGTTCAGGGTCCCCAAGGCATGGGGGTTAGATCCTGCGAGGGGCTTCTCGTGAGATTTACCAGCCTCGCCACGTGCCAAGTCGGACGTGGCCTTAGTTATTTTTGGGGGTCTTGGTCAGTTTCTCCCCAGTCAAGCCCACACTTCGAAATTGTTTTCGACACTGACGAGCTGAACTGCTGGTGAGGCCGGCTCCTCAGAGATCGGGACGGCATTTTGAAAGGGTGCCCTATCTCTAAGTGAGCTTCAGGGTCCCCCACACCCCCAACCACAAGCAAGGTTACCCCCACACACCTGGGCAATACACCACCTCCCCTAAAAGTAAGGACACCTCTTTTTAGACCTCCCCATACCCTCTTTCTAGCCCCCCTTTTAAGGACTCCCACTCTTAAACCCCCACTACCTTTAATAAACACACTGCCCCTTTAATACAGTAAGAAGTCTTCATTCACCTGAGGAAGGAGCAGCGCTCCGAAAGCTAGTGACATCGAAACAAACCTGTTGGACTTTAACCTGGTGTTGTAAGACTTCGTACTGTGCTCACCCCAGTCCAACGCCGGAATCTCCACATCATGGCTAGCTTTAATACAGCCCACTGTCCCTTTAATACAACACATGGCCCCTTTAATACAGCTTTTGTGAGGGCCACGAAGAATCCAGCACGAGTTTTAAGGATACAAAGTGTGGTGGTATGTATTAGGGGTAATACGGTACACCATGAATGCCGAGGAGCTATTGGAGGACAGATGCTGGGTCCCGATTGGATCTGCCGCCTACTGGGCTCCACCCAGATAGGCGGGGTATAAGAACCTGGGTTAATCCCCGCAGCTGCATTCTGTGACTGAGCTGCTGGGGAACGAGTCTGAACAAGTCTGCTCAATAAAGCCTCGATTGAAGTTCTTTACGTCTCGCCTCGTGTGTGATCGATGGTGCTATACAAAGTAATAACATTTATTTACAATAACATATATATAGATATATATATAACAGCAGCAACTTCCCTTGCTGCACACTCCTTCCTGCTGGTTCCAAACTGGCCAGCTTCATTTATACTTGGAGTTTATTAATGGTTTCTCCGCCCCCCTCATTGGGGAAGCTCATACTCCCACAGGATTGTGGGATTGTCATTAGTCCCCAGCCAATGGTAAGCAGGCAGGTTATAACATCCCTCCCCCCCAAAGTCCAAGGAATCCACCGAAGACCCTGGCGAAGGAGGGCGTCGGACTCGTTTTGCCGCAGGCCGGACACCATTTGCACGCGGCGCTGGATCAGGCGGCGTGTAACGAGATGGAGACCGGCGCTTCCGTGATGAACGGCGTAACGGTTGTACATCCACGGCCCGTGAACCCGAGGATTCCCCCTCTGATGCATCCTGTGTCATCATCTCGGCGTTAGAGTCGGCTGCCTCCGTCATGTCAGCGTCTCTATCTCCATTCGGTTCTGTAACGACCTGCGCAGGCTTCGAGTGAGGCACCAGAGGAAGATTGTGAGGACTCCCTTCCCTTGTCTCTGGTCTCTGCGGCTGTAGAAATGAGCTCCGGGGGCGGGGAATCTTTGGAGGGGATAGTCTTCTGGACCGAACGTGGTCTACATGTTTGCGCTGGAGACGACCCTGGGCTTGCACCTGGTAAGATATAGGGCCCGTTTGGCGAAAGATTAAGCCAGGAACCCACTGGGCACCACCAGCAAAATTCCGAACGAACACTTGTCACCGGGCGCAAACTACCGAATCGGCCGATGCCGAGAAAATCCCTGTCCCTGCCGTTCTTGTGTGCGGCGTACTTTTTCGCCAATGTCCGGGAAAACCATACTAAGGCGGGTGCGAAGTCTCCGGCCCATTAGGAGTTCTGCGGGAGCTACCCCAGTCACTGCATGGGGGGTGGTCCTATACGTAAACAAAAAGCGAGCCAGTCTAGTGTCCATTGATCCGGAAGACTGCTTCTTTCGGCCTCTTTTGAATGTCTGCACTGCGCGCTCTGCCAACCCATTTGAAGCCGGGTGGTAAGGGGCAGTGCGGATATGGCGTATGCCGTTCATCTTCATGAACCTCGCAAACTCCTCACTCGTGAATGGAATGCCGTTATCCGTGACCAGCACCTCGGGGAGGCCATGCGTACTAAAAGACAAACGCATCTTTTCAATTGTTGCGCAGGACGTTGTCCCCTGCATCTTATGCACCTCCAGCCATTTAGACTGGGCGTCGATTAATAGAAGGAACATGGATCCTTGAAAAGGGCCTGCGAAATCTGCATGCAAGCATGCCCAAGGCCGCCCTGGCCATTCCCAGTGATGTAGGGGTGCGGCCGGCGGAAGCTTCTGATGCTCCTGGCAAATGGAGCAGTTTTGGGCCACCTTCTCAATGTCGGTGTCGAGGCCTGGCCACCAGACATAACTCCGGGCCAACATTTTCATCTTGGTCACGCCCGGATGCCCATTGTGCAAGTCTGTTAGTATCAGCTCCTGGCCTTTTCTGGGACAATCACACACGTCCCCCACAAGAGGATGCCGTCTTCCATGCTGAATTCTGACAGCTTGGAGGAAAATGCCCGCAACTCGCCTGGGAGCTGTCTATGCTGCCCACCATACAGGACTATGTGCCGAACCTTTGACAGGACTGGCTCTGTCTGGGTCCACTCACGGATCTGTGATGCCGTGACAGGCAAGGTGTCCATAAAATTTAGGGTTGCAACCACCTCACCGGTCGTGGGTGTCGACATGGGGCCGGTTGATAAAGGCAATCGGCTCAGTGCGTCGGCATTTGCTATCTGCGTTCCTGGTTTGTGCTCCAGAGAATACTCGTATGCAGCGAGCAACAAAGCCCAGCGCTGGATCCGTGCAGAAGCAATGGGCGGTATTGGCTTATCCTCTCTGAAAAGTCCCAGCAGAGGCTTATGATCAGTCACGATAGTGAAATGGCGGCCGTACACATACTGGTGGAAGCGTTTCACCACAAAAACCACTGCCAGGCCCTCCTTCTCGATCTGCGCGTACTTTTTCTCCGCTGCAGTCAATGTGCGGGAGGCGAAAGCTATCGGTCGCTCGGCCCCGTTCTCCATCTTGTGGGACAGGACGGCCCCAATACCATACGGGGATGCATCACATGTGACGAGCAAAGGCTTTCCAGGATCATAGTGGGTTAGTAACCCAGACGACGACAATTGTTGCTTTACCCGCCGGAAAGCGGTTTCTTGCGGCTGACCCCAAACCCAGGTGTGATTTTTCTTTAGCAGCAGGTGTAAGGGGGCCAGCGTAGTTGCCAGATTGGGGAGGAACTTCCCGTAATAGTTTACGAGACCGAGAAAAGAACGAAGATGCGAAGTGTCAGTCGGGGCGGGGTCCTGTTGAATCGCACGCACCTTCTCTGTGACGGGGTGCAGACCCTCGCGGTCCACCCGATATCCTAGGTAGACTACTTCCTTTGCCTGAAATACGCACTTTGTGCGACGTAAACGGACTCCAGCCTCTGAAAAGCGTCTAAGGACAGCCTCCAGATTTTCCAAATGTTCCTGCTCCGACGTCCCTGTAATCAAAACGTCATCTAAGTAGACAGCAACACATGGTAAACCTCTCAAAATGCCCTCCATAACACGTTGAAAAATAGCGCAGGCAGAGGATACTCCAAAGGGCAACTGTGTATATTCATACAGGCCCCGTTGTGTATTAATCGTTACATATGGTCGAGAGGCAAGGTCAAGCTCCAACTGTAGGTAGGCGTGACTCATATCTAATTTTGTGAAGGAGAGTCCGCCTGCAAGCTTCGCGTAGAGATCCTCTATGCGAGGCATTGGATATCGGTCGAGTCGGGAAACCGTATTCACTGTAAGTTTATAGTCGCCACACAAGCGAACTGTGGCATCTGGCTTAATTACAGGTACAATTGGTGCTGCCCAGTCAGCAAAACGGATGGACCTGATAATACCCAAACTCTCCAAACGAGTGAGCTCCCCTTCTACCTTCTCGAGCAAGGCGTAAGGCACCGGGCGCGCCCGGAAATAGCGCGGCGTGGCTCCTGGTTCGACTTGGATACGGGCTACGGCCCCTTTTAGTTTCCCCAAACCAGGCTGGAATACATCTGGGTATCGTCCTAGCACCTCAGTGAACCCTTCAGAAACTGTTTGGAGGATGTGCTGCCATTGCAACCGCAAATGGCGCAACCAGTCCCGACCCAACAGGCTGGGCCCATGGCCGCGCACCGCGATAAGTGGGAAACGCCCCTCCTGGCGTCCATAAACAACAGGGGTCATTGTAGTTCCTGCAATGTCCAGTGGTTCCCCCGTGTAGGTGGCCAACCTGGCCTGTGAGTCGGTTAATGTAAGGGTCTGTATACCCTGCTTGATGCGGACGAATGTCCTCTGGGCGATCACGGAGACTGCTGCGCCAGTGTCCAACTCCATCTCAAGCGGGTGTCCATTGACCCATACTGTCACCTTAATGGGGGCCACACGGGGAGCTGCCACACAATGCAGCTGCAGGCAGTCGTCCTCCGTCTCCACGTCCTCAGGAGTAGTCGCCGCAGGTTCATCCACATGGAAGGTACGGCCCCTGGGCTGGTCCCAGTTTCGGTCAGAACGACAGCGCCTCTGGCGCCCCCAGGACCGCCGTCCGCGATGGGGTCGGCGCCTACAAGTCTGACACGGACATGGCTCCTCATCCATTGGTTCTGGAGAAGGCTCCCTTCGGGGAGGAATGTCCGACAGCCACTGGCGTCGGTCCGGACGTTGCCTCGCCCAAGGTACCGCAGGAGTGCGGGGGGACATTTTCGGACGGAAGGGGTTGCGCCCCAAGGCATGCACTTCCATTCCCTGTACCTCCTGCACTCCTCGTTCTGCGCTCTCTCGGGACAATACTATTTGAATGGCCTGTTGAAAAGTCAATGTTGGCTCAGCTAACAACTTTCTCTGGGTGGCCACATTGTTAATACCGCAAACCAAACGGTCGCGTAACATTTCTGACAAGGTCTCACCATAGTCACAGTATTCCGCAATCCTGCGTAGCCTGGATAGAAAATCGGCAAGGGATTCTCCAGGGGTCCTCTCAGCAGTATTAAACCGGTAACGCCGGACTATCGTGGACGGGGTTGGGTTAAAATGTTGCCCCACTATATTCACAAGTTCATCAAACGTTTTGGTGTCCGGCGCAGCTGGGTACGTAAGGCTCCTAATCACCCCAAACATATGCGGGCCACAGGCGGTGAGCAATATGACCACCTGGCGCTCGTTTTCGGTGATATTGTTTGCCCGGAAATAGTAACGTATCCGTTGTGCGTACTGGTTCCAACTTTCCAGCGCAGCATCAAAAACATCCAAACGTCCGTACAGAGGCATGGTGTAATAGAAAACAACTTCCAACCTGTATCCAACAAAAATCCAGGGAGGTGGCTTCAGCAGTGTAGACAGCTATTCACTTTAACCCCCGTCGCCAGTTTTGTGAGGGCCACGAAGAATCCAGCCAAGTTTTAAGGATACAAAGTAATAACATTTATTTCCAATAATATCTATCTATATATATATATATATATGTATATATATACATATATAACAGTAGCAGTAACTTCCCTTGCTGCACACTCCTTCCTGCTGGTTCCAAACTGGCCAGCTTTATTTATACTTGGAGTTTACTGATGGTTTCTCCGCCCCCCTCATTGGGGAAGCTCATACTCCCACAGGATTGTGGGATTGTCATTAGTCCCCAGCCAATGGTAAGCAGGCAGGTTATAACAACAGCACTCTGTCCTTGGATTTTCACAGTAACTTCATTGCAGTGGTAATATAAGTCTACTTATGACTCTAATAGAGATTATTATTACAATACACTACACCATTAATACAGCACACTGCCCCTTTAATATAACACACTGTCCCACGGGATCAGGGGTGAGCTGGCAAGGTGGATACAGAACTGGCTAGGTCATAGAAGGCAGAGAGTAGCAATGGAAGGATGCTTTTCTAATTGGAGGGCTGTGACCAGTGGTGTTCCACAGGGATCAGTGCTGGGACCTTTGCTGTTTGTAGTATATATAAATGATTTGGAGGAAAATGTAACTGGTCTGATTAGTAAGTTTGCAGACAACACAAAGGTTAGTGGAATTGCGGATAGCGATAAGGACTGTCAGAGGATACAGCAGGATTTAGATTGTTTGGAGACTTGGGCGGAGAGATGGCAGATGGAGTTTAATCCGGACAAATGTGAGGTAATGCATTTTGGAAGGTCTAATGCAGGTAGGGAATATACAGTGAATGGTAGAACCCTCAAGAGTATTGACAGTCAGAGAGATCTAGGAGTACAGGTCCACAGGTCACTGAAAGGGGCAACACAGGTGGAGAAGGTAGTCAAGAAGGCATAAGGCATGCTTGCCTTCATTGGCCGGGGCATTGAGTATAAGAATTGGCAAGTCATGTTGCAGCTGTATAGAACCTTAGTTAGGCCACACTTGGAGTATAGTGTTCAATTCCGGTCGCCACACTACCAGAAGGATGTGGAGGCTTTAGAGAGGGTGCAGAAGAGATTTACCAGGATGTTGCCTGGTATGGAGGGCATTAGCTATGAGGTGCGGTTGAATAAACTCTGTTTGTTCTCACTGGAACGACGGAGGTTGAGGGGCGACCTGATAGAGGTCTACAAAATTATGAGGGGCATAGACAGAGTGGATAGTCAGAGGCTTTCCCCCAGGGTAGAGGGGTCAATTACTAGGGGGCATAGGTTTAAGGTGAGAGGGGCAAGGTTTAGAGTAGATGTACGAGGCAAGTTTTTTACACAGAGGGTAGTGGGTGCCTGGAACTCGCTGCCGGAGGAGGTGGTGGAAGCAGGGACGATAGTGACATTTAAGGGGCATCTTGACAAATACATGAATAGGATGGGAATAGAGGGATACGGACCCAGGAAGTGTCGAAGATTGTAGTTTAGTCGGGCAGCGTGGTCGGCACGGGCTTGGAGGGCCGAAGGGCCTGTTCCTGTGCTGTACATTTCCTTGTTCTTTGTTCTTTGTTCTTTAATACAGCATACTGCACCTTTAGTACAATACACTGTCCCTTTAATACGCCCCATGGAGTCTGCACGTTCTCCCCATATCTGTGTGGGTTTCCTCCGGGTGCTCCGGTTTCCTCCCACAAGTCCCAAAAGACTTGCTGTTAGGAGAATTGGACATTCTGAATTCTCCGTCTGTTTACCCGAACAGGCGCCGGAATGTGGTGACTCGGGTATTTTCACAGTAACTTCATTGCAATGTTAATGAAAGCCTACTTGTGACATTAATAAAGATTATTATTATAATACAACACACTGCCCCATTAATACAGCACACTGTCTCTTTAATACAGCACACTGCCCCTTTAATACAGCACTCTGCCCCTTTAACACAGCACACTGCCCCTTTAATACACCACACTGCCCCATTAATACAGCACACTGCCCCTTTAATACAGCACACTGCCCCTTTAATACAGCACACTGCCCCTTTAATACAGCACACTGCCCCTTTAATACAGCACACTGCCCTTTTAATACACCACACTGCCCTTTTAATACAGTGCACTGCCCCTTTAATACAGCACAATGCCCCTTTAATACAGCACACTGTCCCTTTAACACGCCATACTGTCTTTTTAAAACAACACACTGCCCCTTTAATACAACAAACTGCCCCTTTAATACAGCACACTGTCCCTTTAATACACCACACTGCCCCTTTAATACAGCACACTGCGCCTTTAATACAGCACACTGCCCCATTAATACAACACACTGCCCCTTTAATACAGCACACTGCCCCTTTAATACAGCACACTGCCCCTTTAATACAGCACACTGCCCCTTTAATACAGCACACTGCCCCTTTAACACGCCATACTGTCTCTTTAAAACAACTCACTGCCCCTTTAATACAACAAACTGCCCCTTTAATACAGCACACTGCCCCTTTAATACACCACACTGCCCCTTTAATACAGCACACTGCGCCTTTAATACAGCACACTGCCCCATTAATACAGCACACTGCCCCTTTAATACAGCACACTGTCCCTTTAATACACCACACTGCCCCTTTAATACAGCACACTGCCCCTTTAATACAACCCACTGTATCTTTAATACAGCACACTGCCCCTTTAATACAGCACACTACCCCTTTAATACACCACACAGCCCCTTTAATACAGCACACTGCCCCTTTAATACAGCACACTGCCCCTTTAATACAGCACACTGCCCCTTTAATACAACCCACTGTATCTTTAATACAACAAACTGCCCCTTTAATACAGCACACTGTCCCTTTAATACACCCCACTGCCCCTTTAATACAGCACACTGTCCCTTTAATACAACACACTGTCCCTTTAATACAGCACACTGCCCCTTTAATACACCACACTGCCCCTTTAATACAGCACACTGTCCCTTTAATACAGCACACTGCCCCTTTAATACACCACACTGCCCCTTTAATACAGCACACTGTCCCTTTAATACAGCACACTGTCCCTTTAATACAGCCCACTGTATCTTTAATACAGCACACTGTCCCTTTAATACAACACACTGCCCCTTTAAACAGCACACTGTCCCTTTAATACAGCACACTGCCCCTTTAATACAGCACACTGCCCCTTTAAACAGCACACTGTCCCTTTAATACAGCACACTGCCCCTTTAATACAGCACACTGCCCCTTTAATACACCACACTACCCCTTTAATACACCACACTACCCCTTTAATACAGCACATTGTCCCTTTAATACAGCACACACTCCCTTTAATACAGCACACTGCCCCTTTAATACACCACACTACCCCTTTAATACACCAC
Organism: Scyliorhinus torazame; assembly: GCF_047496885.1. Lineage (NCBI taxonomy): Eukaryota > Metazoa > Chordata > Chondrichthyes > Carcharhiniformes > Scyliorhinidae > Scyliorhinus > Scyliorhinus torazame. Next base: position 167,804,404 of record NC_092724.1, read on the forward strand.
ACTACCCCTTTAATACAGCACATTGTCCCTTTAATACAGCACACACTCCCTTTAATACAGCACACTGCCCCTTTAATACACCACACTGCCCCTTTAATACACCACACTACCCCTTTAATACAGCACACTGTCCTTTTTTTTGTTTTATAAAAATAAATTGAGAGTACCCAATTCATTTTTTCCAATTTAAGGGGCAATTTAGCGTGGCCAATCCACCTACCCAGCACATCTTTGGGTTGTGAGGGTAAGACCCATGCAGACACGGGGAGAACGTGCAAACTCCACACGCACAGTGACCCAGAGCCGGGATGGAACCTGGGACCTCGGCGCCGTGAGGCAGCAGTGCTAACCCTGTGCCACCGTACTGCCCTCTGCACACTGTCCCTTTAATACACCACACTGTCCCTTTAATACAACACTGTCCCTTTAATACAACACTGTCCCTTTAATACAACACACTCTCCCTTCAATTCAACACACTGTCACTTTAATACAGCACACTGTCCCTTTAATACACCACACTGCCCCTTTAATACAGCACACTGTCCCTTTAATACAACACTGTCCCTTTAATACAACACACTCTCCCTTCAATTCAACACACTGTCCCTTTAATACACCACACTGCCCCTTTAATACAACACTGTCAAAGAATCATAGAATCCCTACAGAAGGAGGCCATTCAGCCCATCGAGTCTGCCTCAGCCCTTTAAAAGGGTACCCAACCCTACGTCTTTGGACTGTGGGAAGAAACCGGAGCATCCCGAGGAAACCCACGCAGACATGGGGAGAGCGTGCAGACTCCACACCCGAGGTTAGAATTGATCCCAGGTGCCTGGCACTGTGAGGTTGCAATGCTAACTACTGTGCTAACGTGTCGCCTCATTAATACAATTCACTGTCCCTTTAATACAGCACACTGCCCTTTAATACAGCACACTCCCCTTTAATACAGCGCACTGTCCCTTTAATACAGCACACTGTCCCTTTAATACGGAACACTGCCCTTTAATACAGCACACTCCCCTTTAATACAATTCACTGTCCCTTTAATACAGAACACTGCCCTTTAATACGGAACACTCCCCTTTAATACAATGCACTGTCCCTTTAATACAGAACACTGCCCTTTAATACAGAACACTGCCCTTTAATACAATGCACTGTCCCTTTAATACAGAACACTGCCCTTTAATACAGCACACTCCCCTTTAATACAATGCACTGTCCCTTTAATACAGAACACTGCCCTTTAATACAGCACACTCCCCTTTAATACAGCACACTGTCCCTTTAATACAGCACACTGTCCCTTTAATACAGAACACTGCCCTTTAATACAGAACACTATCCTTTAATACAGCGCACTATGCCTTTAATACGGAACACTAGCCTTTAATACAGAACACTGTCCCTTTAATACGGAACACTGGCCTTTAATTCAGCACACAGTCATTTTAATTCAGCACACTGCCCCTTCAGTACAAACACTGCCTCCTAGCGAGACCATTATTTTTGTATTTATCGAAGTGTCGAGGTTTCCTGAACTTCACTTTGATATCCAGTCCTGCTAGCTATTCTAGTTACTTTTGAAGAGTTCTTAATGACATTAGATTGGAGCAGGTTATGCTGACAGATTTATTTGTCTCTGTAATATTTGAAATTTTTACTAAGAATGTTGTGCTACATGGGAAGATAATGATTTTACCTGATGTATTAGATCTCAATTTATTTTACATTCAACCTTGGGATGTGGGTGTTCGACGCAGGTTCCTTCCCTAAAGGACATTAGTGAACCAGGTGGGTTTTTCTGACAATCGTCAATGGTTTTGTCGTCACTTTCAATCCTGTAGCCCTGGTCCTCAATGCTTCTGAGAAATATGGTCCTGTTAAAAGAGGCAGTATAGCCTGATGGGTATTGGTAAAGTTACCAGCAAAGCCTGTTGGTTAAAATAGCGAACTCTGGATCAGCACAAGCAGCAGGGCTCTGCAGTGAGGAACAATATTCAGTCAGGGAGTGAGCACAGGAGCTGACTGGAGAATGGCTGTTGCTACGTCTTGGACACACGGCAAATGAAGACAAACCCCTCTGTGCTGTGCTCCTGACAAGAAATACGACCCGGGTGAGTCACGACTCTTTGAACATTGATTAGTGCTATTCTGGGGGCACATGACTGGAAGCATGAGATCAGCGGCAGCGAGATCTGTACAAGAAGGAGAGACAAAGATTTCACCAACGAAACCTTGAGGAACAACAGCTCAGAAGGAAGAAGCCTCAAGCTTCCAGCTCGCAGGCAGACTCTGATTCCCATTTGTGTCTGGCCAAGTGCAATTGGGTAGTGACATACTCCACAAATCTACTACTGGAAGTTCGGTAAGTATTAACAGTTTAACCCATACTTGTGAGCTGGTAGCGGGAGCAAAGGAAAGTAGAATCATTTTTGTGTTTTTGATGCAGTGCATGATAGAACCTCTCTTGTTGTAGTGAAAAGCATTGGGATTTTATATTGTGGTCAATAAAGACGTGATTTGATTTAAGATAATTGTCTGTAATTGCAAGGGTCAAAGTCATCTCCACCATCTACCTTAGTTAAGTTATATTGTAATGTATATAATGTAAACCTTTCTTTAGAGTTTCAATCAACTTTCCAAGTCAGGTACATCTCTGTTGAATGCAGAATCCCTCCACACTGTCCCACACTCCCAGGACAGGTACAGATGTAGAATAAAGCTCCGTCTCCACTCCCTGGGCAGCAGAGCACAGACTAAAGATCCCAGTACACTTTCCTATCAGATTCTCAGGGCTGGTACAACACGATCCAGATACACAGTAAAATGTCTACATCATCCCATCAAACATTCATAGTCTTGACTCGCACATCGAAATGCAGGAACACTTGCGTGGGATCCCCCCCCCCCCCAGCGTGTGTGGCCGAGGCTGCCTATCTTTCATTGGTTGTGGGATATTCTGGCCCTGCCATTTTCCACGTGTCTTCCCACTGTTTGCATCCTCTGCTGCCAGAGAACAGTTAATCACACAATCCTTCTCCAATCGTCCTTCTCAACCATTCCACTCTGTTTCCCAGCACTGTGGGGCTAATGGGTTATCTACAATCACTTTATCTCTGGAAATGGCTTCTCTTTCTAACCCTACAGTCACCTTCAAGATTCCTCAAAGCATCTATCCTTGGCTCCTTTCACATGTCTATGCCACTCCCCAGTAACATCACCTGCTCACACAGAGGGTCAGTACCGACTTGATGGACCAAATGATCTCTTTCCGCACTGTGGGCAGGCATTTTCAAAGTGTGGGTCGCGTCCCGCGGGTTGTTCGCGGGCGGGTGTCAGGAGGGTCGCGGAGCCAGACATTGCGGCGTTCCCGATCGCGGGAAGTCATGCACAACAACCACAGCAGCCGGCTTTTAACAATGCCGGCTGCGAGCGGCTTTGAAAATGCAGGCGCACTGCGCACGCGGCCCGCTCATCGGTGCGCATGCGGCCCGGGAGTGTTGGGACCTGAACCCAGGGACAAAGTGCGATCGCAGCATGGCGGCGGCTGACTGCGTGGTGGTGATCACCGATGATGAACAAGGTTATGTCCTCGATCTGTTTTGCATCCCTAAACATTACTGTAATGATCTGGAGAGAGTGTATATTCCTCATGGTTTAATCATGGATAGAACTGAAAGTTTGGCAAGGGATATAATGAAAGCCCTGGGAAATCATCACATCGTCACCCTCTCTGTACTGGGGGGAGGCTATAAGGTGTTTGCTGATCTTTTAGACTATATTAAAGCATTGAATCGAAACAGTGACCAGTCAATCCCTATGACGGTGGACTTTATCCGCTTGGAGAGTTACTGTGATGGTCAATCAACAGAGGAGCTACTCAGAGTTTACAAACTGAGGAACGATAGCCACGCTCTCCTCCTCGAGGAATTGTCCTCTCTGGCTGATTTGTTTGCTGATGAAACTTGGATACTAACTATGTCTTACCTTGCGGACATCTTTTCAATTCTAAATAAACTGAACCTCAAATTGCAAGGGAATTCGGCACTGTGAAGAAATCGCTGCTTTCCAAAACTCATTGAAAGTTTGGCAATAGTGCAAAGCCCAAATGACCGCATGTTCTCCACACCGCTACGACACATCGGAGCAAGCAGCATGAGTAAGGAAAGTGTCAATGGACTGGCGAGCGTGACTCCACATGGAGCTGACTGAACTTCTGCGCCTCAGCTTTGACAGCACGTTAAAAACACGGCACACGTCAATGACACTGTCAGCATTCTGGAGTAGTGTCTCGGAGGAGTATCCGGAGCTGAGTAAAACAAGCATTTTGTTGCTTTTGTCCTTCACAGCGACCTACATGTGCGAGGTTGGATTTTCTGTCCTGACAAAGATTAAGACGGCACAAAGAAACCTGCTGAATCCTGCACTCGATATGTGCTTAGCCCCCTCCTCCTGTGAACCTGATTGGAGGGAGATTGTGATGACCAAGCAGGCTCACCTCTCGCATTAAAGGTAAGAGAAAATGGTGGGTCCCGGATGTCGGCCGGCGTGGATCACAAAGGTTGGCCGGTTGGGAAAAATGGGTCCCTGTAAAAACAAGTTTGAAAAACTTGGGGATTCTATTGTTTGCACTGAGTGCTGAATTTGGTGCATTTGAGTACAATAGTGAGAGTTTGGTGACCGAGGGAGTTAGGTGAGGAGGGAGTAAGGCGCTCCTTTCATTTTGTTTCCGACATTTCCGCAAAGAGTGTGAAGAGAGCCAGGAGTTTACAGAAAGTGTAGCTGACTGTAGGGTCGGAGGGCGGAGATCTAGTTAGTCCACAGGGCAGCTATATTCTGTCAGGTAAGAGGGGATGGAGGCTAGGCCAGTTACATGCTCCTCCTGTAGGATGTGGGTGGTGAGGGATACCACCGGTGTCCCCACTGACTATGCCTGCGGGAAGTGCACCCAACTTCAGCTCCTCAAAGACCGTGTTAGGGAACTGGAGCTGAAGCTGGATGAACTTCGGATCATCCGGGAGGCAGAGGGGGTGATTGAGAAGAGTTACAAGGAGGTAACCACACCCAAGGTACAGGACAAGAATAGCTGGGTTACAGTCAGGGGGAAAAAAACAAACAGGCAGACAGTGCAGGGATCCCTCGTGGCCGTTCCCCTTCAAAACAAGTATACCGTTTTGGATGCTGTTGGGGGGGATGACCTACCGGGGGAAGGCCCTAGCGGCCAGGTCTCTGGCACTGAGTCTGGCTCTGGGGCTCAGAAGGGAAGGGGGGAGAATAGAAAAGCAATAGTTGTAGGAGATTCAATGGTTAGGGGAATAGATAGGAGATTCTGTGGTCGCGAGCGAGACTCCCGGAAGGTATGTTGCCTCCCGGGTGCCAGTGCCAGGGATGTCTCGGATCGTGTCTTCAGGATCCTTAAGGGGGAGGGGGAGCAGCCAGAAGTCGTGGTGCACATTGGTACCAACGACATAGGTAGGAAAAGGGGTGTGGAGGTAATAAACAAGTTTAGGGAGTTAGGCTGGAAGTTAAAAGCCAGGACAGACAGAGTTATCATCTCTGGTTTGTTGCCGGTGCCACGTGATAGCGAGGCTAGGAATAGGGAGAGAGTGCAGTTGAACACGTGGCTGCAGGAATGGTGTAGGAGGGAGGGCTTCAGGTATTTGGATAATTGGAGCGCATTCTGGGGAAGGTGGGACCTGTACAAGCAGGACGGGTTGCATCTGAACCAGAGGGGCACCAATATCCTGGGAGGGAGGTTTTCTAGTACTCTTCGGGAGGGTTTAAACTAATTTGGCAGGGGAATGGGAACCGGATTTGTAGTCCAGCAACTAAGGTAGCCGATATTCAGGACGCCAAAGCGTGTAATGAGGCAGTGGGGAAGGGAACACTGACAAAGGAGAGTACTTGCAGGCACGGAGATGGGTTGAAGTGTGTATACTTCAACGCAAGAAGCATCAGGAATAAGGTGGGTGAACTTAAGGCATGGATCGGTACTTGGGACTACGATGTGGTGGCCATCACGGAAACTTGGATAGAAGAGGGGCAGAAATGGTTGTTGGAGGTCCCTGGTTATAGATGTTTCAATAAGATTAGGGAGGGTGGTAAAAGAGGTGGGGGGGTGGCATTATTAATTAGAGATAGTATAACAGCTGCAGAAAGGCAGTTCGAGGAGTATCAGCCTACTGAGGTAGTATGGGTTGAAGTCAGAAATAGGAAAGGAGCAGTCACCTTGTTAGGAGTTTTCTATAGGCCCCCCAATAGTAGCAGAGATGTGGAGGAACAGATTGGGAAACAGATTTTGGAAAGGTGCAGAAGTCATAGGGTAGTAGTCATGGGCGACTTTAACTTCCCAAATATTGAGTGGAAACTCTTTAGATCAAATAGTTTGGATGGGGTGGTGTTTGTGCAGTGTGTCCAGGAAGCTTTTCTAACGCAGTATGTAGATTGTCCGACCAGAGGAGGGGCAATATTGGATTTAGTACTGGGTAATGAGCCAGGGCAAGTGATAGATTTGTTAGTGGGGGAGCATTTTGGAGATAGTGACCACAATTCTGTGACTTTCACTTTAGTAATGGAGAGGGATAGGTACGTGCAACAGGGCAAGGTTTACAATTGGGGGAAGGGTAAATACGATGTTGTCAGACAAGAATTGAAGTGCATAAGTTGGGAACATAGGCTGTCAGGGAAGGACACAAGTGAAATGTGGAACTTGTTCAAGGAACAGGTGCTACGTGTCCTTGATATGTATGTCCCTGTCAGGCAGGGAAGAGATGGTCGAGTGAGGGAACCATGGTTGACAAGAGAGGTTGAATGTCTTGTTAAGAGGAAAAAGGTGACTTATGTAAGGCTGAGGAAACAAGGTTCAGACAGGGCATTGGAGGGATACAAGATAGCCAGGAGGGAACTGAAGAAAGGGATTAGGAGAGCTAAGAGAGGGCATGAACAATCTTTGGCGGGTAGGATCAAGGAAAACCCCGAGGCCTTTTACACATATGTGAGAAATATGAGAATGACTAGAGCAAGGGTAGGTCCGATCAAGGACAGTAGCGGGAGATTGTGTATTGAGTCTGAAGAGATAGGAGAGGTCTTGAACGAGTACTTTTCTTCTGTATTTACAAATGAGAGGGGCGATATTGTTGGAGAGGACAGTGTGAAACAGATTGGTAAGCTCGAGGAAATACTTGTTAGGAAGGAAGATGTGTTGGGCATTTTGAAAAACTTGAGGATAGACAAGTCCCCCGGGCCTGACGGGATATATCCAAGGATTCTATGGGAAGCAAGAGATGAAATTGCAGAGCCGTTGGCAATGATCTTTTCGTCCTCACTGTCAACAGGGGTGGTACCAGGGGATTGGAGAGTGGCGAATGTCGTGCCCCTGTTCAAAAAAGGGACTAGGGATAACCCTGGGAATTACAGGCCAGTTAGTCTTACTTCGGTGGTAGGCAAAGTAATGGAAAGGGTACTGAAGGATAGGATTTCTGAGTATCTGGAAAGACACTGCTTGATTAGGGATAGTCAGCACGGATTTGTGAGGGGTAGGTCTTGCCTTACAAATCTTATTGAATTCTTTGAGGAGGTGACCAAGCATGTGGATGAAGGTAAAGCAGTGGATGTAGTGTACATGGATTTTAGTAAGGCATTTGATAAAGTTCCCCATGGTAGGCTTATGCAGAAAGTAAGGAGGCATGGGATAGTGGGAAATTTGGCCAGTTGGATAACGAACTGGCTAACCGATAAAAGTCAGAGAGTGGTGGTGGATGGCAAATATTCAGCCTGGATCCCAGTTACCAGTGGCGTACCGCAGGGATCAGTTCTGGGTCCTCTGCTGTTTGTGATTTTCACTAATGACTTGATGAGGGAGTTGAAGGGTGGGTCAGTAAATTTGCAGACGATACGAAGATTGGTGGAGTTGTGGATAGTAAGGAGGGCTGTTGTCGGCTGCATAGAGACATAGATAGGATGCAGAACTGGGCTGAGCAGTGGCAGATGGAGTTTAACCCTGAAAAGTGTGAGGTTGTCCATTTTGGAAGGACAAATATGAATGCGGAATACAGGCTTAACGGTAGAGTTCTTGGCAATGTGGAGGAGCAGAGAGATCTTGGGGTCTATGTTCATACATCTTTGAAAGTTGCCACTCAAGTGGATAGAGCTGTGAAGAAGGCCTATGGTGTGCTCGCGTTCATTAACAGAGGGATTGAATTTAAGAGCCGTGAGGTGATGATGCAGCTGTACAAAACTTTGGTAAGGCCACATTTGGAGTACTGTGTACAGTTCTGGTCGCCTCATTTTAGGAAGGATGTGGAAGCTTTGGAAAAGGTGCAAAGGAGATTTACCAGGATGTTGCCTGGAATGGAGAGTAGGTCTTACGAGGAAAGGTTGAGGGTGCTAGGCCTTTTCTCATTAGAACGGAGAAGGATGAGGGGCGACTTGATAGAGGTTTATAAGATGATCAGGGGAATAGATAGAGTAGACAGTCAGAGACTTTTTCCCCGGGTGGAACAAACCATTACAAGGGGACATAAATTTAAGGTGAAAGGTGGAAGATATAGGAGGGATATCAGAGGTAGGTTCTTTACCCAGAGAGTAGTGGGGGCATGGAATGCACTGCCTGTGGAAGTAGTTGAGTCGGAAACATTAGGGACCTTCAAGCAGCTATTGGATACGTACATGGATTACGGTTAAATGATATAGTGTAGATTTATTTGTTCTTAAGGGCAGCACGATAGCATTGTGGATAGCACAATTGCTTCACAGCTCCAGGGTCCCAGGTTCGATTCCAGCTTGGGTCACTGTCTGTGCGGAGTCTGCACGTCCTCCCCGTGTCTGCGTGGGTTTCCTCCGGGGGCTCCGGTTTCCTCCCACAGTCCAAAGATGTGCAGGTTAGGTGGATTGGCCATGATAAATTGCCCTTGGTGTCCAAATTGCCCTTGGTGTTGGGTGAAGGTGTTGAGTTTGGGTAGGGTGCTCTTTCCAAGAGCCGGTGCAGACTCAAAGGGCCGAATGGCCTCCTTCTGCACTATAAATTCAATGATAATCTATGATTAATCTAGGACAAAGGTTCGGCACAACATCGTGGGCCGAAGGGCCTGTTCTGTGCTGTATTTTCTATGTTCTATGTTCTATGAACACAGGGCTAGCTTGCATATTTATACTGACCACACTCAGCTTTACCTCTCTAGCCCCTCCCTCAACAGCCCCATTGCACCAATGCTGTCAGTCCTTGATCAGCTACAGTTTTCTCCAGCCAACCACAGACTGAAGCCATCGTTCCTGCCGTGACAACCATTGCCACACAGACGACAGCCCTTTCCCCAACCACTGCCGATAATTGGACCAGGATTGGTGCATCTCATTTAACTCCTGAGCTGAACTTCAGGTTCCATTTCATTTCTCCAACCACAACCCATCTGTCGGTGAAATCTTTATCCGTGCCTTTGACTTTCAGACCGGATAACCCCACTGCTAATTGGCTGGTCACTCACATTCAAACCTCTGCTACCCAAATCATATCCCACACCAAGGGCTGCATTCTCCGCCCCGCCACATTTCTGCCCCGACCCGCCGGCGGGATTCTCCGTTACGCCGGGCAGTCAATGGGGTTTCCCGTTGTGGGGCAGCCCCGCGCCATCGGGAAACCCCCGGGCTGCCATCCCGGCGGCGGAGAATCCCGGCCCCTGGTCCTGCTGTCCATCTCTCAGACATTAATCCTCAGCTCATCAAACCTAATGTTCTGGGAACAGGTGTTCAAATCATGGAGCTGGTGGAATTTAAATTCAATGAATAAATCTGGAACATAAAGCTAGCCCCAATAACGGTGACCCTGACAGCTATCGTTGATTGTTGTCAAAGTCCATCTGCTTCACTAATGTCCTTTAGGGAAGGAAATCTGCCGTCCTTACCCGGTCTGGCCTACACGTGACTCCAGACCCACAGCCTTGTGATTGACTCTCGGCTGCCCTCTGAATTGACTTGGGGCACTTAGGGACGGGCAACAAACGCTGGCCTTATCAGTGATGCCTACATCGTACAAAAGAATAAAGTAAAAAATACACCTCAGCTGATCTCTGTTCTTTTGACATTTTCTTCATCTTCCTTTTCCTTTGTTCCCCCATCTGGCTTCGACCAGCTCGGTACAAAGCGTGGGATATCTCCCTCAAACCCTCTCAATTCCCCCTCCCCTTTCTCCGTTAGAACTTTCCAGACCAATCACGTTGCTATGTTCTGGCTGGGCCTTGTAGTCTTTCATTCCTTGGCTTTGCACCTGTCTTATTAAAGCTCCAGCAGTCCTTTAGGCCAATCTTTTTGTTAAAGGGATTGATGGATAAAAAATGAAAAGAGCGATATGACTTTGAGGTAGTTACCATCTACCATGGGACTGGCTTAGCACACTGGGCTAAATCGCTGGCTTTTAAAGCAGACCAAGGCAGGCCAGCAGCACGGTTCAATTCCCGTACCAGCCTCCCCGAACAGGCGCCTGAATGTGGTGACTAGGGGCTTTTCACAGTAACTTCATTGAAGCCTACTCGTGACAATAAGCGATTATTATTATTAATCAACACAACAAAACAACAATTAACTGACCATAAATTCCATTGCTGTTGTGAGCTCTTGCTATGTGCAAATGCCTGTTGAATTTGCATTTCAAAGTAATTCATTTTATGTGAAGGTCTTTGATGTGCAAAACTGTATTTTATAAATGCAACACTTCTTTCTTTCAGAGCTTCAAACTGCACCTCAGACTCACCCAGACAGATGTTCAAATGGAAGTTGATCATCACCCAAGTATGATGCAGAGTGAGGACAGCCTTCTGAGTCTGTCTGTGGATCTCCTCTAGACCAAAGTGCTTCGTGACCCTGGTAGCTCTTTTTTATGTTCTATGTTGGTGGATTTGTTGTTCATGCAGCGAGCGTCCACTGTGTTTTGCATGACCACGAGCTGGATTGGAGACTGGATAGGCTGATCCATCTCGGAGCCGTATTCCTCACTGGGATCCTTACCACGGCAATCGTACAAAACACATGAAATAAGGAAAAGCAGTAATAGAATCACATAGCTGGCCACGAGTATAATCAGGTTCAAAGTTACAGGGTCTATCTCGAGATAAAACTCCATTTATTCCCCGGGTTTCAGTGCTCCGAACTAGGACACACTCACCACAAGGTCTGGGAAGTCTTAGCTGAAACGAGCAGGCTGGTTTTGTGATAAAAATACCTTTAATCTCTGACTCAGAGCTTGAGCAGAAGGGTTTAAAACTGCTCAGTTTAATAACTTAAATCCCTTCAATCTAGGATACCATCAACAAACAGATTCTGACTGATGTGGGCTGAAAAGTCATCAAGCATCAGAATAGATGGATTTCAAACATTCATAACCACAGTGTAATCCGGCGAGAGTGCATCAGCCATCGCAAAGGAGATTGTGGCCATTTGTTTGATAGTGTCTTAGGGAGTCAGATATTATTGCCAAACTGTCACAATCCTCTGATCTTCTAGCCACTGATCGTTTACTATGGGAATATTTTCATGGGTCGTATGAAATGTTTGGAACACAAAAAGTTGAAGGAAAAGGTGGATCCAGACACTAAAGTGGGATTTATAATCTTTTTTAGCATTTTTCCATTGAGCCCGGCTACCATTATTGCGATGGTGAGTATCACTAGTGAGCACTAAGTACTTACTAAACTGACTGATGCAGTAATCATTGAGAAAGCTCCCTGCGTTTTACAGTAATCATTGAGAAAGCTCCCTGCGTTTTACAGTAATCATTGAGAAAGCTCCCTGCGTTTTACAGTAATCATTGAGAAAGCTCCCTGCGTTTTACAGTAATCTTTGAGAAAGCTCCCTGCGTTTTACAGTAATCATTGAGAAAGCTCCCTGCGTTTTACAGTAATCATTGAGAAAGCTCCCTGCGTTTTACAGTAATCATTGAGAAAGCTCCCTGCGTTTTACAGTAATCTTTGAGAAAGCTCCCTGCGTTTTACAGTAATCATTGAGAAAGCTCCCTGCGTTTTACAGTAATCTTTGAGAAAGCTCCCTGCGTTTTACAGTAATCTTTGAGAAAGCTCCCTGCGTTTTACAGTAATCATTGAGAAAGCTCCCTGCGTTTTACAGTAATCATTGAGAAAGCTCCCTGTGTTTTACAGTAATCATTGAGAAAGCTCCCTGCGTTTTACAGTAATCTTTGAGAAAGCTCCCTGCGTTTTACAGTAATCATTGAGAAAGCTCCCTGCGTTTTACAGTAATCATTGAGAAAGCTCCCTGCGTTTTACAGTAATCATTGAGAAAGCTCCCTGCGTTTTACAGTAATCTTTGAGAAAGCTCCCTGCGTTTTACAGTAATCATTGAGAAAGCTCCCTGCGTTTTACAGTAATCTTTGAGAAAGCTCCCTGCGTTTTACAGTAATCTTTGAGAAAGCTCCCTGCGTTTTACAGTAATCATTGAGAAAGCTCCCTGCGTTTTACAGTAATCTTTGAGAAAGCTCCCTGCGTTTTACAGTAATCATTGAGAAAGCTCCCTGCGTTTTACAGTAATCTTTGAGAAAGCTCCCTGCGTTTTACAGTAATCATTGAGAAAGCTCCCTGCGTTTTACAGTAATCTTTGAGAAAGCTCCCTGTGTTTTACAGTAATCATTGAGAAAGCTCCCTGCGTTTTACAGTAATCTTTGAGAAAGCTCCCTGCGTTTTACAGTAATCTTTGAGAAAGCTCCCAGCGTTTTACAGTAATCTTTGAGAAAGCTCCCTGCGTTTTACAGTAATCATTGAGAAAGCTCCCTGTGTTTTACAGTAATCATTGAGAAAGCTCCCTGTGTTTTACAGTAATCATTGAGAAAGCTCCCTGTGTTTTACAGTAATCATTGAGAAAGCTCCCTGCGTTTTACAGTAATCTTTGAGAAAGCTCCCTGCGTTTTACAGTAATCATTGAGAAAGCTCCCTGCGTTTTACAGTAATCATTGAGAAAGCTCCCTGCGTTTTACAGTAATCATTGAGAAAACTCCCTGCGTTTTACAGTAATCTTTGAGAAAGCTCCCTGCGTTTTACAGTAATCATTGAGAAAGCTCCCTGCGTTTTACAGTAATCATTGAGAAAGCTCCCTGCGTTTTACAGTAATCATTGAGAAAGCTCCCTGCGTTTTACAGTAATCTTTGAGAAAGCTCCCTGCGTTTTACAGTAATCATTGAGAAAGCTCCCTGCGTTTTACAGTAATCTTTGAGAAAGCTCCCTGCGTTTTACAGTAATCATTGAGAAAGCTCCCTGTGTTTTACAGTAATCATTGAGAAAGCTCCCTGTGTTTTACAGTAATCATTGAGAAAGTTCCCTGCGTTTTACAGTAATCATTGAGAAAGCTCCCTGCGTTTTACAGTAATCATTGAGAAAGCTCCCTGCGTTTTACAGTAATCATTGAGAAAGCTCCCTGCGTTTTACAGTAATCATTGAGAAAGCTCCCTGCGTTTTACAGTAATCATTGAGAAAGCTCCCTGCGTTTTACAGTAATCATTGAGAAAGCTCCCTGCGTTTTACAGTAATCTTTGAGAAAGCTCCCTGCGTTTTACAGTAATCATTGAGAAAGCTCCCTGCGTTTTACAGTAATCTTTGAGAAAGCTCCCTGCGTTTTACAGCAATCTTTGAGAAAGCTCCCTGCGTTTTACAGTAATCTTTGAGAAAGCTCCCTGCGTTTTACAGTAATCTTTGAGAAAGCTCCCTGCGTTTTACAGTAATCTTTGAGAAAGCTCCCTGTGTTTTACAGTAATCATTGAGAAAGCTCCCTGCGTTTTACAGTAATCATTGAGAAAGCTCCCAGCGTTTTACAGTAATCATTGAGAAAGCTCCCTGTGTTTTACAGTAATCATTGAGAAAGCTCCCTGCGTTTTACAGTAATCATTGAGAAAGCTCCCTGTGTTTTACAGTAATCTTTGAGAAAGCTCCCTGCGTTTTACAGTAATCTTTGAGAAAGCTCCCTGCGTTTTACAGTAATCATTGAGAAAGCTCCCTGCGTTTTACAGTAATCTTTGAGAAAGCTCCCTGCGTTTTACAGTAATCTTTGAGAAAGCTCCCAGCGTTTTACAGTAATCTTTGAGAAAGCTCCCTGCGTTTTACAGTAATCATTGAGAAAGCTCCCTGTGTTTTACAGTAATCATTGAGAAAGCTCCCTGTGTTTTACAGTAATCATTGAGAAAGCTCCCTGTGTTTTACAGTAATCATTGAGAAAGCTCCCTGCGTTTTACAGTAATCTTTGAGAAAGCTCCCTGCGTTTTACAGTAATCATTGAGAAAGCTCCCTGCGTTTTACAGTAATCATTGAGAAAGCTCCCTGCGTTTTACAGTAATCATTGAGAAAGCTCCCTGCGTTTTACAGTAATCATTGAGAAAGCTCCCTGCGTTTTACAGTAATCATTGAGAAAGCTCCCTGCGTTTTACAGTAATCATTGAGAAAGTTCACTGTGTTTTACAGTAATCATTGAGAAAGCTCCCTGCGTTTTACAGTAATCTTTGAGAAAGCTCCCTGTGTTTTACAGTAATCATTGAGAAAGCTCCCTGCGTTTTACAGTAATCATTGAGAAAGCTCCCTGCGTTTTACAGTAATCATTGAGAAAGCTCCCTGCGTTTTACAGTAATCATTGAGAAAGCTCCCTGCGTTTTACAGTAATCATTGAGAAAGCTCCCTGCGTTTTACAGTAATCATTGAGAAAGCTCCCTGCGTTTTACAGTAATCTTTGAGAAAGCTCCCTGCGTTTTACAGTAATCATTGAGAAAGCTCCCTGCGTTTTACAGTAATCATTGAGAAAGCTCCCTGCGTTTTACAGTAATCATTGAGAAAGCTCCCTGCGTTTTACAGTAATCATTGAGAAAGCTCCCTGCGTTTTACAGTAATCATTGAGAAAGCTCCCTGCGTTTTACAGTAATCATTGAGAAAGTTCACTGTGTTTTACAGTAATCATTGAGAAAGCTCCCTGCGTTTTACAGTAATCTTTGAGAAAGCTCCCTGTGTTTTATAGTAATCATTGAGAAAGCTCCCTGCGTTTTACAGTAATCATTGAGAAAGCTCCCTGCGTTTTACAGTAATCATTGAGAAAGCTCCCTGCGTTTTACAGTAATCTTTGAGAAAGCTCCCTGCGTTTTACAGTAATCATTGAGAAAGCTCCCTGCGTTTTACAGTAATCATTGAGAAAGCTCCCTGCGTTTTACAGTAATCATTGAGAAAGTTCCCTGTGTTTTACAGTAATCATTGAGAAAGCTCCCTGCGTTTTACAGTAATCTTTGAGAAAGCTCCCTGTGTTTTACAGTAATCATTGAGAAAGCTCCCTGCGTTTTACAGTAATCATTGAGAAAGTTCCCTGTGTTTTACAGTAATCATTGAGAAAGCTCCATGCGTTTTACAGTAATCATTGAGAAAGCTCCCTGCGTTTTACAGTAATCATTGAGAAAGTTCATTGCGTTTTACAGTAATCTTTGAGAAAGCTCCCTGCGTTTTACAGTAATCTTTGAGAAAGCTCCCTGTGTTTTACAGTAATCATTGAGAAAGTTCCCTGCGTTTTACAGCAATCTTTGAGAAAGCTCCCTGCGTTTTACAGTAATCATTGAGACAGCTCCCTGTGTTTTACAGTAATCATTGAGAAAGCTCCCTGTGTTTTACAGTAATCATTGAGAAAGTTCCCTGCGTTTTACAGCAATCTTTGAGAAAGCTCCCTGCGTTTTACAGTAATCATTGAGAAAGCTCCCTGCGTTTTACAGTAATCATTGAGAAAGCTTCCTGCGTTTTACAGTAATCTTTGAGAAAGTTCATTGCGTTTTACAGTAATCTTTGAGAAAGCTCCCTGCGTTTTACAGTAATCTTTGAGAAAGCTCCCTGCGTTTTACAGTAATCATTGAGAAAGCTCCCTGCGTTTTACAGTAATCTTTGAGAAAGCTCCCTGCGTTTTACAGTAATCATTGAGAAAACTCCCTGCGTTTTACAGTAACCTTTGAGAAAGCTCCCTGCGTTTTACAGTAATCATTGAGAAAGCTCCCTGCGTTTTACAGTAATCTTTGAGAAAGCTCCCTGCGTTTTACAGTAATCATTGAGAAAGCTCCCTGCGTTTTACAGTAATCATTGAGAAAGCTCCCTGCATTTTACAGTAATCATTGAGAAAGCTCCCTGCGTTTTACAGTAATCATTGAAAAAGCTCCCTGCGTTTTACAGTAATCTTTGAGAAAGCTCCCTGCGTTTTACAGTAATCATTGAGAAAGCTCCCTGCGTTTTACAGTAATCATTGAAAAAGCTCCCTGCGTTTTACAGTAATCTTTGAGAAAGCTCCCTGCGTTTTACAGTAATCATTGCGAAAGCTCCCTGCGTTTTACAGTAATCATTGAGAAAGCTCCCTGCGTTTTACAGTAATCATTGAGAAAGCTCCCTGCGTTTTACAGTAATCATTGAGAAAGCTCCCTGCGTTTTACAGTAATCATTGAGAAAGCTCCCTGCGTTTTACAGTAATCATTGAGAAAGTTCCCTGTGTTTTACAGTAATCATTGAGAAAGCTCCCTGCGTTTTACAGTAATCATTGAGAAAGTTCCCTGTGTTTTACAGTAATCATTGAGAAAGCTCCCAGCGTTTTACAGTAATCATTGAGAAAGCTCCATGCATTTTACAGTAATCATTGAGAAAGGTCCCTGCGTTTTACAGTAATCATTGAGAAAGCTCCCTGTGTTTTACAGTAATCTTTGAGAAAGCTCCCTGCGTTTTACAGTAATCATTGAGAAAGCTCCCTGCGTTTTACAGTAATCATTGAGAAAGTTCCCTGTGTTTTACAGTAATCATTGAGAAAGCTCCCTGCGTTTTACAGTAATCTTTGAGAAAGTTCCCTGCGTTTTACAGTAATCATTGAGAAAGCTCCCTGCGTTTTACAGTAATCATTGAGAAAGCTCCCTGCGTTTTACAGTAATCATTGAGAAAGCTCCCTGCGTTTTACAGTAATCATTGAGAAAGTTCCCTGTGTTTTACAGTAATCATTGAGAAAGCTCCCTGCGTTTTACAGTAATCATTGAGAAAGTTCCCTGTGTTTTACAGTAATCATTGAGAAAGCTCCCAGCGTTTTACAGTAATCATTGAGAAAGCTCCATGCGTTTTACAGTAATCATTGAGAAAGCTCCCTGCGTTTTACAGTAATCATTGAGAAAGTTCATTGCGTTTTACAGTAATCTTTGAGAAAGCTCCCTGCGTTTTACAGTAATCTTTGAGAAAGCTCCCTGTGTTTTACAGTAATCATTGAGAAAGTTCCCTGCGTTTTACAGCAATCTTTGAGAAAGCTCCCTGCGTTTTACAGTAATCATTGAGACAGCTCCCTGTGTTTTACAGTAATCACTGAGAAAGCTCCCTGTGTTTTACAGTAATCATTGAGAAAGTTCCCTGCGTTTTACAGCAATCTTTGAGAAAGCTCCCTGCGTTTTACAGTAATCATTGAGAAAGCTCCCTGCGTTTTACAGTAATCATTGAGAAAGCTTCCTGCGTTTTAAAGTAATCTTTGAGAAAGTTCATTGCGTTTTACAGTAATCTTTGAGAAAGCTCCCTGCGTTTTACAGTAATCTTTGAGAAAGCTCCCTGCGTTTTACAGTAATCATTGAGAAAGCTCCCTGCGTTTTACAGTAATCTTTGAGAAAGCTCCCTGCGTTTTACAGTAATCATTGAGAAAACTCCCTGCGTTTTACAGTAACCTTTGAGAAAGCTCCCTGCGTTTTACAGTAATCATTGAGAAAGCTCCCTGCGTTTTACAGTAATCTTTGAGAAAGCTCCCTGCGTTTTACAGTAATCATTGAGAAAGCTCCCTGCGTTTTACAGTAATCATTGAGAAAGCTCCCTGCATTTTACAGTAATCATTGAGAAAGCTCCCTGCGTTTTACAGTAATCATTGAAAAAGCTCCCTGCGTTTTACAGTAATCTTTGAGAAAGCTCCCTGCGTTTTACAGTAATCATTGAGAAAGCTCCCTGCGTTTTACAGTAATCATTGAAAAAGCTCCCTGCGTTTTCCAGTAATCTTTGAGAAAGCTCCCTGCGTTTTACAGTAATCATTGCGAAAGCTCCCTGCGTTTTACAGTAATCATTGAGAAAGCTCCCTGCGTTTTACAGTAATCATTGAGAAAGCTCCCTGCATTTTACAGTAATCATTGAGAAAGTTCATTGCGTTTTACAGTAATCTTTGAGAAAGCTCCCTGCGTTTTACAGTAATCATGGAGAAAGCTCCCTGTGTTTTACAGTAATCATTGAGAAAGCTCCCTGCGTTTTACAGTAATCATTGAGAAAGCTCCCTGCGTTTTACAGTAATCATTGAGAAAGCTCCCTGCGTTTTACAGTAATCTTTGAGAAAGCTCCCTGCGTTTTACAGTAATCATTGAGAAAGCTCCCTGCGTTTTACAGTAATCATTGAGAAAGTTCCCTGCGTTTTACAGTAATCTTTGAGAAAGCTCCCTGCGTTTTACAGTAATCATTGAGAAAGCTCCCTGCGTTTTACAGTAATCATTGAGAAAGCTCCCTGCGTTTTACAGTAATCATTGAGAAAGTTCCCTGCGTTTTACAGTAATCATTGAGAAAGCTCCCTGCGTTTTACAGTAATCATTGAGAAAGCTCCCTGCGTTTTACAGTAATCATTGAGAAAGCTCCCTGCGTTTTACAGTAATCTTTGGGAAAGTTCCCTGCATTTTACAGTAATCATTGAGAAAGCTCCCTGCGTTTTACAGTAATCTTTGAGAAAGCTCCCTGCGTTTTACAGTAATCATTGAGAAAGCTCCCTGCGTTTTACAGTAATCTTTGAGAAAGCTCCCTGCGTTTTACAGTAATCATTGAGAAAGCTCCCTGCGTTTTACAGTAATCATTGAGAAAGCTCCCTGCATTTTACAGTAATCATTGAGAAAGCTCCCTGCGTTTTACAGTAATCATTGAGAAAGCTCCCTGCGTTTTACAGTAATCTTTGAGAAAGCTCCCTGCGTTTTACAGTAATCTTTGAGAAAGCTCCCTGCGTTTTACAGTAATCTTTGAGAAAGCTCCCTGCGTTTTACAGTAATCATTGAGAAAGCTCCCTGCGTTTTACAGTAATCTTTGAGAAAGCTCCCTGCGTTTTACAGTAATCATTGAGAAAGCTCCCTGCATTTTACAGTAATCATTGAGAAAGCTCCCTGTGTTTTACAGTAATCATTGAGAAAGCTCCCTGCATTTTACAGTAATCATTGAGAAAGTTCATTGCGTTTTACAGTAATCTTTGAGAAAGCTCCCTGCGTTTTACAGTAATCATGGAGAAAGCTCCCTGCGTTTTACAGTAATCATTGAGAAAGCTCCCTGCGTTTTACAGTAATCATTGAGAAAGCTCCCTGCGTTTTACAGTAATCATTGAGAAAGCTCCCTGCGTTTTACAGTAATCTTTGAGAAAGCTCCCTGCGTTTTACAGTAATCATTGAGAAAGCTCCCTGCGTTTTACAGTAATCATTGAGAAAGTTCCCTGCGTTTTACAGTAATCTTTGAGAAAGCTCCCTGCGTTTTACAGTAATCATTGAGAAAGCTCCCTGCGTTTTACAGTAATCATTGAGAAAGCTCCCTGCGTTTTACAGTAATCATTGAGAAAGCTCCCTGCATTTTACAGTAATCATTGAGAAAGCTCCCTGCGTTTTACAGTAATCATTGAGAAAGCTCCCTGCGTTTTACAGTAATCATTGAGAAAGCTCCCTGCGTTTTACAGTAATCATTGAGAAAGCTCCCTGCGTTTTACAGTAATCATTGAGAAAGCTCCCTGCGTTTTACAGTAATCATTGAGAAAGCTCCCTGCGTTTTACAGTAATCTTTGAGAAAGCTCCCTGCGTTTTACAGTAATCTTTGAGAAAGCTCCCTGCGTTTTACAGTAATCTTTGAGAAAGCTCCCTGCATTTTACAGTAATCATTGAGAAAGCTCCCTGCGTTTTACAGTAATCTTTGAGAAAGCTCCCTGCGTTTTACAGTAATCATTGAGAAAGCTCCCTGCATTTTACAGTAATCATTGAGAAAGCTCCCTGTGTTTTACAGTAATCATTGAGAAAGTTCCCTGCATTTTAATCTCCCCAGGATCAGATCTCAGTCAACCTGTTAATGACCCCCATGGGGGAAAAATAGGGAAATGGCGCATGATTCTTAATAATAGTTGGAAAAAAGTCTCCTCCCACAGGACACGACACAGGACTGAAGTGACGCTCTGTTCTGGTTCTGTTTTAACCGTGTGGAGAGCATGTAAAGGATGGAAATATTCAGACTCCCAAATTTCATCCAAGAATCACTGGAAATATGGGATAACACTTCTGTGTTTGTCTATCCAGAGAAGGGTGAGACACAGCATATGTTAAAAGTGAGTAACATAACCCCAGGAGCAGTATGTGATAGTACACCCGGGAGATAATTAGCCAGGAAATCAGTTGAAGGCGCTGGACCACAAAATAACTATTCCCTTGTTACAGTCACATGGATTCAGTACAATTGCTACTTCTGATAATGTTTTCCTTGCATGACATAATAGTATTTCTGGAGTAGCGTTTGTCCTCGCGTTCTCACCTGCTACTTCCTGCGGTAGATCACAGATTCACTGAACTCGGTTTCCAGGAATGACTTGAAGTATTTGCTTATTTCACATTTTATAGGTTGTTTCAATTTAAAATACCACAGCCTCTTCCTGCTATTGGTTTATTCATTTTGATGCTGCAATCGATTCACAGAATAGCATAGCACAGAAGGGCCACTTGGCCCATCGAGACTGCACTTTCTCATTTGAAGAGTAATTTTCAGTGAGACCCACAACTATCCTCTCTGCCGATTTTCTTGGATTTTATTTCTTCTTCAAATATTAATCCAATTTCCTTTTGAAGATGGGATTATTTCAAATAGTGATCCAGTAAAGCTGCTTGTGATGAAGTTGTTTTTCAGTAATATTAGTTGTCTAATAGTAATACTGGTTGCTTTACAATAATACTGATTACTATTTAATATAGTGTAAAGCTCCCTCTACACTGTCCCCATCAAATACTCCCAGGACAGGTGCAGCACGGGGTTAGATATAGAGTAAAGCTCCCTCTACACTGTCCCCATTAAACACTCCCTGGACAGGTACAGCACGGGGTTAGATACAGAGTATAGCTCCCTCTACACTGTCCCCATCAAACACTCCCAGGACAGGTACAGCACGGGGTTAGATACAGAGTAAAGCTCCCTCTACACTTTCCCCATCAAATACTCCCAGGACAGGTGCAGCACGGGGTTAGATACAGAGTAAAGCTCCCTCTGCACTGTCCCCATCAAACACTCCCAGGACAGGTACAGCACGGGGTTAGATACAGAGTAAAGCTCCCTTGACACTGTCCCCATCAAACACTCCCAGGACAGGTACTGCACGGGGTTAGATATAGAGTAAAGCTCCCTCTACACTGTCCCCATTAAACACTCCCTGGACAGGTACAGCATGGGGTTAGATACAGAGTGAAGCTCCCTCTATACTGTCCCCATCAAACACACCCAGGACAGGTACAGCACGGGGTTAGATCCAGAGTAAATCTCCCTCTACACTGTCCCCATCAAACACTCCCAGGACAGGTACAGCACGGGGTTAGATACAGAGTAAAGCTCCCTCTACACTTTCCCCATCAAATACTCCCAGGACAGGTGCAGCACGGGGTTAGATACAGAGTAAAGCTCCCTCTACACTTTCCCCATCAAACACTCACAGGACAGGTGCAGCACGGGGTTAGATACAGAGTAAAGCTCCCTTGACACTGTCCCCATCAAACACTCCCAGGATAGGTACAGCACGGGGTTAGATACAGAGTAAAGCTCCCTCTACACTTTCCCCATCAAATACTCCCAGGACAGGTGCAGCACGGGGTTAGATACAGAGTAAAGCTCCCTCTACACTTTCCCCATCAAACACTCACAGGACAGGTGCAGCACGGGGTTAGATACAGAGTAAAGCTTCCTCTACAATGTCCCCATCAAACACTCCCAGGACAGGTACAGCACTGGGTTAGATACAGAGTAAAGCTCCCCCTACACTGTCCCTATCAAACACTCCCAGGACATGTACAGCACGGGGTTAGATCCAGAGTAAATCTCCCTCTACACTGTCCCTATCAAACACTCACAGGACAGGTACAGTGCATGTTCGATGCAAAGTTAAGCTCCCTGCAAACTGTCTCAACTGTGTGCCTTAACCAAATGAGTGTGATAGGAAAACTGGATTAAAATCAGTAGAAATGCAATTTGGAACACAGGACTGGGAAACGGGGAGTTCAATTGTCATCAGTTAAGATGCAGTCAGCAGAGGCATGGAAAGAGTGTGGTAGTCTGTGTGGAGGTATTACGGTACCTGGTAATGCTGGAACACCATTGGTAGATATTGTATGCTTCCTATTGGTCAAACTGTATGGTAGCTCCGCCCTGCTAGGCAGGGTATAAGAGCCTGTGCCGCTCCAGCAGCCTTCATTCTGTACATGAGCTGCTGGGGGAAACATCTAGCTTATGAAAGCCTTCAGTTGGACTACAGCCTTGCTTTAGTGGTCATTGATCGTGCATCAAAGAGTTAGCAAGTGACGGTGTGAGGGAGCTGGATTAATTTTTGTCAAGATACGGTCAGCAACACAGGTCTCTGGGAGGAGAATGATTATTGAGTGGCAGTGTGAAGGAGCTGGGTTAACTTCAGTGGAGATAGTCAACACAGGACATTGCTGACATGAGTAAGGGGCATATTGTGAGAGACTTTGCAGTTTATAACCTTTGGAATAAATCATAAAGCAACACTGGCCACTGCATATCAACAGCCTGATTGTATTTAGTACACCTCTCTTTTAGTAGCAGAATGATAGAGAGAGAGCACATACTTGTTTGTTACTCATGTTGTTCCAGTTTGAATATTGGTGGTACAAAGGTAAATAACATGATGTAGCGATAAAATGGAATGTGGTAGCAATGTGGAAAAAGGCAGGACTGTTACATGGAACTGAACTTTCACCTAAACCTGCTCCAATCAACCCCTTAAAATAGAATGTGCCTTTTGTTTGACAGAGGGAATATTTACCTTGTTATACAATTATTTCTCCTTATCTTCTAAAGTGATTGATCCTTGTTTGGCTAATGGTTCACGGCTGCTGCCTGCTACTATCTCAATCAAGGGATTATCAGTGATGTTTTAGCAGATACAGGTGGACTGTGGGTGTCACTGCTGAACCTGGGGCGAGATTCTCTGACCCCCCGCCGGGTCGGAGAATCGCCGGAGGGCGGCGTGAATCCCGCCCCCGCCGGTTGCCGAATTCTCCGGCACCGGAGATTTGGCGGGGGCGGGAATCGCGCCATGCCGGTTGGCGGCCCCCCCGAGGGTGCCCCCACGGTGGCCTGGCCCACAATCGGGGCCCACCGATCCGCGGGCGGGCCTGTGCCGTGGGGGCACTCTTTTCCTTCTGCCTTCGCCACGTTCTCCACCATGGCGGAGGCGGAAGAGACCCCCTCCACAGCGCATGCGCGGGGATGCCGTGAGCGGCCGCTAACGCACCCGCGCATGCACTGCCCGGAGATGTCATTTCCGCGCCAGCTGGCGGGGCGGAAATCAGTCCGGCGCGGGACTAGCCCCTCAAGGTTAGGGCGATGCCCAACTGATTTGCGCCGTTTTTGGTGCCGGTCGGCGGACATCGTGCCGATGCCAGAGAATTTCGCCCCTGATCTGGAATCTATCCTGACATTCACATGCGTACATTTCGGACCAATTCAGAAGCTGAAACTCTGGCAGATTTGTCCATTTCCTCAGCCACACAGCTCTGAGACTATATACAATCCTCCAATCAGTCACCAGGCTGAGATGGGATGGATTTGTTTATTGTCACGTGTACCGAGGTACAGTGA
The DNA here is from genome assembly GCF_047496885.1 of Scyliorhinus torazame. Lineage (NCBI taxonomy): Eukaryota > Metazoa > Chordata > Chondrichthyes > Carcharhiniformes > Scyliorhinidae > Scyliorhinus > Scyliorhinus torazame. Next base: position 167,828,274 of record NC_092724.1, read on the forward strand.
AAAGCATTGTTCTGCGTCCAGTTCAGACAGATCATTCCGTACGTGAAAGGAAAATACATAATAGGACAAACATAAAATACACAATGAAAATACATAGACTCAGGCATCAGGTGAAGCACACAGGAGGGTAGTACTGCTCAGTAGAGAAGATACAATCATAGAATTTACAGTGCAGAAGGAGGCCATTCGGCCCATCGAATCTGCACCGGCCCTTGGAAAGAGAACCCTACCTATGCCCACACCTCCACCCTATCCCCATAACCCAGTAACCCCACCCAACCTTTTTTTGGTCACTAAGGGCAATTTATCATGGCCAAATCCACCTAACCTGCACGTCTTTGGACTGTGGGAGGAAACCGGAGCACCCGGAGGAAACCCACGCAGACACGGGGAGAACGTGCAGACTCCGCACAGACAGTGACCCAAGCTGGAATTGAATCTGGGACCCTGGAGCTGTGAAGCAACAGTGCTAACCACTGTGCTACCGTGCTGCCCGATTGTGTGAAGATGTGTGAAGAGATCATATCAGTCCATAAGAGGGTGGTTTAGGAGTCTGGTAACAGTGGGGAAGAAGCTGTTTTTGAGTCTGTCGTGCAGGTTCTCAGACTTCTGTATCTCCTGCCCGATGGAAGAAGTTGGAAGAGTGAGTAAGCCGGGTGGGAGGGGCCTTTGATTATGCTGCCCGCTTTCCCCAGGCAGCGGGAGGTGTAGATGGAGTCAATGGATGGGAGGCAGGTTCGTGTGATGGACTGGGCGGTGTTCACGACTCTCTGAAGTTTCTTGCGGTCCTGGGCCGAGCAGTTGCCATACCAGGCTGTGATGCAGCCCGATAGGATGCTTTCTATGGTGCATCTGTAAAAGTTGATAAGAGTCAATGTGGACATGTCGAATTTCCTTAGTTTCCTGATGAAGTATAGGCACTGTTGTGCTTTCTTGGTCGTAGTGTCAACATGGGTGGACCAGGACAGATTTTGGGAGATGTGCACCCCTAGGAATTTTAAACTGCTAACCATCTCCACCACAGCCCCGTTGATGCTGACAGGGGTGTGTACAGTACTTTGCTTCCTGAAGTCAATGACCAGTCTTTAGTTTTGCTGGCATTGAGGGAGAGATTATTGTCGCTGCACCACTCCACTAGGTTCTCTATCTCCCGCCTGTATTCTGAGGTGGGCTCAGGGATCTATGGTTAAGTATGATATGTTCAGGGCATTTTTCCACTGAAGCAGGAGGGAAGAGCTGGAAAGGACATGTCTAATTACCAAAAATGACCCTGGCAAGTTTGATAGTGGGCAGTGAGCCAGGGAGGAAGTTCACGGGAATGATTAACGTGCAAGGCAGGATATGGGAGAGTGCAGGAAATGCAGAGGCAGATTGAAGCTCTCAGTGACGTACTGGGTGGAAACTACTTCCGTCCTGTAACGATTATGCTGAGGGTAAAGGAGTGACAACATGTGATAGACACAATCGCCCAGTAGCTGCCACATCAGGGGGAGAGCAGTGGCCAGCAACTTTATTTCTGACTGTTAGGTTTCTGCACACCACACATATTACAGTGTCAGATTGACCCCAGTACCACCCTCGTGGATTACCTATTCAAGATTACTGTCTATATCCCATTTAACTTTGGTCAGCCTGGCCAGCCTCTCTACCCAGCTCAGCCTGGCCAGCCTCTCTACCCAGCTCAGCCTGGCCAGCCTCTCTACCCAGCTCAGCCTGGCCAGCCTCTCTACCCAGCTCAGCCTGGCCAGCCTCTCTACCCAGCTCAGCCTGGCCAGCCTCTCTACCCAGCTCAGCCTGGCCAGCTGGCCAGCCTCTCTACCCAGCTCAGCCTGGCCAGCCTCTCTACCCAGCTCAGCCTGGCCAGCTGGCCAGCCTCTCTACCCAGCTCAGCCTGGCCAGCCTCTCTACCCAGCTCAGTCTGACCAGCCTCTCTACCCAGATCAGTCTGGCCAGCTGGCCAGCCTCTCTACCCAGCTCAGCCTGCTCTCATTTGACAGTCTGCCCTGGCTAAAAGCACAGACTGGCTAAAATCAAAAGCATTGTGGGTGCATCTTCACCACAAGGACTGGTGGGATTCCAGCTGAAGGTCCATCACCACCTCCTCAGGACAACAAGATGAAAGGGGAGTCCGCACTGAGTAACAATAAGAACAAAGTTTGATTTCTTTTTTTATTCATTCCTGGGGTGTGGGTGTGGCTGGGCCAGCTTTTGTTGCCCATCCCTGAGGACATTCAAGAGTCAGCCACATTGCTGTGGGCCTGGAGTCACGTGTAGGCCAGACCGGGTAAGGACGGCAGATTTCGGCATTGGTGAACTAGACGGGGTTCATGACAATCGGCAATGGTCACCTTGAGACTTCTAATTCCTGGGCGGCTGTATCTACACTGAGTGACTGAGATACCCCGCCCCGAGTGGGGAAGCTCATACTCTGCAAGGAGAAGGGGAAAGACAATCATTCCAACCCCGTGGGTCTGTATGGGATATTACATTCCTCCCTTGGCAAAGTCTGAAGATTCCCTCGATGAGCGATGAGACGGACAAGGAGGAGCAGGCGCCGGCCGCTGGAATCTCTTCGGCTCCACTAAGTCCTCATGGAGCTGATGCACCGGATCAGTCAGCGTATTCTGTGCTGGTAAACGGTGTCAGCGGCAGGAACAACATAGCAGACAATCGTCAGGAGGCAGGACACAAATGTGGTCATGTCGGCATTGAGAGACTGGAGGTGGCACAGCGGCTGGTTCTGCGATGGAGCCGGAGGATCCAGGTCAGGCTTCTTTCAGGCACTTCATGAGGGAGCAGCTTCCATGAGCGAATGTGATCCAGGTGTTGCTTCATTAATTGTCCTCGGGCCTGAACGTGGTAAGAGACTGGTCCCGTTTGACAGACGTCGATCCCAGAGAGCCAGTGAGTTGAAGTTACGAACGAACATCGCGTTGTCAAGTGTGATGACAAAAGGGCAGCACGGTGCAGTGGTTAGCACTGGGACTACGGCGCTGAGGACCCGGGTTCGAATCCCGGCCCTGGGTCACTGTCTGTGTGGAGTTTGCACATTCTCCCCATGTCTGCGTGGATTTCACCCCCACAACCCAAAGATGTGCAGGGTAGGTGGATTGGCCTCGCTAAATTGCCCCTAAATTGGAAAAAAAATAATTGGGTACACTAAATTTATTTTTTAAAAGGTGTGAAGCGGCGAAGAGGTTGACGTCAAACTGGGCAGTGCCCTTGCAAATCTTGGTTACGACGCACCTTTGCCCCGATGTCCGGTAGAATCAAACTCAGTTGTGTACGATATCTACGAACCATTAACATCTTAGCGGGGCTGCCCCAGTTACTGTGAGTGCCATGGTCTTGTACGAGAATACGAACTTTGCAGCCTGGGTGTCCATCGAGCCAGACGTCTGTTTCTTGAGCTCCCAGCAAATTGTCTGCATCGCCTTCTCTGCCCAAGCATTCGATGCTGGATAGTACGGGGCGGTGAGCACGTGATGAAGCCCGTTCATTGCTCGTCACTAAAGTGGCAAACTCTTCACTCATGAAAGAGGCCCCATTATTGGTCACGAGATTCCGGAACTCCGTGGTGGATAAAGAAATGTGTAGCTGCTTGATGGCCGCCCAGGAGGTGATCGTCGCCACCTTGTGGACTTGCAGCCACTTTGAGTGCGCATCAAGCAGGACAAGGAACATTGAACCCGAGGAGCCTTTGGAGCTCTTGACAGATGGAGGACTGCTGGGCCAACTTCTCGATATCTGTGTCCAAACCCAGCCGCCAGACATAGCCTATTACCTGCATCTTCATTCTGGACACTCTGGGATGTTTGTTGTGAAGGTCCTTCAACACATCAGTCTTCCCTTTGCCAGGGCAACAACCTTGGTGCCCCACAGGAAGATGCCATCCTCCACGGTCAATTCCAGCAATTTCAAGGAAAAGCCTTCATCTCCCCTGGTAGCTGCTGGTGCTGCCCGTCGTATAGCACCAGATCTCACAGCTTGGCAAGTATGAGGTTGGTATGTGTCCAGTCACAAACACATGAGGCAGTGATGGGCAAGGAGTCCATGAAATTCACAGTGTGCCTGCCTGGCGCTCGTTCTCTGTGATATTGTTAATAATGCATTCGTGCAGCATATTGTTCCTGTCTTCAACACCAACGTCAAATGTATCTAACCGTCCAATCAGAGACAGGGCAGATCAAAGCAATCCAAACTGGGTCCAGGAAATGCGAGAGGTTGCTCCGCTGCGCAGGTTGACAGCAAACCACCTTACTCCTCATCGCCAGTTTAATGAGCACACGGGAGTCCACACCCAGTAAAAATAAGAGCAAAGTTTTATTACCAAATGATACACTTCCCGGTAAACCCCTAACGGGCCCCGGCTTGGTTGGTGCCTTACTGACTGACCTTTTGCACACTGAGATACCTCGGCCCGAGCACGGGAGCGGGTACTGTAAGGAGCGCGGGGAAGACCAGCAATCCCACCCCAGGGATATTACAACCAGCATCACCTAAATCTTGCCCACAATTTTTAAAAACTCACTGTAAGATTGTGCCATTTGGTTTGGTCACAGTCAGGAAAGTGCATGGACCTTCTGCCCCTCCCTGATGTTTGTGAGATTTACAAGAAAACGAGAGGGACAGTTGCTGATGATGAATTTCTTAACCTCGCATTTACCAAGTTGGATCTCAGCCATTCCTGGCACTGAAGAACCATTCCAAAAGAAAGACATGTACTTTATCGCCCTTCGCACCCCCAGGACTTTGCAAGTACTTCACAGTCAGTTAAATATTTCAAAATGCTGCCACTATTGGAATGTGGAAGCCAATTAGCACATTGCGAGTTCTCACAAACGGTATAAATGACCAGTTGATCTGCTTTTTAGATGTTGATCAAGGGATAAATATTGATCATGTGACTGACAGAGCTCAACTAATATTGGAAAATGCTAGAAAAACACAGCATGCTGGGAACAGAGAACAGGAGCTGACCTTTGGGATCTGTGACCCTACATTGTGGAGAATTCCCTTGCTTTTCTTTGAGCACAGTAAGAAGTCTACAACACCAGGTTAAAGTCCAACAGGTTTGTTCCAAATCACTAGCTTTCAGAGCCCTGCTCCTTCCTCAGGTGAGGAAGCACTGCTCGTTTACCTGAAGAAGGAGCAGTGCTCCGAAAGCTAGTGATTCGAAACAAACCTGGTGTTGTGAGACTTCTTACTGTGCTCACCCCAGTCCAACACCGGCATCTCCACATCATCTCTTTGAGTCGTTTTATGTTCATCTGAGGGGCTGATGGGAATTTCATTTCACATCTTATCCGAAAGACTGTGAGTGTGATGTGGTCTCTCCGAATTAACTAAAATCTGAACCTACATTTTGTACTAAAACCCCTGGAATGGGAATTGAGTTGCCATTGGTTACTGCAACAATTATGGATAAAAACTCATCCTTACCATCCCTGTTACAAATTTACCTGCTGCATACATCACAGTGGCACTTAATTGGGGAGGTGACGACTTTGCGATATTGGCGCTGGGCGTTCCAGACACTCGATAATGCTCTGGGAACACAGGTTCCAATTGGCGAATTTAAATTTAATAAAAATCTGGAATTATAAGTCTAATGATGGCATGAAACCATTGTCGATTGTGGTAAAAAAAAACATCTGGTTCACTAATGTCCTTTAGGGAAGGAAATCTGCCGCCCTTACCCGGTCTGGTCTACACGTGACTCCAGGTTGACCATGCATGCCCTCTGAAATGGCCTGGCAAGCCACTCAGTTGTATCTATGAAGCCTACAAAAAGTAATGAAACCGGACGGATCATCCGACATCGACCTGGACACCGGAAATGACAAACACAGCACTGTCGACTCTGCAACGTCCTCCTTACTAACATCTGGGGGCTTGTGCCAAAGTTGGGGGAGCTTCTCACAAACTGGTTAAGCCTGACATAGTCACACTCACCGAATCATACCTCACAGACAATGTCCCAGACACCACTATCACCATTCCTGGGTGTCCTGTCTCACCGGCAGGCCAGACCCAGCAGAGGGGCTGGCACAGTGGGATACAGTCAGGAAGGAGGTGCCCTGGGAGTCCTCAACATCGGCTCTGGACCCCATAAAGTCTCATGGCTTCAGGTTAAATGTGGGTAAGGAAACCTCCTGCTGATTACCACGTACCGGCCACTATCAGCTGATGAATCAGTGCTCCTCCATGTTGAACACCACTTGGAGGAAGCACTGAGGGCAGCAAGGGTGCAGAATATACTCTGGGTGGGGACTTCAATGTCCATCTCCAAGAGTGGCTCGGTAATACCACCACAGACCGAGCTGGCCGGGTCCTAAAGGACATCGCTGCTAGACTGGGACTGCAGCCGGTGGTGAGGGAACCAACAAGAGGGAAAAACATACTTGACCTCATCCTCCCCAACCTGCCTGCTGCAGATGCCTCTGTCCCTGACAGTATCGGTAGCAGTGACCACCGCACAGTCCTTGTGGAGAGAGAGTCCCGTCTTCACATTGAGGATACCCTCCATCGTGTTGTGTGGCACTACCACCGTGCTAAATGGGATAGACTTCGAACAGATCCAGCAACTCCAGACTGGGCAGCTAGGAGGCGCTGTGGACCATCAGCAGCAGCAGAATTGTATCAACCACAATCTGCAACCTCCTGGCCCGGCATTTCCCCCAGTCTACCCTTACCCCCCAGCCAGGGCATCAACCCGGGTTCAGTGAAGACTGCAGGAGAGCGTGGCAGGAGCAACACCAGGCAGACTGGAAAATGAGGTGTCGACCTGGTGAAGCTGCAACACAGGACTACTTGTGAGCCAAACAGCATAAGCAGCGAGTGATAGACAGAGCTAAGTGATCCCACAGCCAACAGATCTGAGCTCTGCAGTCCTGCCACACCCAGCCGTGAATGGTGGTGGACAATTAAACAACTCACTGGAGGAGGAGGCTCCACAAAAATCCCCATCCTCAATGATGGAGGAGCCCAGCACATCTGTGCAAAGGACAAGGGTGAAGCACTCGCAACAATCTTCAGCCAGAAGTGCCAAGTGGATGATCCGTCTCGGTCTCCTCCGGAGGTCCCCAGCATCACAGGAGCCAGACTCCAGTCAATTCGAATCACCCAACGTGATATCAAGAAATGGCTGAAGGCACTGGACACTGCAAAGTCTATGGGCCGTTAGAATATTCCGACATGTGCTCCAGAACTTGCCACTCCCCTAGCCAAGCTGTTCCAGTACAGCTTCAACACTGGCATCTACCCGGCAATGTGGAAAATTGCCCAGGTAGAACATAGAACATAGAAAAATACAGCACAGAACAGGCACTTTGGCCCACAATGTTGAGCCGAACTTTTGTCCTAGATTAAGAACAAATTAATCTACACCCCATCATTTTACCGTAATCCATGTACCTATCCAATAGCTGCTTGAAGGTCCCTAATGTTTCCGACTCAACTACTTCCACAGGCAGTGCATTCCATGCCCCCACTACTCTGGGTAAAGAACCTACCTCTGACATCCCCCCTATATCTTCCACCATTCACCTTAAATTTATGTCCCCTTGTAATGGTTTGTTCCACCCGGGGGAAAAGTCTCTGACTGTCTACTCTATCTATTCCCCTGATCATCTTATAAACCTCTATCAAGTCGCCCCTCATCCTTCTCCATTCTAATGAGAAAAGGCCTAGCACCCTCAACCTTTCCTCGTAAGACCTACTCTCCATTCCAGGCAACATCCTGGTAAATCTCCTTTGCAAATTAGTGTTAGGTGTGTCCTGTACACAAGAAACAGGACAAATCCAACCCCGCCAATTACTGCCCTGTCAGTCTCCTCTCCATCATCAGCAAAGTGATGGAAGGAGTCATCAACAGTGCGGCACTTACTCAGCAATAACCTGCTCACGGACGCTCAGTTTGGGTTCCGCCCAGGGTCACTCAGCTCCTGACCTCATTACAGCCTTGGTTCAAATGGACAAAAAAGCTGAATTGCCAGAGGTGAGGTGGGAGTGACTGTCCTCGACATCAAGGCAGCGTTTGACCGAGTGCGGCATCAAGGGGCCCGAGCTAAACTGGAGTCAATGGGAATCAGGGGAAAACTCTCCGCTGGTCGGAGTCATACCCGGCACAAAGGGAGATGGTTGTGGTGGTTGGAGGTCAATCATCTCAGCTCCAGGACATCACTGCGGGAGTTCCTCAGGGTCGTGTCCTCGGCCCCAACCATCTTCAGCTGCTTCATCAATGACTTCCCTTCCATCATAAGGTCAGAAGTGGGGGTGTTCCCTATGACTGCACAATGTTCAGCACCATTCCTGACTCCTCAGATAATGAAGCAGTTCCTGTCCAAATGCAGCAAGACCTGGACAATATCCAGCTTGGGGCTGACAAGTGGCAAGTTACATTCGCGCCACACAAGTGCCAGGCAATGACCATCTCCTACAAGAGAGGATCTGACCATCGCACCTTGAATTCAATGGCATTCCCATCGCTGAATCCCCACAATCAGCTTCCTGGAGGTTACCATTGATCAGAAACTGAACTGGACCCAGCCACATTAATACTGTGGCTACAAGAACGGGTCAGAGGCTAGGACTCCTACAGCGAGTAACTCACCCCCAGACTCCCCAAAGCCTGTCCACCATGTCTACAAGACACAAACCAGGAATACTCTCAACTTGCCTGGATGAGTGCGGCTCCAACAACACTCAAGAAGTTTGACACCATCCAGGACAAAGCAGCCGCTTGATTACTATCCCTTCCTCAAATATCCAATCCCTTCACTATCGAAGAATAGTGGCAGCCGTGTGTACTGTCTACAGCTGCTGCAGTAACTCACCAAGGCTCCTTAGACAGCACCTTCCAAACCCACGACCACTACTATGTAGAAGGACAAGAGCAGCAGATACCTGGGAACATCACCACCTGGAAGTTCCCCTCCTAGTTCATCAACAATCCTGACTTGGAAATATATCGGCCGTTCCTTCACTGTTGCTGGGGCAACATCCTGGAACTCCCTCCCTAACAGCACTGTGGGTGTACCTACACCACATGGACTGCAGCGATTCAAGAAGGCAGCCCACCCCCACCTTCTCAAGGACAACTAGGGATGGACAATGAATGCTGGGCCTGGCCAGCGACACACAGATCCCTGGAATGAATATGAAAACACTGGGCTTGATATTCTGACTTGCTCCACAGACAGGTACAGACAGGAAAGTGGGCAGAATAGCAGACAATTCACTGGTCAAATCAAAAACAATAATTGTTTTAAAGTAACTCTCACGAGAAAAGAAAGTTAATCGAATTTACTAGAAAATGTGTGTTTTCAAATTAAACTGCTGTGTTATTCGTACAGCAGAGTGTTATCAGAAGTCAGATTTGTTATTTGGAAGTTCCATCTGCTGGTCAGATATTAAACAGCAGCCTCATGAAGATAAAATAAACTGAGTGGCTCATTTGCAGTGATTTTTATGTTGGCGCATACATATTATATACAATAACATACTGTTTATTATTAATTAATGGCAGTAGATTACCCCAAAGCATCGTCTGCAGTCAGAGTTAGTTAGGAAAGAGTTTTCAGAGATGTCCCTTCACTGGCCCTCCAAGTAGCCACAGCGACAATTAAAGTATTGTGACTAGAACATAGAACATAGACCATACAGTGCAGAAGGAGGCCATTTGGCCCATCGAGTCTGCACCGACCCACTTAAACCCTCACTTCCACCCTATCCCAGTCACCCAATAACCCCTCCTAACCTTTTTGGTCACTAAGGGCAATTTATCCTGGCCAATGCACCTAACCTGCACATCTTTGGACTGTGGGAGGAAACCGGAGCACCCGGAGGAAACCCACGCAGACACGGGGAGGGTGTGTAGACTCCGCACAGACAGTAACCCAAGATGGGAATCGAACCTGGGATCCCGGCGCTGTGAAGCCACAGTGCTAACCACTGTGTTACCGTGCTGCCCAACTAGTTACGCTATTATTTCTAATATTAAGTGTTAACTTTACAAGCAAGGGTCAGAAAGTGAAGCAGGTGGACACAAAATATCTGCGCACACTGAACTTTTAATATAACAGGAACATAGACACCAGGAGGAGGCCATTCAACCCTTCTTCAAGGCTACTCCGTCGTTCAATAAGATTATTGAATGATCTGGATGTGATCTCAACCCACTTTCCTTTCTGCCCCATAACCCTTGCCACCATTGTCCATCAAAACCGTGTCTAACTGCCTTGAACACATTCAATGGCCCAGCTATGGAAAGACAATTCCACAGACTGCAACAATCCCCTGGGAGAAACAAATTCTCCTCATCTCAGTCTTCAATGGGAGACTTTGGACTTCCGGGGACGGCGGGCGGGAGGCAGCCGCACACTGGAGGGCTCCCGCTCGGGAATAGAAATTTCGGGATTTTAACACCCGGTCCCGGGGGCAACGGAGGCTGAAAAAGCTGTAAGAAGGCACAGGGAGGAGAAATGTCCAAGCTTGGGGGAAAAACGGCCGTGAAAAAGGGGGTTAATGAAAGTCCGCCGGTGAGTGGAAAAGTCAGCGCAGGAACTGTAAGGAAAGCGGAGGCTGGAGCACCAGGGGAGGCCACATCGCTCACAGCAGAAGAAATTACCAAGGTGATGATTGTGGAACTTGAAAAGCAGTTCACAAAGCACGTGGAAGCGATGAAGAAGGAGATGGGGGCGGTATTGAAAATGCTGGTGGAGGAGGCGATTGCCCCGGTGAGGGCGGCGGTATCGAGCGCAGCGGCGGAGGTGCGGGAGCAAGGTGAGACACTGAAGGAAATGGAAGAGGTATTATCACAGCACAGTGATCAGCTCACCTCAATGGGGAAGGAGTTGCGGAGGGTGATAGAGACCAACAAGGGTCTGCGAGCCAAAATGGAAGACCTGGGAAACAGATCCAGGCGGCAGAATCTGAGGATCGTGGGCCTGCCCGAAGGGGTGGAAGGCCCGAGGCCGATGGAGTATTTTGCCACGATGTTGGCGGAGCTATTGGGGTAGGGGGACAATCCCTCTCGATACGAACTGGATCGGGCTCATTGGTCGTGGAGGCCTGTACCGAAAGCGAGTGAGCCGCCAAGGGCAGTGACTCTGTGCTTCCGTAGCTACAGGGTGAAGGAGAAGGTCCTGAGCTGGGCCAAGCAGAAGCGGGTGGTGCAGTGGGCTGGAGCTGGTCTACGCATATACCAGGACTTTATGGTGGAGCTGGCGAGGAGGCGGGCTGCCTTCAGCCGGGTGAGGAAGGCACTGTACATCAGCAAGGTGCAGTGTGGCATAGTATACCCAGCTAAGTTGAGGGTGACCTACAAATCCAAGGACTTTTATTTTGGGACGGCGGAAGCGGGGAGGAGTTTGCGAAGGCAGAAGGACTGTGGCTGAATTGAGAAATGGGACTGAGAGCGGGTCGTGTACCGATGTAGCCTCATGTAACTTTATTTTTTCACTGCGTGTTGGTGTATGTACTAAATAAGTCGACGCTGTATATTTGGACAAGGGAAGAGATGGACTTTCACTTGCAATGATGGTTCTTTGGGGTTTGGGTGGGTATGCTGGGGTTGTGTGCTAAAGGGGATTTCTTGGTTTTCCTGGGACCGGGCAAGGGGGAAAGGGACCCGGGCGGGGGCCTCCACGCTGGCCGGTTTAAGCCGGCCAGTGAACGGGAGTGAGGTGGGGGGAGGGGCTGCGGCCACCGGAGCCTGGCAGAACAGGGTCCGAGTGGTCTAGCCGGGGTGGAAAGTTGGGGGAAGGAACAGAGGTTGGGGGGAGGAGTTTACAAGAGGAAGTGGAGGGGAGGAGTTTGGGAGGGGGGGTGTCTACAACTCATGGGTGTCATTCACGGTACTCTTTCGGGGATTGGATGGCGTTGAATATTAGGGGGGGGGGGGTGGACTATATGTGTCAACGGTGACCAGGGGCGATTCCTGATTCCTTTTTCTTTTTTCCTTTTTTCCTCCTTGGGAGGGTTTGTTTTATTTGATGCTTATATTGTCAGGTGGGCCGTTGTTTGGGACGGTGGGAGGATATTGTTGATAAGGGGATTGACATTGTATTCCTTACCATTTACTGTTTGTTGGTGGGGGGTAAATCCTGAAGAAAATGTGAAAATGGAGAATAAAACTATTTTTCAAAAAAAAAAAAATGGGAGATTTCTTTAACTGTTTCCTCTACAAGTGGAAATATCTTCCTGGTGTCTACCCTCACAATCTTATAGCTTTCATTAAGATCACCTCTCATTCTTCGAAACTCCAATGTATGTAGACTCAACCTCTTCAATCCTTCTTCATTGGGTAAGCCTTTCACCCCAGTTGAATGAGCCTCACTAACTGCTTCTCACACAATTTTCTGACTTTACTCTAACACAATTATATAATTTTTCAAATAAGGAGATCAGAAGAGTACACAGTATTCCAGATGTGATCTCACCAATGCCCTGTACAGCTGCAGGAAAACCGATCTACTTTATCTATTCCATTCCCCTTGCAATAAGCGACAACATTCCATTTGCCTTCCTAACCATTTGGTGTTCCGACATACTAAATTCTTGTGATTCATGTACCCAGGACACCCACATCCCGCTATACTGCTCTTCATCCTTCCTCCCAAAGTGGACACATTCACATTTCCCCCCATTATACACAATCTGCTACATTTTTTCCCACTCACTCAACCTGTGTATCTGCCTTTGCCGACTTACCACCTTCTCTTGGCAACTCACTTTCTTACCCATCTTGGTGATATCGGCAAATTTAGCTACCATACATTTGGCCTCTTCCTCCAAAGCATTGGTATGAATTGTAAATAGTTGAGGTCCCAGCACTGATCCATATGACACTCCACTAGTTATAGTTTGTCAATCTGAAAAAGACCCATTTATTCTTACTTTCTGCTTCTTGCTGGTTAACCAATCATTAATGCATGCGAATATGTTAGCCCCTACACCATGTTCTCTTAACTTGTATAGTAATCTTTGATGTGGCACCTTTTGAAAATCCAAGTGCACCACATCCGCAGGTTCCCCTTCATCCACCTTTGCTTGTTACTTCCTCTAATAAATAAGTAAAACAACACAATTTCGCTTTCACAAAGACATGTTGACTGTGCCAAATCAGATTTGGATTTTCTAAGTGTCCTGCTATAACCTCCTTAATAATTGAGTCTAACAATTCCTCGCTGACAGATGTTAGACTAACTGGCCTGATGTTTCCCACTTTCTGTCTCCCTTTTTTCTTGAATCAAGGTGTCATATTTGCTATTTCCAATCCACAGGAATCCTTCCAAAATCTAAGGAATTTTGAAAGATTAGAACCAATGTCTCTACTATTTCTGCAGTTACTTCTTTTAAGACCCTTGGATGCAGGCCATCTGGTCCTGGAGACTTGTCAGTCTTTAGGCCTAATAGTTCCCCCAGCACCTTTCCCCTAGAAATGGTGATTGTTTTAAGTTCCTCTCTCTTGTTCACCATTTGATTGTCAATTATCTTTGGGACGTTTTCTGTGAAGACAGACCAAAATACAGACATACAGTGCCTCTGCTATTCCATGTCTTCCATTATCAGTTCCCCAAACTCACTTTCTACAAGACCAATGCTAGCTTTAGTTACTTACTCTTTTCATGGTTAAATATTTGTAGAAATGTTTACTATCTGATATTATATTACTAATTTCTCTAATAACTAACTTTCTCCCTCTTTAGCCATTCTTTGATGGCTCTTAAAACCTGACCAATCTTCTGACCTAGAATATTAGTCTTGTATCCAGACTTTAGCCCTTCAAATTTTACATGAAATCCTATCATGTTATGATCACTGTCACCTAAAGGCTCCTTTATCTTTAGGATATTGATTAATCCTGTCTCATTGCTCAATATCAGGTCTAGAATAGCCTGCTCCCTGGTTGACTCATAGAATTTACAGCGCAGAAGGAGGCCATTTGGCCCATCGAGTCTGCACCGGCTCTTGGAAAGAGCACCCTACCCAAGATCCACACGTCCACCCTATCCCCATAACCCAGTAACCCCACCCTACACTAAGGGCAATTTTGGACACTATGGGCAATTTATCATGGCCAATCCACCTAACCTGCACATCTTTGGACTGTGGGAGGAAACCGGAGCACCCGGAGGAAACCCACGCACACACGGGGAGGATGTGCAGACTCCGCACAGACAGTAACCCAAGCCGGAATCGAACCTGGGACCCTGGAGCTGTGAAGCAATTGTGTTATCCACAATGCTACCGTGCTGCCCAAAGACTCAAGAACATACTGCCCAAATAAATTGTCTCACTTGCACTCGATGAACTCATTTTCCATGGCTACCTTTGCCGAACTGATTGATCCAATCGACATGTAGTTTAAAGTCACCCGTGATGATTGTGGTGCCATTCTTGCACACGCTCTATATAATTCGTCCTATTTTCTCTGTCCTACTGTGTAATTCTTGTTAGGGAGCCTATGAACTACTCCCACAATTGATCTTTTACCTTCTCCTATTCGTTATCTCTGTCCAAATGGCACGGTAGCATTGTGGCACGCCAGTGACTGCGCCCTGCGAATAGGGCCACGGGTCGTCTCGGTGTCCCCTCAGGGCACCTCCCTCGGTGGCCCCAGTCCACCCATCAACTGTGTGGGTGCACTTCAGCACAACCAGTGCCATCTTGTTGGCTGGGATGAGTGTGTGTGGGGAGTGTAATGTGTGTGTGTGGCTGGGATGAGTGTGAGTGGGGAGTGTAATGTGTGTGTGCGGCTGGGATGAGTGTGTGTGGGGAGTGTAATGTGTGTGTGTGGCTGGGATGAGTGTGAGTGGGGAGTGTAATGTGTGTGTGCGGCTGGGATGAGTGTGTGTGGGGAGTGTAATGTGTGTGTGTCTGGGATGAGTGTGTGTGGGGACTGTAATGTATGTGTGTGACTGGGATGAGTGTGTGTGGGGAGTGTAATGTGTGTGTGCGGCTGGGATGCGTGAGTGTGGGGAGTGTAATGTGTGTGTGCGGCTGGGATGAGTGTGTGTGGGGAGTGTAATGTGTGTGTGTGTCTGGGATGAGTGTGTGTGGGGAGTGTAATGTATGTGTGTGACTGGGATGAGTGTGTGTGGGGAGTGTAATGTGTGTGTGCGGCTGGGATGCGTGTGTGTGGGGAGTGTAATGTGTGTGTGCGGCTGGGATGAGTGTGTGTGGGGAGTGTAATGTGTGTGTGTGTCTGGGATGAGTGTGTGTGGGGAGTGTAATGTGTGTGTGCGGCAGGGATGAGTGTGTGTGGGGAGTGTAATGTGTATGTGCGGCTGGGATGAGTGTGTGTGGGGAGTGTAATGTGTGTGTGCGGCTGGGATGAGTGTGTGTGGGGAGTGTAATGTGTGTGTGTGTCTGGGATGAGTGTGTTTGGGGAGTGTAATGTGTATGTGCAGCTGGGATGAGTGTGTGTGGGGAGTGTAATGTGTGTGTGCGGCTGGGATAAGTGTGTGTGGGGAGTGTAATGTGTGTGTGAGGCTGGGATGAGTGTGTGTGGGGAGTGTAATGTGTGTGTGCGGCTGGGATGAGTGTGTGTGGGGAGTGTAATGTGTGTGTGCGGCTGGGATGAGTGTGTGTGGGGAGTGTAATGTGTGTGTGCGGCTGGGATGAGTGTGTATGGGGAGTGTAATGTGTGTGTGCGGCTGGGATGAGTGTGTGCGGGGAGTGTAATGTGTGTGTGCGGCTGGGATGAGTGTGTGTGGGGAGTGTAATGTGTGTGTGGGGAGTGTAATGTGTGTGTGGGGAGTGTAATGTGTGTGTGGGGAGTGTAATGTGTGCGCGGGGAGTGTAATGTGTGTGTGTGGCTGGGATGAGTGTGTGTGGGGAGTGTAATGTGTGCGTGCGGCTGGGATGAGTGTGTGTGGGGAGTGTAATGTGTGTGTGCGGCTGGGATGAGTGTGTGTGGGGAGTGTAATGTGTGCGTGCGGCTGGGATGAGTGTGTGTGGGGAGTGTAATGTGTGCGTGCGGCTGGGATGAGTGTGTGTGGGGAGTGTAATGTGTGTGTGCGGCTGGGATGAGTGTGTGTGGGGAGTGTAATGTGTGTGTGGGGAGTGTACTGTGTGTGTGGGGAGTGTAATGTGTGTGTGGGGAGTGTAATGTCTGTGTGCGGAGTGTAATGTGTGTGTGTGGCTGGGTGAGTGTGTCTGGGGAGAGTAATCTGTGTGTGGGGAGTGTAATGTGTGTGTGGGGAGTGTAATGTGTGTGTGAGGCTGGGATGAGTGTGTGTGGGGAGTGTAATGTGTGTGTGCGGCTGGAGTGAGTGTGTGTGGTGAGTGTAATGTGTGTGTGCGGCTGGGATGAGTGTGTGTGGGGAGTGTAATGTGTGTGTGCGGCTGGGATGAGTGTGTGTGGGGAGTGTAATGTGTGTGTGCAGCTGGGATGAGTGTGCGTGGGGAGTGTAATGTGTGTGTGCGGCTGGGATGAGTGTGTGTGGGGAGTGTAATGTGTGTGTGGGGAGTGTAATGTGTGTGTGGGGAGTGTAATGTGTGAGTGAGGCTGGGATGAGTGTGTGTGGGGAGTGTAATGTGTGTGTGCGGCTGGGATGTGTGCGTGTGGGGAGTGTAATGTGTGTGTGCGGCTGGGATGAGTGTGTGTGGGGAGTGTAATGTGTGTGTGCAGCTGGGATGGTGTGTGTGGGGAGTGTAATGTGTGTGTGTCTGAGATGAGTGTGTGTGGGGAGTGTAATGTGTGTGTGCGGCTGGGATGTGTGTGTGTGGGGAGTGTAATGTGGGTGTGTGTCTGGGATGAGTGTGTGTGGGGAGTGTAATGTGTGTGTGCGGCTGGGCTGAGTGTGTGTGGGGAGTGTAATGTGTGTGTGCGGCTGGGATGAGTGTGTGTGGGGAGTGTAATGTGTGTGTGTGTCTGGGATGGTGTGTGTGGGGAGTGTAATGTGGGTGTGTGTCTGGGATGAGTGTGTGTGGGGAGTGTAATGTGTGTGTGCGGCTGGGATGAGTGTGTGTGGGGAGTGTAATGTGTGTGTGCGGCTGGGATGAGTGTGTGTGGGGAGTGTAATGTGTGCGTGTGGTTGGGATGAGTGTGTGTGGGGAGTGTAATGTGTGTGCGGCTGGGATGAGTGTGTGTGGGGAATGTAATGTGTGTGTGCGGCTTGGATGAGTGTGTGTGGGGAGTGTAATGTGTGTGCGGCTGGGGTGAGTGTGTGTGGGGAGTGTAATGTGTGTGTGTGCGGCTGGGGTGAGTGTGTGTGGGGAGTGTAATGTGTGTGTGTGGCTGGGATGAGTGTGTGTGGGGAGTGTAATGTGTGTGTGTGCGGCTGGGGTGAGTGTGTGTGGGGAGTGTAATGTGTATGTGTGCGGCTGGGGTGAGTGTGTGTGGGGAGTGTAATGTGTGTGTGCGGCTGGGATGAGTGTGTGTGGGGAGTGTAATGTGTGTGCGGCTGGGATGAGTGTGTGTGGGGAGTGTAATGTGTGTGCGGCTGGGATGAGTGTGTGTGGGGAGTGTAATATGTGTGTGCGGCTGGGATGAGTGTGTGTGGGGAGTGTAATGTGTGTGTGCGGCTGGGATGAGTCTATGTGGGGAGTGTAATGTGTGTGTGCGGCTGGGATGAGTGTGTGTGGGGAGTGTAATGTGTGTGCGGCTGGGATGGTGTGTGTGGGGAGTGTAATGTGTGTGCGGCTGGGATGAGTGTGTGTGGGGAGTGTAATGTGTGTGTGCGGCAGGGATGGTGTGTGTGGGGAGTGTAATGTGTGTGCGGCTGGGATGGTGTGTGTGGGGAGTGTAATGTGTGTGCGGCTGGGATGGTGTGTGTGGGGAGTGTAATGTGTGTGCGGCTGGGATGGTGTGTGTGGGGAGTGTAATGTGTATCTGCGGCTGCAGCTTGTCAGCCTCCCGAGTGTCAGTCACAGACCCGGCGAATCCGGCCCTGGTTTTGACTGGAATCGATTGTGTCCCACGTGGAGCCGGTGCTAGCCCCTCCACAGTCGCTGAATTAGTCCAGTTTTGACACCAGTTTTGCTGTCATGAAAGTCCATGAATCTGCCCCGGTGTCAACACTTAGTCTCAGGAACGTATAATCCAGCCCCATATCTTTGTCAATCTCCACCTATCGTTGGCCCTTTACCCAGCCCCACTGCTCCACCCCCCACCCCCCACCACAAAGGTATAAATCTCATCCTATTTCCAGTTCTCTCCACCTTTGACAAAGAATCATCGAAATGTTCGCTCCGTTCTCTCTCCACAGAGGCTGTCAGACCTGCTGAGATTGTCCTGTGTTTTCTCTTTTTGTTTCCTGTTTGTGATTTGACTGGTATGCCTCTTATTAGCTGCTGGGTGCTTGTGTTCCATGAGGTAGGAGAAGACTTGTGTAAAACATAAACATTGGCACAGACCTTTTGGGCTGAATTGCCCAATGCTGAGTGAAGGCGTTGTTGGCGACATTTACCCCCAGATACGGGACTGAATTCCAATCCGTCACCCCCCTGTGGAGCGAGGAATATATCTCACTCGGGAGAATCTGCGGGAAATTACTGATTCTCTCAATGGATTGGTAAATGTTAATTATTATTGAGAATTCCTTATGTATTGACGTAAAAGGTATGACTGCTTTATGAAAATGATCTTTCAGCCAATCATTTGATATCTGACCTTTTCAGATTTAATATTTTGCAATGTGATTGGATGGGTTAGTTGCAGAATGATTACACTGACTGATTCACTGCAGAGTGATGAAGATTACAGTCAGTGACCTCAATCCGGAAGAGGCTTTATAATTGAGTTTATAATGGCTGACAATAAAGGCACTGAGGCTGATGACCAGGTTACTGACGTCTTATCGCCAAAACCGCAGTAGGAAAATCCATTTGCCTCAAACTCAGCGGAGAGGCGAGATTTTTAATCTCTGAGATCGATTGTCAAGTCACTGGGATAATGCTCTATTTCCCAACTGTTGTCATCTGTTCCCATTATTTTGGAAATCCATTATATCTCCAGGGAGATGCCTGCTAAATATGGGCAAACAGGAGCTGTATTCACAATAACAAGAGCCAGAAAGAGGTAGAGAATAAGGAGGGTTGATTTGAACCATTTTGTGTAGTTAGCGGAGACTAGAAAGTTAAGAGCAGGAAGGGAGGTCAAACAATGGGGTGGGTTGTCGGGAAAGAATATATTTCAACATTTTAAGGGGAATGAACACACAGAGTAGGTACAATATGGGTTAGATACAGAGTAAAGCCCCTCTCTACTGCACCCATCAAACACTCCCAGGACAGGTACAGCACGGGGTTAGATACAGAGTAAAGCTCCCTCTACACTGTCCCCATCAAACACTCCCAGGACAGGTACAGCACGGGGTTAGATACAGAGTAATGCTCCCTCTACACTGTCCCCATCAAACACTCCCAGGACAGGTACAGCACGGGGTTAGATACAGAGTAAAGCTCCCTCCTCACTGTCCCCATCAAACACTCCCAGGACAGGTACAGCACGGGGTTAGATACAGAGTAAAGCTCCCTCTACACTGTCCCCATCAAACACTCCCAGGACAGGTACAGCACAGGGTTAGATACAGAGTAAAGCTCCCTCTACACTGTCCCCATCAAACACTCCCAGGACAGGTACAGCACGGGGTTAGATACAGAGTAAAGCTCCCTCTACACTGCTCCCCATCAAACACTCCCAGGACAGGTACAGCACGGGGTTAGATACAGAGTAAAGCTCCCTCTACACTGTCCCCATAAAATACTCCCAGGACAGGTACAGCACGGGGTTAGATACAGAGTAAAGCTCCCTCTACACTGCTCCCCATCAAACACTCCCAGGACAGGTACAGCACGGGGTTAGATACAGAGTAAAGCTCCCTCTACACTGTCCCCATAAAATACTCCCAGGACAGGTACAGCACGGGGTTAGATACAGAGTAAAGCTCCCTCTACACTGTCCCCATCAAACACTCCCAGGATAGGTACAGCACGGGGTTAGATACAGAGTAAAGCTCCCTCTACACTGCTCCCCATCAAACACTCCCAGGACAGGCACAGCATGGGGTGTGATACAGAGTAAAGCTCCCTCTACACTGTCCCCATCAAACAGTCCCAGGACAGGTACAACACGGGGTTAGATACAGAGTAAAGCTCCCTCTACACTGCCCCATCAAACACTCCCAGGACAGGTACAGCACGGGGTTAGATACAGAGTAAAGCTCCTGTATTGTTGGGTGTTTTGATGTACAGATGAACCAACACGGTTGTATTTGGTACAACGCTGTTTTATTTCAACTTGTTATTTACAGTTGTGTCTTGATACTCTGCACGTGGTGACTCCCTGTGTGTGATGTTAATCAGGTCCTGTCCTTGTCCTGGTCTCCAGATCTACTGGCCACCAGGTGTCGTGTTTCTTCTCTTATACTGTCTCTGTCCTTGTCTATCATTGGTTGTGGTGTTGTGTGTGCTGATTTGTCTGTTGGTGTGTCTATCATGATGTGTGTGTTTGAATATCATGACAGCTCCCTCTACACTGTCCCCATCAAACACTCCCAGGACAGGTACAGCACGGGGTTAGATACAGAATAAAGCTCCCTCTACACTGTCCCCATAAACACTCCCAGAACAGGTACAGCACCGGGTTAGATACAGAGTAAAGTTACCTCTACACTGTGCCCATCAAACACTCCCAGGACAGGAACAGCACGGGGTTAGATACAGAGTAAAGCTCCCTCTACACTGTCCCCATCAAACACTTCCAGGACAGGGACAGTACAGGGTTAGATACAGAGTAAAGCTCCCTCTACACTGTCCCCATCAAACACTCCCAGGACAGGTATAGCACGGGGTTAGATACAGAGTAAAGTTCCCTCTACACTATCCCCATCAAACACTCCCAGGACAGGTACAGCATGGGGTTAGATACAGAGTAAAGCTCCCTCTGCACTGAGCCCATTAAACACTCCCAGGACAGGTACAGCACGGGGTTAGGTACAGAGTAAAGCTCCCTCTACACTGTCTCCATCAAACACTTCCAGGACAAGTACAGCACAGGGTTCGATACAGAGTAAAGCTCCCTCAACACTGCCCCATCAAACACTCCCAGGACAGGTACAGCATGGGGTTAGTTGCAGAGTAAAGCTCCCCCTACACTGTTCCCATCAAACACTCCCAGGACAGGTACAGCACGGGGTTAGATACAGAGTAAAGATCCCCCAGCACTGTTCCCATCAAACACTCCCAGGACAGGTACAGCACGGAGTTAGAAACAGAGTAAAGCTTCCTCTACTCTGTTCCCATCAAACACCCCTAGGACAGGTACAGCACGGGGTTAGATACAGAGTAAAGCTCCCTCTACACTGTCCCCATCAAACACGCCCAGGACAGGTACAGCACAGGGTTAGATATAGAGTAAAGCTCCCTCTGCACTGTCCCCATTAAACACTCCCAGGCCAGATACAGCACGGGGTTAGATACAGAGTAAAGCTCCCTCTACACTGTCTCCATCAAACACTCCCAGGACAGGTACAGCACGGGATTAGATACAGAGTAAAGCTCCCTCTACACTGTCCCCATCAAACACTCCCAGGACAGGTACAGCACGGGGTTAGATACAGAGTAAAGCTCCCTCTACACTGTCCCCATCAAACACTCCCAGGACAGGTACAGCACGGGGTTAGATACAGAGTAAATCCCCCTCTACACTGTCCCCATCAAACACTCCCAGGACAGGTACAGCACAGGGTTAGATATAGAGTAAAGCTCCCTCTACACTGTCCCCATCAAACACTCCCAGAACAGGTACAGCACGGGATTAGATACAGAGTAAAGCTCCCTCTACACTGTCCCCATCAAACACTCCCAGGACAGGTACAGCACGGGATTAGATACAGAGTAAAGCTCCCTCTACACTGTCCCCATCAAACACTCCCAGGACAGGTACAGCACGGAATTAGATACAGAGTAAAGCTCCCGCTACACTGTCCCCATCAAACACTCCCAGGACAGGTACAGCACGGGATTAGATACAGAGTAAAACTCCCTCTACACTGTCCCCATCAAACACTCCCAGGACAGGTACAGCACAGGGTTAGATATAGAGTAAAGCTCCCTCTGCACTGTCCCCATTAAACACTCCCAGGCCAGATACAGCACGGGGTTAGATACAGAGTAAAGCTCCCTCTACACTGTCTCCATCAAACACTCCCAGGACAGGTACAGCACGGGATTAGATACAGAGTAAAGCTCCCTCTACACTGTCCCCATCAAACACTCCCAGGACAGGTACAGCACGGGGTTAGATACAGAGTAAAGCTCCCTCTACACTGTCCCCATCAAACACTCCCAGGACAGGTACAGCACGGGGTTAGATACAGACTAAAGCTCCCTCTACACTGTCCCCATCAAACACTCCCAGGACAGGTACAGCACGGGGTTAGGTACAGAGTAAAGCTCCCTCTACACTGTCCCCATCAAACACTCCCAGGACAGGTACAGCACGGGGTTAGATACAGACTAAAGCTCCCTCTACCCTGTCCCCATCAAACACTCCCAGGACAGGTACAGCACGGGGTTAGATACAGACTAAAGCTCCCTCTACACTGTCCCCATCAAACACTCCCAGGACAGGTACAGCACGGGGTTAGATACAGAGTAAAGCTCCCTCTACACTGTCCCCATCAAACACTCCCAGGACAGGTACAGCACGGGGTTAGATACAGACTAAAGCTCCCTCTACACTGTCCCCATCAAACACTCCCAGGACAGGTACAGCATGGGGTTAGATACAGACTAAAGCTCCCTCTACACTGTCCCCATGATGAGGTGAAAAGTAAATTTGAGGAGTCGCTGGATCCAGTTTTTGATGGGTTGTGTGGATGGAGTTCTCCATGGGGTCAACTCCACCTGTTCACGTGCCAGGCTCAGCTTGACTCAGTTCTCGGTGGTGAATAGGGCACATTGGACAGTGCCTGGATGAGTGGGTTCTTCTCGGAGATGCAGGACAGATGTGAACGATGTTCTAGTGCGCCCGCGAACCATACCCTCTTGCTCTGGTCACATTCGAAACTTGTTCGCTTCTGGGTCTCCTTCTTCAGCAACATGCCAGGGTTTGTTGGCATTGAGCTGGGCTGGAGCTGGAGATTGTCCGCTGATGGCTATTTTTGTGGTCTCCGACTTGCCGGGGCTGCAGAAGGGGGTGAGGGCTGATGTACAATTTTTAGTGACCTCTCTGTCGCTTTCTGTCACACTCTGTCTTTACCTGCATTCCAATGTCTTCACCTTTCTCTTTGGATTTCAAAATGTCCCTTCACCCAAATCCTAACCTCACCCACAGCCCCAATTCTCAGGACACTGGTTCCAGCCCTGTGCAAGTGCCCCCCCCCCCCCCTCTCATGGAATAACTCACTCCTCCCGAGTGCTGATGACCATGAAGAGAAACACCTTCGTCCCCACCACTTTTTAAAAAAATTTAGAGAACCCAATTAAAAGTTTCCAATTAAGGGGCAATTTAGCGCAGCCAATCCACCGACTCTGCACATCTTTGGGTTGTGGGGGCGAAACCCACACAGACACGGGGAGAACGTGCAAACTCCACACGGACAGTGACCCAGGGCCGGGATCGAACCCGGGACCTCGGTGCCGTGAGGCAGTAGTGCTAACCACTGTCCCATCATGCTGCCCCAAACTCCGTTACTGTCTCCCGACACACTGCCAGGTCCTGCTGAGAATTTCACCATTCTGTTTATATTTCAGGGTCGGGATTCTCCCCTAGCCGGCGGGGCGGGGGGGTCCCGGCGGGATGGAGTGGCGGGAACCACTCCGGCGTCGGGCCGCCCCAACGCTGCGGAATTCTCCGCACCTTTAGGGGCCAAGCCCTCACCTTGAGGGGCTAGGCCCGCGCCGCAGTGGTTTGCGCTCCGCCAGCCGGCGGGAAAGGCCTTTGTCGCCACGCCAGCCGGCGCCGAAAGGTCTTCGCCGGGCGACGCATGCGTGGGAGGGTCAGCGGCTGCTGACGTCATCCCCGTGCATGCACGGGGGGGGGTTCACTTCCGCGGAGGCCATCGCGGAGGCTATCGGTGGACCCCGATCATGGGCCAGGCCACCGTGGGGGCACCCCCCCCCCCCCCGGGGCCAGATCGCCTGCGCCCCCCCCCCCCCAGGACCCCGGAGCCTGCCCGTACCACCTGGTCCTGCCGGTAAGAGAGGTGGTTTGATTCTTGACGGCGGGACCGGCATTCCAGCAGCGGAACATTGGCCCATCGCGGGCCGGAGAATCGCCAGGGGGGGCCCGCCAACAGGCGCGGCGCGATTCCCGCCCCCGCCGAATATCCGGTGCCAGAGAATTCGGTGGCCGGCGGGGGCGGGATTCACGCCCCCCCCCCCCCAAGCGATTCTCCGACCCGGCAGGGGGTTGGAGAATTCCACCCCAGATTTCCAGTAGTTGCAGCATTTTGCTTTGATGTTGATCTGGCTGCAGCTCTTCTATCTTTCGATGTCAGATTAATCTTGATTCATTTGCCAGCTCCCTGACTCTGAGAACTGAATCACCATCTTTAGTCTCTGCGGAGTTCATTGAGCACAACTGGTGTGGGATCAGGTGCTGCATCTGGCGAGTATTGCTGGTCAGAACATTAGCCAACATTCTGATTGCATGTTCAGTGAGGACAGCACTTTAATAACACCATGATGCACTAACTTGTTGACACTCCCTGCCTGGCCACTTGGACAGTATACTGAAGGGCGATCTGTCTGCTGGAAGTATCAGTGTCGTACCCTCAATAACGACACCCGAGTGTGGAATGGTAAATGAAGGCTTTAATAAACAGACCTAGCCAGCTACAGAGATGAGTGCTTACTGAGTGCCGCCTACAGGGCGTCACCTTATATACGGCTCCCTAGTGGGCGGAGCCAGAGGCGGAGGCCCTCAGGGTTCCAAACCCGGTCTTAAAGGGCATCACCTACATGGTGTTAAGGGTAAAGTAACTATTCATCACATTCACCCCCTGTTTAAAAAAAACGCAAAGTCCGTCGGGGGTGAAGTGGAATCACATGTCTATTCTTTTTGGCGGCCTGATCGTGCTCGTCGACCTTCTCAGCTCGGGCGGTGGTGCAGCGGGCACGGACGTCTTTGGTGAGGGTACATCCGGGAGCACGGTGGTCGGGGCTTTTGTCCGGGTCGGGGTAGAGGGTCGGGGGGCAGGGGGAATAGGCGGGGCTGGAGGTAGCGGTGCCGGCGCCGGCGGGGAGTGTGGAGGGGGGGGCGCTGGGG
Organism: Scyliorhinus torazame; assembly: GCF_047496885.1. Classification (NCBI taxonomy): domain Eukaryota; kingdom Metazoa; phylum Chordata; class Chondrichthyes; order Carcharhiniformes; family Scyliorhinidae; genus Scyliorhinus; species Scyliorhinus torazame. Next base: position 167,853,499 of record NC_092724.1, read on the forward strand.
GGGGGGGGGGGGCGAAGTCGGTGTCTACCGACGGAGTGGGGGTCCAGGGGGGGGCGTCAGTGGGGGAACCAGCGGGTGCCAGGTCCCGGAGGGAAACCGTGTCTTGCCTTCCATCAGGGTGCGTGACGTAGGCGTATTGGGGGTTCGCATGTAGCAGTTGGACCCTCTCGACCAGGAGGTCCGTTTTATGGCTCCTCGCGTGCCTCCGGAGAAGAACAGGTCCCGGAGCCGTCAGCCAAGGTGGAAGCGAGACCCCGGAGATGGACTTCCTGGGGAAGACAAACAAGCGGTTGTGAGGGGTCTCATTTGTGGCCGTGCAGAGGAGTGACCTAATGGAGTGTAGGGCATCGGGTAGGACCTCCTGCCAGCGGGTGGTTGGGAGACTTCTCGACCGTAGGGCCAGAAGGACAGGCTTCCAAACTGTCGCGTTCTGCCTATCCACCTGCCCGTTTCCCCGTGGGTTATAACTGGTCGTTCTGCTCGAGGCGATGCCCTTGCTGAGCAGATACTGACGCAGTTCATCGCTCATGAACGATGTACCCCGGTCGCTGTGGATATAAGCGGGGAAACCGAACAGGCTGAAGGTGCTGTGCAGTGCCTTTATCACGGTGGCCGAGGTAATGTCGGGACAGGGAACGGCGAATGGGAAGCGGGAGAACTCGTCGATGATGGTTAGGAAGTAGATATTGCGGTTGGTGGACGGGAGGGGACCTTTGAAGTCCTCGCTTAGTCGTTCAAAGGGCCCCGAGGCCTTCACGAGACAAGCCTTGTCTGGCCTGTAGAAGTGCGGTTTGCACTCCGCACAGACTTGGCAGGCCCTGACCATGGCCTTGACCTCCTTGGTTGAGTAAGGTAGGTTGCGGGACTCGATAAAATGGACGAGCCGGGTAACCCCCTGCGCGTTGGCGCACGTGCCGCGGGACAGGGCATCTGGGGGCTCGTTGAGCTCCCCTGGACGATACTTGATATCGTACGTGTAGGTGGAGAGTTCGATGCTCCACCTCAAGATTTTATCATTTTTAATTTTGCCCCGTTGTGCGTTATCAAACATGAAGGCTACTGACTGTTGGGCGGTGACGAGGGTGAACCTCCTACCGGCTAGGTAGTGCCTCAGGGGCTGTTTAGCACAGGGCTAAATCGCTGGCTTGGAAAGCAGACCAAGGCAGGCCAGCAGCACGGTTCAATTCCCGTCCCAGCCTCCCCGAACAGGCGCCGGAATGTGGCGACTAGGGGCTTTTCACAGTAACTTCATTTGAAGCTTTCTTGTGACAATAGGCGATTTTCATTTCATTTTCATTTCATTTCAGTGCCGCACACCCTCCACAATGGTTTGTGCCTCCTTCTCGACTGCAGAGTGCCGAATCTCGGAGACGGTGAGGATCCGGGAGAAGAACGCTACTGGCCTGCCTGCCTGGTTGAGGGTAGCAGCCAGGGCGATATCTGACACATCGCTCTCTACCTGGAAAGGGACGGTTTCGTCCACCGTGTGCATAACGGACTTGATGATCTCGGCCTTGATGCGACTGAAGGCCGACCGGGCCTCAGCCGTCAGGGGAAATGTCGTGGTCTTTATCAGTGGGCGAGCTTTGTCCGCATATCTGGGGACCCAATGGGCGTAATAGGAGTACTGTGTGAGGGCCTTGAGGCTACGGGGGAGGGGGAGTTCCTTAAGGGGGGCATGTAGTCGGGGTCGGGACCAAGGACCCCGTTTTCTACGACGTAGCCGAGGATGGCTAGTCGGGTTATGTGGAAAATGCATTTTTACTTGTTGTAGGTAAGGTTGAGGGCTCGGGCGGTCTGGAGGAATTTTTCAAGGTTCACATCATGGTCCTGCTGGTCATGGCCGCAGATGGTGACATTGTCCAAGTACGGGTAAGTAGTCCGCAGCCCGTACTGGTCCACCATTTGGTCCATCGCCCTCTGGAAGACGGGGCCGGCTGCTCCGAAGGCAGTATAGAGGCGGTCTTTCAGTCAGATAGGGAGCTGGTGTAGGTGGATTTGAGGTCAACAGTGGAGAATACGCAGTATTGAGCGATCCGATTGACCATCTCTGCTATGCGGGGAAGGGGGTACGCATCGAGCTGCATGAAGCGGTTTATGGTCTGACTGTAGTCCACGACCATCCGTTTCTTTTCCCCGGACTGGACTACCACCACTTGTGCTCTCCAGGGGCTGTTGCCAGCCTCGATGACCCCCTCGTCCAGTAAATGCTGGACCTCTGACTTGATAAAAGTCATATCTTGGGCACTGTAGCGCCGGCTCCTGGTGGTGACGGGCTTACAGTCGGGGGTGAGGTTCGCAAATAGTGAGGGGGGTGCAACTTTCAGTGTTGCAAGACTGCATACCGTGAGGGGGGGGGCAAGGGTCCGCCGAACTTCAGGGTCAGGCTTTGGTGGCTGCATTGGAAATCTAGACCGAGCAGGAGGGGGGCGCAGAGGTGAGGGTGGATATAGAGCTTGAAACAAGCGTATTCGGCGTTGGTAAATGAAGGCTTTAATAAGCAGAGAACTAGCCAGTTACAGAGATGAGTGCTCACTGAGTGCCGCCTACAGGGAGTCACCTTATATACGCCTCCCTGGTGGGCAGAGCCGGAGGCAGTGTCCCCCAGGGTTCCAAACCCGGTCTTAAAGGGGCATCACCTACATGGTGTTAAGGGTACAGTAACCATTCATCACGATCAGTCCCTTCAGTCGAGGAGGAGGAAGATGTCACACTGCCATATTTGCAAGGCCTCCTGTTTTTCCATGAATTTGCACTTACCATGGCTGAAATCCCTTGGCTGCAAGTTGATCCACCAAGCAGCGAATGAAGCGAATGTCCAAATCAGATCCAGCGCTTCCATTCCAGGTGTGGTTTCCCCATTGATCATCAGAACTGACCCTTCTTGGCAGCAGCACTCTGCCATGTTACTCTGGCAGTTTGGAGGCACATTAAGTGCCGTCATTGTCGCATTATATTAGTAATGCAGTCCTCGACTTCCGGGTGCGGCGATGACCAGCTGAGTCGCACGTTTCGGCAGCTCCCGGTGGAACGGACTTTTGGGCTCTTAATAAGAGCCCCAATGGCAATTTTAACGGCTAGAAGCACTGTGCGGTAAACCAGAAGGGAATCCCCCCTGGACACGGATGGAAAAAGGAGAGGGAAGTGGCCAGATTGCAGTGGATCCTTTAGAACAGCGGCAAGGAAGGCAAGCAAAAACAAAGATGGCGTCGGAAGGTGGCAGTTTAACATGGGGCCCTGAACAACAAGAGTTTTTGAAATGTTGCGTGGAAGAACTTAAAAAGGAAATGAAGAAGGAGCTGTTGGCCCCGATACTACAGGCGATCGAAGGGCTAAAGGAGGAACAAAAGACCCAGGAGCGGGAGCTTCGGGTCGTGAAGGCAAAGGCTGCCGAGAACGAGGACGATATACAGGGCCTGGTGGTGAAGACGGAGATGCACGAGGCACACCATAAACGATGTGTGGAAAGACTGGAGGTGCTGGAGAATAACGCGAGGAGAAGGAGCAGACGTCGGGGCATATGTGAGCACGATGCTGCACTCGTTAATGGGAGCGGAGGCCCCGGCGGGTCTGTTGGAGGTGGAGGGAGCATACCGAGTGATGGCGCGAGGACCGAGAGCAGGAGAAATTCCTAGAGCCATAGTGGTGAGATTCCTCCCTTTTAAGGACAAAGAGATGGTCCTTAGATGGGCAAAGAAAACTCGGTGTAGTAAATGGGAGAACGCGGTGATCCGCGTTTATCAAGACTGGAGTGCGGAGGTGGCGAGAAGGAGGGCGAGCTTTAATCGGGCCAAGGCGGTGCTTCACAAAAAGAAGATAAAATTTGGAATGCTGCAACCGGCAAGACTGTGGGTCACATATCGAGGGAGGCACCACTACTTTGAGACGGCGGATGAGGCGTGGACTTTTATTGTGGAAGAAAAACTGGAATAAGCGGGTTATTAAAAAGAACGTTCGAACAAAGTGGCGGGGCGAGTATGGGGGGGCGAAGAGGGGGGGAAAAAGGGGGGGTAAGATGAGTTTTATGTTATTAATCCTGCGATGCGGTAACTTTTCTCTCTTCCACAGGTGGTGGTGGAGGGAGGAAGGGAGGTGGAGGAGCTGGGGGCGTTGGCCATGGGGGGCGGGGCCAAAAGGGAAGCGCGGGCTTTGTTCCCGCGCTATGATAATCATGGCGGGAATAGGGAAGCAGGAAGGAGGGGGCGTCGCACGGTGCGAGCCGAGGTCACGGGGGGAAGCCGAGGTCGGCCAGAGTTTGCTGACTTCTGGGAGCAACATGGGGGGTGTAACTACGCTAGTGGGGGATCTAGCGGGGGGAGTGGGAGGGGGGGAGCTACTGGGTTGCTGCTGCTGGGGAGAGGGGGGAGCCGGAATGGGGTGGGGTGGGCGAGGGGGCACCGCCTGGGGGAGATACAGCTGCGTGGGAACCGGGTGAGGAGCTGGTAAAAGGGGATGGCTAATCGACAAGGGGGGGGGAGGTAAAAAGCCCCCCAACCTGGTTGATCACGTGGAATGTGAGAGGGCTGAACGGGCCGATAAAGAGGGCACGAGTATTCGCACACCTTAAGAAACTTAAGGCAGACGTGGTTATGTTACAAGAGACACACTTGAAACTTATAGACCAGGTTAGACTACGCAAAGGATGGGTGGGGCAGGTGTTTCATTCGGGGCTAGTTGCGAAAAACAGGGGGGTGGCTATACTAGTGGGGAAGCGGGTTATGTTTGAGGCAAAGACCATAGTGGCGGATAGCGGGGGCAGATACGTGATGGTGAGTGGCAAATTACAGGGGGAGGCGGTGGTCTTGGTAAACGTATATGCCCCGAACTGGGATGATGCCAATTTTATGAGGCGGATGCTAGGACGCATTCCGGACCTAGAGATGGGAAAGTTGGTGATGGGGGGAGATTTTAATACGGTGCTGGAGCCAGGGCTGGACAGGTCGAGATCCAGGACTGGAAGGAGGCCGGCTGCAGCCAAGGTGCTTAAAGATTTTATGGAGCAGATGGGAGGAGTAGACCCGTGGAGATTTAGTAGACCTAGGAGTAAGGAGTTTTCATTTTTCTCCTATGTCCACAAAGTTTATTCGCGAATAGACTTTTTTGTTTTGGGAAGGGCGTTGATCCCGAAGGTGAGGGGGACGGAGTATACGGCTATAGCTATTTCGGATCACGCTCCACATTGGGTAGACTTGGAGATAGGGGAGGAAACAGAAGGGTGTCCACCTTGGAGAATGGACATGGGACTAATGGCAGATGAGGGGGGGTGTCTAAGGGTGAGGGGGTGTATTGAAAAGTACTTGGAACTCAATGATAATGGGGAGGTCCAGGTGGGAGTGGTCTGGGAGGCGCTGAAGGCAGTGGTTAGAGGGGAACTGATATCAATAAGGGCACATAAAGGAAAGCAGGAGAGTAAGGAACGGGAGCGGTTGCTGCAAGAACTTTTGAGGGTGGACAGACAATATGCGGAGGCACCGGAGGAGGGACTGTACAGGGAAAGGCAAAGGTTACACGTAGAATTTGACTTGCTGACAACGGGTACTGCAGAGGCACAGTGGAGGAAGGCACAGGGTGTACAGTACGAATATGGGGAGAAGGCGAGCAGGTTGCTGGCCCATCAATTGAGGAAAAGGGGAGCAGCGAGGGAAATAGGGGGAGTAAGGGATGAGGAAGGAGAGATAGAGCGGGGAGTGGAGAGCGTGAATGGAGTGTTCAAGGCATTCTATAAAAGGTTATACGAAGCTCAGCCCCCGGATGGGAAGGAGAGAATGATGTGCTTCCTGGACCGGCTGGAATTTCCTAAGGTGGAGGAGCAGGAGAGGGTGGGACTGGGAGCACAGATTGAGACGGAGGAAGTAGTGAAAGGAATTAGGAGTATGCAGGCGGGGAAGGCTCCGGGACCGGATGGATTTCCAGTCGAATTTTATAGGAAATATGTGGACTTGCTTGCCCCGATACTGATGAGAACCTTTAATGAGGCAAAGGAAAGGGGACAGCTGCCCCCGGCTATGTCGGAGGCAACGATATCGCTTCTCCTAAAGAAGGAAAAAGACCCGCTGCAATGCGGGTCCTAGAGGCCTATTTCCCTCCTAAATGTAGACGCTAAGATTCTGGCCAAGGTAATGGCAATGAGGATAGAGGATTGTGTCCCGGGGGTAGTCCATGAGGACCAAACTGGGTTTGTGAAGGGGAGACAGCTGAATACGAATATACGGAGGCTGCTAGGGGTAATGATGATGCCCCCACCAGAGGGGGAAGCGGAGATAGTGGTGGCGATGGATGCCGAGAAAGCGTTTGATAGAGTGGAGTGGGATTATTTGTGGGAGGTGTTGAGGAGATTTGGCTTTGGAGATGAGTATATTGGATGGATACAGCTGCTGTATAGGGCCCCGCTGGCGAGCGTGGTCACGAATGGACGGGGGTCTGCGTATTTTCGGCTCCATAGAGGGACGAGGCAGGGATGTCCTCTGTCTCCATTATTGTTTGCACTGGTGATTGAGCCCCTGGCAATAGCATTGAGGAGTTCCAGGAAGTGGAGGGGAGTACTTAGAGGAGGAGAGGAACACCGGGTATCTCTTTACGCGGACGATTTATTGGTGTATGTGGCGGACCCGGCGGAGGGGGTGCCAGAGATAATGCGGATACTTGGGGAGTTTGGAGAATTTTCAGGATACAAGCTGAACATGGGGAAAAGTGAGCTGTTTGTGGTGCATCCGGGGGAGCAGAGCAGAGAAATAGAGGACTTATCGTTGAGGAAGGTAACAAGGGACTTTCGCTACTTGGGGATCCAGATAGCCAAGAATTGGGGTACATTGCATAGGTTAAACTTAACGCGGTTGGTGGAACAGATGGAGGAGGACTTCAAGAGATGGGACATGGTATCCCTGTCATTGGCAGTGAGGGTACAAGCGGTTAAAATGGTGGTCCTCCCGAGATTCCTCTTTGTGTTTCAGTGCCTCCCGGTGGTGATCACGAAGGCATTTTTCAAAAGGATTGAGAAGGGTATCATGAGTTTTGTGTGGGCCGGGAAGACCCCGAGAGTGAGGAAGGGATTTTTGCAGCGTAGTAGGGATAGGGGGGGGGGGGCTGGCGCTACCGAGCCTGAGTGAGTACTACTGGGCCGCCAACATCTCAATGGTATGTAAGTGGATGGGAGAAGAGGAGGGAGCGGCGTGGAAGAGATTGGAGAAGGCGTCCTGTAGGGGGACTAGCCTACAGGCCATGGTGATGGCGCCGTTGCCGTTCTCACCGAAGAAATACACCACAAGCCCGGTGGTGGTGGCTACTCTGAAAATTTGGGGGCAATGGAGACGGCATAGGGGAAAGATGGGAGCCTCGGTGTGGTCCCCGATAAGAAATAATCATAGGTTTGCTCCGGGGAGAATGGATGGGGGATTTGGAACATGGCAAAGAGCAGGAGTAACACAATTGAGAGATCTGTTTGTAGATGGGACGTTTGCAAGTCTGGGAGCGCTGATCGAAAAATATGGGTTGCCCCAAGGGAATGCATTCTGGTATATGCAACTGAGGGCTTTTACGAGGCAACAGGTGAGGGAATTCCCGCAGCTCCCGACGCAGGAGGTGCAGGACAGAGTGATCTCAAAGACATGGGTGGGGGACGGTAAGGTGTCAGACATATATAGGGAGATGAGAGACGAGGGGGAGATTATGGTAGACGAGCTGAAAGGGAAATGGGAAGAAGAGCTGGGGGAGGAGATTGAGGAGGGGCTGTGGGCTGATGCCCTAAGTAGGGTAAACTCATCGTCCTCGTGTGCCAGGCTAAGCCTGATACAATTTAAGGTGTTACACAGGGCGCATATGACTGGAGCACGGCTTAGCAAATTTTTTGGAGTAGAGGATAGGTGTGCGAGATGCTCGAAAAGCCCAGCGAATCATACCCATATGTTTTGGTCATGCCCGGCACTACAGGGGTTTTGGGTGGGGGTGACAAAGGTGCTTTCGAAGGTAGTGGGGGTCCGGGTCGAACCAAGCTGGGGGTTGGCTATATTTGGGGTTGCAGAAGAGCCGGGAGTGCAGGAGGCGAGAGAGGCCGATGTTTTGGCCTTTGCGTCCCTAGTAGCCCGGCGCAGGATACTGTTGATGTGGAAGGAAGCCAAGCCCCCGGGGGTGGAGACCTGGATAAATGACATGGCGGGGTTTATAAAGCTAGAACGGATCAAGTTCGTCCTAAGGGGATCGGCTCAAGGGTTCACCAGGCGGTGGCAACCGTTCGTCGACTACCTCACGTATATATTATTTATTTCTTGTTTATAAAACTGGCCATTGTTATTTATATTGTTATATTACTGTGTAAAAGATACACAATGTACTGTGATGGTTGGCCAAAAATTTTCAATAAAATATTTAAAAAAAAAAGTAATGCAGTCCTCAGCCTGACATGACAGCACAACATGCCTGGAACCCGAGCTGGAGCTGGACAGTGCCCCTGTTTGTATTGTGCAATGGCGCAGAAACATCCGTATCCATGCCCCAGTCTCAGCCTTGTCTTTATTTATTTGGACAGTGATATCATTACTCAGCTTGCCGGGGAGACACTCCTTCGTACACATCCTGAACTATCTGGTGACGACAGTCCCGGCTCACGCAACGCAAGTTGGCTCCAGTCATTGCTCTTTCTGCCAAGTTTGAGATCGTGTCTGCTTCATTCATTTCAGCGGCAGTGTGACACACCAATACAATAATTTTTTACAGGGATCAAATTCCAAACGTCGGATATCTATTATTTCAGCTCCTTGACTGCTTTGCATACAAAAAAATTATTTCTCCTCTACAGATGGTTGGATGAATTAATAATAATAATAATTGCGTATTATCACAAGTAGTCTTCAATGAAGTTACTGTGAAAAGCCCCAAGTTATAACCTTTACCCCACTGGGGAAAAAAACTGAGAGTAACAGAATGAGTGATCGTCATCCTGAATAAACAGTAACTCTGTACAGTTTGTTATGGGCCAGGGTTTAGAGAACCCCAAAGTGTATCATGGAGTTCACCTGACCCACAACTTTTACTAGATTGTGGTATGGGGAGCACACGGCCCACTCTACAGGTGTGGTACAGCAGAAATGGAAAAGTATTTTTTAAAGCGAAACAATGTTTATTCTATGAACTCAAGTTAACCTTTTCAAAACAAACAGTGAACATCTTAGCAACCATTAATTCAAATACAACCCCCAAAGAATACAACACTAAGTAATCCTTTAAGCTTTCCTTTTCACATCCATATGACTTAAAAACAAAACCTTTATCAGAAGCACATCTGGTTAAAGTCACTATTGAGAACATTTATAATTCTGAATTCACCAAATGATCAAGAGACAGTCTTTTCATGGCAGAGAGATCAACAGTACACCTGCTTGGTCTGGCTTCAGCTCCAACACTTAAAAAGAAAGTAAAACACACCCTGCAGCCTGCTCAAAAACAAAAGTAAAAAGCTGACAGACAGCCCAGCTCCACCCACACTCTGACATCACTGCAGTAGTAAACACCCATTTCTTAAAGGTACTCTCACATGGCAAGTTACACAGTGAGTGATCCTCACCCTGAATAAACAGTGACTCTGTACAGTTACACAGTGAGTGACCCTGACCCTTAATAAACAGTGACTCTGTACAGTTACACAGTGAGTGATCCTCATCCTGAATAAACAGTGACTCTGTACAGTTACATAGAGAGTGACTCTCACCCTGAACAAACAGTGACTCTGTACAGTTACACAGTGAGTGATCCTCAACCGGAATAAACAGCGACTCTGTACAGTTACACAGTGAGTGATCCTCACCCTGCTGAATAAACAGTGACAATGTACAGTTACACAGTGAGTGATCCTCACCCTGCTGAATAAACAGTGACTCTGTACAGTTAAACAGTGAGTGATCCTCACCCTGAATAAACAGTGACTCTGTACAGTTACACAGTGAGTGATCCTCACCCGGAATAAACAGTGACTCTGTACAGTTACACAGTGAGTGATCCTCACCCTGAATAAACAGTGACTCTGTACAGTTACACAGTGAGTGATCCTCACCCTGAATAAACAGTGACTCTGTACACTTACACAGTGAGTGATCCTCACCCGGAATAAACAGTGACTCTGTACAGTTACACAGTGAGTGATCCTCACCCTGAATAAACAGTGACTCTGTACAGTTACACAGTGAGTGATCCTCACCCTGAATAAACAGTGACTCTGTACACTTACACAGTGAGTGATCCTCACCCGGAATAAACAGTGACTCTGTACAGTTACACAGTGAGTGATCCTCACCCTGAATAAACAGTGACTCTGTACAGTTACACAGTGAGTGATCCTCACCCTGAATAAACAGTGACTCTCTACAGTTACACAGTGAGTGATCCTCACCCTGAATAAAAAGTGACGCTGTACAGTTACACAGTGAGTGATCCTCACCCGGAATAAACAGTGACTCTGTACAGTTACACTGTGAGTGATCCTCACCTGAATAAACAGTGACTCTGTACAGTTACACAGTGAGTGATCCTCACCCGGAATAAACAGTGACTCTGTACAGTTACACTGTGAGTGATCCTCACCTGAATAAACAGTGGCTCTGTACAGTTACATAGAGAGTGACTCTCACCCTGAACAAACAGTGACTCTGTACACTTACACAGTGAGTGATCCTCACCCGGAATAAACAGTGACTCTGTACAGTTACACAGTGAGTGATCCTCACCCGGAATAAACAGTGACTCTGTACAGTTACACTGTGAGTGATCCTCACCTGAATAAACAGTGACTCTGTACAGTTACACAGTGAGTGATCCTCACCCTGAGCAAACAGAGACTCTGTACAGTTACACAGTGAGTGATCCTCACCCTGAATAAACAGTAACTCTGTACAGTTACACAGTGAGTGATCATCACCCTGAATAAACAGTGACTCTGTACAGTTACACAGTGAGTGATCCTCACCCTGAATAAACAGTGACTCTGTACAGTTACACAGTGAGTGATCCTCGCCCTGCTGAATAAACAGTGACTCTGTACAGTTACAGTGAGTGATCCTCACGCTGAATAAACAGAGACTCTGTACAGTTACACAGTGAGTGACCCTCACCCTGAATAAACAGTAACACTGTACAGTTACACAGTGAGTGATCCTCACCCTGACTAAACAGTGACTCTGTATAGTTATACAGTGGGTGACCCTCACCCTGAATAAACAGTGACTCTGTACAGTTACACAGTGAGTCATCCTCACCCTGAATAAACAGTGACTCTGTACAGTTATACAGTGAGTGACCCTGACCCTGAATAAACAGTGACTCTGTACAGTTACACAGTGAGTGATCCTCATCCTGAATAAACAGTGACTCTGTACAGTTACACAGTGAGTGATCCTCATCCTGAATAAACAGTGACTCTGTACAGTTACACAGTGAGTGATCCTCACCCTGAATAAACAGAGACTCTGTACAGTTACACAGTGAGTGATCCTCACCCTGAATAAACAGTGACTCTGTACAGTTACACAGTGAGTGACCCTCACGCTGAATAAACAGTGACTCTGTACAGTTATACAGTGAGTGACCCTGACCCTGAATAAACAGAGACTCTGTACAGCTACACAGTGAGTGATCCTCACCCTGAATAAACAGTGACTCTGTACAGTTACAGTGAGTGATCCTCACCCTGAATAAACAGAGACTCTGTACAGTTACACAGTGAGTGACCCTCACCCTGAATAAACAGTAACACTGTACAGTTACACAGTGAGTGATCCTCACCCTGAATAAACAGTGACTCTGTACAGTTACACAGTGAGTGATCCTCACCCTGCTGAATAAACAGTGACTCTGTACAGTTACACAGTGAGTGACCCTCACCCTGAATAAACAGTGACTCTGTACAGTTACACAGTGAGTGATCCTCACCCTGAGTAAACAGTGACTCTGTACAGTTATACAGTGAGTGACCCTGACCCTGAATAAACAGTGACTCTGTACAGTTACACAGTGAGTGATCCTCATCCTGAATAAACAGTGACTCTGTACAGTTACACAGTGAGTGATCCTCACCCTGAATAAACAGTGACTCTGTACAGTTACACAGTGAGTGATCCTCACCCTGAATAAACAGTTACTCTGTACAGTTATACAGTGAGTGACCCTGACCCTGAATAAACAGTGACTCTGTACAGTTGCACAGTGAGTGATCCTCACCCTGAATAAACAGTGACTCTGTACAGTTACACAGTGAGTGATCCTCACCCTGAATAAACAGAGACTCTGTACAGTTACACAGTGAGTGACCCTGACCATGAATAATCAGTGACTCTCTACAGTTCAGTGAGTGATCCTCACCCTGAATAAACAGTGACTCTGTACAGTTACACAGTGAGTGATCCTCACCCTGAATAAACAGTGACTTTCTACAGTTACACAGTGAGTGATCCTCACCCTGAATAAACAGTGACTCTGTACAGTTAAACAGTGAGTGATCCTCACCCTGAATAAACAGTGACTCTGTACAGTTACACAGTGAGTGATCCTCACCCTGAATAAACAGTGACTCTGTACAGTTACACAGTGAGTGATCCTCACCCTGAATAAACAGTGACTCTGTACAGTTACACAGTGAGTGATCCTCACCCTGAATAAACAGAGACTCTGTACAGTTACACAGTGAGTGATCCTTACCCTGAATAAACAGTGATTCTGTACAGTTACACAGTGAGTGATCCTCACCCTGAGCAAACAGAGACTCTGTACAGTTACACAGTGAGTGACCCTCACCCTGAGCAAACAGAGACTCTGTACAGTTACACAGTGAGTGACCCTGACCCTGAATAAACAGTGATTCTGTACAGTTACACAGTGAGTGATCCTCACCCTGAATAAACAGTGACTCTGTACAGTTACACAGTGAGTGATCCTCACCCTGAATAAACAGTGACTCTGTACAGTTACACAGTGAGTGATCCTCACCCTGAGCAAACAGTGACTCTCTACAGTTACACAGTAAGTGATCCTTACCCTGAGCAAACAGAGACTCTGCACAGTTACACAGTGAGTGACCCTGACCCTGATTAAACAGAGACTCTGTACAATTACACAGTGAGTGACCCTGACCCTGAATAAACAGTGACTCTCTACAGTTACACAGTGAGTGACCCTGACCCTGAATAAACAGAGACTCTGTACAGTTACATAGTGAGTGATCCTCACCCTGAATAAACAGTGACTCTGCACAGTTACACAGTAAGTGATCCTTACCCTGAATAAACAGTGACTCTGTACAGTTACACAGTGAGTGACCCTCGCCCTGCTGAATAAACAGTGACTCTGTACAGTTACACAGTAAGTGATCCTCACCCTGAGCAAACAGAGACTATGTACAGTTACACAGTGAGTGGCCCTGACCGTGAATAATCAGTGACTCTCTACAGTTCAGTGAGTGATCCTCACCCTGAATAAACAGTGACTCTGTACAGTTACACAGTGAGTGAACCTCACCCTGAATAAACAGTGACTCTCTACAGTTACACAGTGAGTGATCCTCACCCTGAATAAACAGTGACTCTGTACAGTTAAACAGTGAGTGATCCTCACCCTGAATAAACAGTGACTCTGTACAGTTACACAGTGAGTGATCCTCACCCTGAATAAACAGTGACTCTGTACAGTTACACAGTGAGTGATCCTCACCCTGAATAAACAGTGACTCTGTACAGTTACACAGTAAGTGATCCTCACCCTGAGCAAACAGAGACTCTGTACAGTTACACAGTGAGTGACCCTGACCATGAATAATCAGTGACTCTCTACAGTTCATTGAGTGATCCTCACCCTGAATAAACAGTGACTCTGTACAGTTAAACAGTGAGTGATCCTCATCCTGAATAAACAGTGACTCTGTACAGTTACACAGTGAGTGATCCTCACCCTGAACTAACAGTGACTCTGTACAGTTACACAGTGAGTGATCCTCACCCTGAATAAACAGTGACTCTGTACAGTTACACAGTGAGTGATCCTCACCCTGAATAAACAGTGACTCTCTACAGTTACACAGTGAGTGATCCTCACCCTGAATAAACAGTGACTCTGTACAGTTACACAGTGAGTGATCCTCACCCTGAATAAACAGTGACTCTGTACAGTTACACAGTGAGTGATCCTCACCCTGAATAAACAGTGACTCTGTGCAGTTACACAGTGAGTGATCCTCACCCTGAATAAACAGTGACTCTGTACAGTTACACAGTGAGTGATCCTCACCCTGAATAAACAGTGACTCTCTACAGTTACACAGTGAGTGATCCTCACCCTGAATAAACAGTTAGTCTGTACAGTTACACAGTGAGTGACTCTGACCCTGAATAAACAGTGACTCTCTACAGTTACACAGTGAGTGATCCTCACCCTGAATAAACAGTGACTCTGTGCAGGTACACAGTGAGTGACCCTCGCCCTGCTGAATAAACAGTGACTCTGTACAGTTACACAGTGAGTGATCCTCACCCTGAATAAACAGTGACTCTGTACAGTTACACCGTGAGTGATCCTCACCCTGAATAAACAGTGACTCTCTACAGTTAAACAGTGAGTGATCCTCACCCTGAATAAACAGTGACTCTGTACAGTTACACAGTGAGTGATCCTCACCCTGAAAAAACAGTGACTCTGTACAGTTACACAGTGAGTGATCCTCACCCTGAATAAACAGTGACTCTGTGCAGTTACACAGTGAGTGATCCTCACCCTGAATAAACAGTGACTCTGTACAGTTACACAGTGAGTGATCCTCACCCTGAATAAACAGTGACTCTGTACAGTTACACAGTGAGTGATCCTCACCCTGAATAAACAGTTAGTCTGTACAGCTACACAGTGAGTGACCCTGACCCTGAATAAACAGTGACTCTGTACAGTTACACAGTGAGTGATCCTCACCCTGAATAAACAGTGACTCTGTACAGTTACACACTGAGTGATCCTCAACCTGCTGAATAAACAGTGACTCTGTACAGTTACACAGTGAGTGACCCTTAACCTGAATAAACAGTGACTCTGTACAGTTACACAGTGAGTGAGCCTCACCCTGAATAAACAGTGACTCTGTACAGTTACACTGTGACTAATCCTCACCCTGAATAAACAGTGACTCTGTACAGTTACACAGCGAGTGACTCTCACCCTGCTGAATAAACAGTGACTCTGTACAGTTACACAGTAAGTGATCCTCACCCTGAGCAAACAGAGACTCTGTCCAGTTGCACAGTGAGTGACCCTGACCGTGAATAATCAGTGACTCTCCACAGTTACAGTGAGTGATCCTCACCATGAATAAACAGTGACTCTGTACAGTTACACAGTGAGTGATCCTCACCCTGAATAAACAGTGACTCTGTACAGTTACACAGTGAGTGATCCTCACCCTGAATAAACAGTGACTCTGTACAGTTACACAGTGAGTGATCCTCACCCTGAATAAACAGTGACTCTGTACAGTTACACAGTGAGTGATCCTCACCCTGAATAAACAGTGACTCTGTACAGTTACACAGTGAGTGATCCTCACCCTGAATAAACAGTGACTCGCTACAGTTACGCAGTGAGTGATCCTCACCATGAATAAACAGTGACGCTGTACAGTTACACAGTGAGTGACCCTCGCCCTGCTGAATAAACAGTGACTCTGTACAGTTACACAGTGAGTGATCCTCACCCTGAATAAACAGTGACTCTCTACAGTTACACAGTGAGTGATCCTTACCCTGAATAAACAGTGACTCTGTACAGTTACACAGTGAGTGACCCACCCCCTGCTGAATAAACAGTGACTCTGTACAGTTACACAGTAAGTGATCCTCACCCTGAGCAAACAGAGACTCTGTACAGTTACACAGTGAGTGACCCTGACCCTGAATAAACAGTGAATCTGTACAGTTACACAGTGAGTGATCCTCACCCTGAATAAACAGTGACTCTGTACAGTTACACAGTGAGTGATCCTCAACCTGCTGAATAAACAGTGACTCTGTACAGTTACACAGTGAGTGACCCTTAACCTGAATAAACAGTGACTCTGCACAGTTACACAGTGAGTGATCCTCACCCTGAATAATCAGTGACTCTGCACAGTTACACAGTGAGTGATCCTCACCCTGAATAAACAGTGACTCTGTACAGTTACACAGTGAGTGGGCCTCACCCTGAATAAACAGTGACTCTGTACAGTTACACAGCGAGTGACTCTCACCCTGCTGAATAAACAGTGACTCTGTACAGTTACACTGTGACTGATCCTCACCCTGAATAAACAGTGACTCTGTACAGTTACACAGCGAGTGACTCTCACCCTGCTGAATAAACAGTGACTCTGTACAGTTACACAGTAAGTGATCCTCACCCTGAGCAAACAGAGACTCTGTCCAGTTGCACAGTGAGTGACCCTGACCGTGAATAATCAGTGACTCTCCACAGTTACAGTGAGTGATCCTCACCATGAATAAACAGTGACTCTGTACAGTTACACAGTGAGTGATCCTCACCCTGAATAAACAGTGACTCTGTACAGTTACACAGTGAGTGATCCTCACCCTGAATAAACAGAGACTCTGTACAGTTACACAGTGAGTGATCCTCACCCTGAATAAACAGTGACTCTGTACAGTTACACAGTGAGTGATCCTCACCCTGAATAAACAGTGACTCTGTACAGTTACACAGTGAGTGATCCTCACCCTGAATAAACAGTGAGTCTGTACAGTTACACAGTGAGTGAACCTCACCCTGAATAAACAGTGACTCAGTACAGTTACACAGTGAGTGATCCTCACCCTGAATAAACAGTGACTCTGTACAGTAACACAGTGAGTGAACCTCACCCTGAATAAACAGTGACTCTCTACAGTTACGCAGTGAGTGATCCTCATCATGAATAAACAGTGACGCTGTACAGTTACACAGTGAGTGACCCTCGCCCTGCTGAATAAACAGTGATTCTGTACAGTTACACAGTGAGTGATCCTCACCCTGAATAAACAGTGACTCTCTACAGTTACACAGTGAGTGATCCTTACCCTGAATAAACAGTGACTCTGTACAGTTACACAGTGAGTGACCCACCCCCTGCTGAATAAACAGTGACTCTGTACAGTTACACAGTAAGTGATCCTCACCATGAGCAAACAGAGACTCTGTACAGTTACACAGTGAGTGACCCTGACCCTGAATAATCAGTGACTCTCTACAGTTAAAGTGAGTGGTCCTCACCCTGAATACACAGTGACTCTGTACAGTTACACAGTGAGTGATCCTCACCCTGAATAAACAGTGACTCTGTACAGTTACACAGTGAGTGATCCTCACCCTGAATAAACAGTGACTCTGTACAGTTACACAGTGAGTGATCCTCACCCTGAATAAACAGTGACTCTCTACAGTTACACAGTGAGTGATCCTCACCCTGAATAAACTGTTACTCTGTACAGTTACACAGTGAGTGACCCTGACCCTGAATAAACAGTGACTCTGTACAGTTACACAGTGAGTTATCCTCACCCTGAATAAACAGTGACTCTGTACAGTTACACAGTGAGTGATCCTCACCCTGAATAAACAGTGAGTTTGTACAGTTACACAGTGAGTGACCCTTACCTGAATAAACAGTGACTCTGTACAGTTACACAGTGAGTGATCCTCACCCTGAATAAACAGTGACTCTGTACAGTTACACAGTGAGTGATCGTCACCCTGAATAAACAGTGACTCTGTACAGTTACACAGCGAGTGACTCTCACCCTGCTGAATAAACAGAGTCTCTGGACAGTTACACAGTGAGTGACCCTCACCCTGAATAAACAGTAACACTGTACAGTTACACAGTGAGTGATCCTCACCCTGAATAAACAGTGACTCTGTATAGTTCTACAGTGAGTGACCCTCACCCTGAATAAACAGTGACTCTGTACAGTTACACAGTGAGTGATCCTCACCCTGAATAAACAGTGACTCTGTACAGTTACACAGTGAGTGATCCTCACCCTGAATAAACAGTGACTCTGTACAGTTATACAGTGAGTGACCCTGACCCTGAATAAACAGTGACTCTGTACAGTTACACAGTGAGTGATCCTCACCCTGAATAAACAGTGACTCTGTACAGTTACACAGTGAGTGATCCTCATCCTGAATAAACAGTGACTCTGTACAGTTACACAGTGAGTGATCCTCACCCTGAATAAACAGTGACTCTGTACAGTTACACAGTGAGTGATCCTCGCCCTGAATAAACAGTGACTATGTACAGTTATACAGTGAGTGACCCTGACCCTGAATAAACAGTGACTCTGTACAGTTACACAGTGAGTGATCCTCATCCTGAATAAACAGTGACTCTGTACAGTTACACAGTGAGTGATCCACACCCTGAACTAACAGTGACTCTGTACAGTTACACAGTGAGTGATCCTCACCCTGAATAAACAGTGACTCTGTACAGTTACACAGTGAGTGATCCTCACCCTGAATAAACAGTGACTCTCTTCAGTTACACAGTGAGTGATCCTCACCCTGAATAAACAGTGACTCTGTACAGTTACACAGTGAGTGATCCTCACCCTGAATAAACAGTGACTCTGTACAGTTACACAGTGAGTGATCCTCACCCTGAATAAACAGTGACTCTGTGCAGTTACACAGTGAGTGATCCTCATTCTGAATAAACAGTGACTCTGTACAGTTACACAGTGAGTGATCCTCACCCTGAATAAACAGAGACTCTGTACAGTTACACAGTGAGTGATCCTCACCCTGAATAAACAGTGACTCTGTACAGTTACACAGTGAGTGATCCTCACCCTGAATAAACAGTGACTCTGTACAGTTACACAGTGAGTGATCCTCACCCTGAATAAACAGTGAGTCTGTACAGTTACACAGTGAGTGAACCTCACCCTGAATAAACAGTGACTCAGTACAGTTACACAGTGAGTGATCCTCACCCTGAATAAACAGTGACTCTGTACAGTAACACAGTGAGTGAACCTCACCCTGAATAAACAGTGACTCTCTACAGTTACGCAGTGAGTGATCCTCATCATGAATAAACAGTGACGCTGTACAGTTACACAGTGAGTGACCCTCGCCCTGCTGAATAAACAGTGATTCTGTACAGTTACACAGTGAGTGATCCTCACCCTGAATAAACAGTGACTCTCTACAGTTACACAGTGAGTGATCCTTACCCTGAATAAACAGTGACTCTGTACAGTTACACAGTGAGTGACCCACCCCCTGCTGAATAAACAGTGACTCTGTACAGTTACACAGTAAGTGATCCTCACCATGAGCAAACAGAGACTCTGTACAGTTACACAGTGAGTGACCCTGACCCTGAATAATCAGTGACTCTCTACAGTTAAAGTGAGTGGTCCTCACCCTGAATACACAGTGACTCTGTACAGTTACACAGTGAGTGATCCTCACCCTGAATAAACAGTGACTCTGTACAGTTACACAGTGAGTGATCCTCACCCTGAATAAACAGTGACTCTGTACAGTTACACAGTGAGTGATCCTCACCCTGAATAAACAGTGACTCTCTACAGTTACACAGTGAGTGATCCTCACCCTGAATAAACTGTTACTCTGTACAGTTACACAGTGAGTGACCCTGACCCTGAATAAACAGTGACTCTGTACAGTTACACAGTGAGTTATCCTCACCCTGAATAAACAGTGACTCTGTACAGTTACACGGTGAGTGATCCTCACCCTGAATAAACAGTGAGTTTGTACAGTTACACAGTGAGTGACCCTTACCTGAATAAACAGTGACTCTGTACAGTTACACAGTGAGTGATCCTCACCCTGAATAAACAGTGACTCTGTACAGTTACACAGTGAGTGATCGTCACCCTGAATAAACAGTGACTCTGTACAGTTACACAGCGAGTGACTCTCACCCTGCTGAATAAACAGAGTCTCTGGACAGTTACACAGTGAGTGACCCTCACCCTGAATAAACAGTAACACTGTACAGTTACACAGTGAGTGATCCTCACCCTGAATAAACAGTGACTCTGTATAGTTCTACAGTGAGTGACCCTCACCCTGAATAAACAGTGACTCTGTACAGTTACACAGTGAGTGATCCTCACCCTGAATAAACAGTGACTCTGTACAGTTACACAGTGAGTGATCCTCACCCTGAATAAACAGTGACTCTGTACAGTTATACAGTGAGTGACCCTGACCCTGAATAAACAGTGACTCTGTACAGTTACACAGTGAGTGATCCTCACCCTGAATAAACAGTGACTCTGTACAGTTACACAGTGAGTGATCCTCATCCTGAATAAACAGTGACTCTGTACAGTTACACAGTGAGTGATCCTCACCCTGAATAAACAGTGACTCTGTACAGTTACACAGTGAGTGATCCTCACCCTGAATAAACAGTGACTATGTACAGTTATACAGTGAGTGACCCTGACCCTGAATAAACAGTGACTCTGTACAGTTACACAGTGAGTGATCCTCATCCTGAATAAACAGTGACTCTGTACAGTTACACAGTGAGTGATCCACACCCTGAACTAACAGTGACTCTGTACAGTTACACAGTGAGTGATCCTCACCCTGAATAAACAGTGACTCTGTACAGTTACACAGTGAGTGATCCTCACCCTGAATAAACAGTGACTCTCTACAGTTACACAGTGAGTGATCCTCACCCTGAATAAACAGTGACTCTGTACAGTTACACAGTGAGTGATCCTCACCCTGAATAAACAGTGACTCTGTACAGTTACACAGTGAGTGATCCTCACCCTGAATAAACAGTGACTCTGTGCAGTTACACAGTGAGTGATCCTCATTCTGAATAAACAGTGACTCTGTACAGTTACACAGTGAGTGATCCTCACCCTGAATAAACAGTGACTCTCTACAGTTACACAGTGAGTGATCCTCACCCTGAATAAACAGTTAGTCTGTACAGTTACACAGTGAGTGACCCTGACCCTGAATAAACAGTGACTCTGTACAGTTACACAGTGAGTGATCCTCACCCTGAATAAACAGTGACTCTGTACAGTTACACAGTGAGTGATCCTCAACCTGCTGAATAAACAGTGACTCTGTACAGTTACACAGTGAGTGACCCTGACCCTGAATAAACAGTGACTCTGTACAGTTACACAGAGAGTGATCCTCACCCTGAATAAACAGTTACTCTGTACAGTTACACAGTGAGTGACCCTGACCCTTAATAAACAGTGACTGTCTACAGTTACACAGTGAGTGACCCTCACCCTGACTAAACAGTGACTCTGTCCAGTTACACAGTGAGTGATCCTCACCCTGAATAGACAGTGACTCTGTACAGTTACACAGTGAGTGATCCTCACCCTGAATAAACAGTGACTCTGTACAGTTACACAGTGAGTGATCCTCACCCTGCTGAATAAACAGTGACTCTGTACAGTTACACAGTGAGTGATCCGCACCCTGAATAAACAGTGACTCTGTACAGTTACACAGTGAGTGATCCTCACCCTGAATAAACAGTGACTCTGTACAGTTATACAGTGAGTGACCCTGACCCTGAATAAACAGTGACTCTGTACAGTTACACAGTGAGTGATCCTCACCCTGAATAAACAGTGACTCTGTACAGTTACACAGTGAGTGATCCTCACCCTGAATAAACAGTGACTCTGTACAGTTACACAGTGAGTGATCCTCACCCTGAATAAACAGTGACTCTGTACAGTTATACAGTGAGTGACCCTGACCCTGAATAAACAGTGACTCTGTACAGTTACACAGTGAGTGATCCTCACCCTGAATAAACAGTGACTCTGTACAGTTACACAGTGAGTGATCCTCATCCTGAATAAACAGTGACTCTGTACAGTTACACAGTGAGTGATCCTCACCCTGAATAAACAGTGACTCTGTACAGTTACACAGTGAGTGATCCTCGCCCTGAATAAACAGTGACTATGTACAGTTATACAGTGAGTGACCCTGACCCTGAATAAACAGTGACTCTGTACAGTTACACAGTGAGTGATCCTCATCCTGAATAAACAGTGACTCTGTACAGTTACACAGTGAGTGATCCACACCCTGAACTAACAGTGACTCTGTACAGTTACACAGTGAGTGATCCTCACCCTGAATAAACAGTGACTCTGTACAGTTACACAGTGAGTGATCCTCACCCTGAATAAACAGTGACTCTCTACAGTTACACAGTGAGTGATCCTCACCCTGAATAAACAGTGACTCTGTACAGTTACACAGTGAGTGATCCTCACCCTGAATAAACAGTGACTCTGTACAGTTACACAGTGAGTGATCCTCACCCTGAATAAACAGTGACTCTGTGCAGTTACACAGTGAGTGATCCTCATTCTGAATAAACAGTGACTCTGTACAGTTACACAGTGAGTGATCCTCACCCTGAATAAACAGAGACTCTGTACAGTTACACAGTGAGTGATCCTCACCCTGAATAAACAGTGACTCTGTACAGTTACACAGTGAGTGATCCTCACCCTGAATAAACAGTGACTCTGTACAGTTACACAGTGAGTGATCCTCACCCTGAATAAACAGTGAGTCTGAACAGTTACACAGTGAGTGAACCTCACCCTGAATAAACAGTGACTCAGTACAGTTACACAGTGAGTGATCCTCACCCTGAATAAACAGTGACTCTGTACAGTAACACAGTGAGTGAACCTCACCCTGAATAAACAGTGACTCTCTACAGTTACGCAGTGAGTGATCCTCATCATGAATAAACAGTGACGCTGTACAGTTACACAGTGAGTGACCCTCGCCCTGCTGAATAAACAGTGATTCTGTACAGTTACACAGTGAGTGATCCTCACCCTGAATAAACAGTGACTCTCTACAGTTACACAGTGAGTGATCCTTACCCTGAATAAACAGTGACTCTGTACAGTTACACAGTGAGTGACCCACCCCCTGCTGAATAAACAGTGACTCTGTACAGTTACACAGTAAGTGATCCTCACCATGAGCAAACAGAGACTCTGTACAGTTACACAGTGAGTGACCCTGACCCTGAATAATCAGTGACTCTCTACAGTTAAAGTGAGTGGTCCTCACCCTGAATACACAGTGACTCTGTACAGTTACACAGTGAGTGATCCTCACCCTGAATAAACAGTGACTCTGTACAGTTACACAGTGAGTGATCCTCACCCTGAATAAACAGTGACTCTGTACAGTTACACAGTGAGTGATCCTCACCCTGAATAAACAGTGACTCTCTACAGTTACACAGTGAGTGATCCTCACCCTGAATAAACTGTTACTCTGTACAGTTACACAGTGAGTGACCCTGACCCTGAATAAACAGTGACTCTGTACAGTTACACAGTGAGTTATCCTCACCCTGAATAAACAGTGACTCTGTACAGTTACACAGTGAGTGATCCTCACCCTGAATAAACAGTGAGTTTGTACAGTTACACAGTGAGTGACCCTTACCTGAATAAACAGTGACTCTGTACAGTTACACAGTGAGTGATCCTCACCCTGAATAAACAGTGACTCTGTACAGTTACACAGTGAGTGATCGTCACCCTGAATAAACAGTGACTCTGTACAGTTACACAGCGAGTGACTCTCACCCTGCTGAATAAACAGAGTCTCTGGACAGTTACACAGTGAGTGACCCTCACCCTGAATAAACAGTAACACTGTACAGTTACACAGTGAGTGATCCTCACCCTGAATAAACAGTGACTCTGTATAGTTCTACAGTGAGTGACCCTCACCCTGAATAAACAGTGACTCTGTACAGTTACACAGTGAGTGATCCTCACCCTGAATAAACAGTGACTCTGTACAGTTACACAGTGAGTGATCCTCACCCTGAATAAACAGTGACTCTGTACAGTTATACAGTGAGTGACCCTGACCCTGAATAAACAGTGACTCTGTACAGTTACACAGTGAGTGATCCTCACCCTGAATAAACAGTGACTCTGTACAGTTACACAGTGAGTGATCCTCATCCTGAATAAACAGTGACTCTGTACAGTTACACAGTGAGTGATCCTCACCCTGAATAAACAGTGACTCTGTACAGTTACACAGTGAGTGATCCTCACCCTGAATAAACAGTGACTATGTACAGTTATACAGTGAGTGACCCTGACCCTGAATAAACAGTGACTCTGTACAGTTACACAGTGAGTGATCCTCATCCTGAATAAACAGTGACTCTGTACAGTTACACAGTGAGTGATCCACACCCTGAACTAACAGTGACTCTGTACAGTTACACAGTGAGTGATCCTCACCCTGAATAAACAGTGACTCTGTACAGTTACACAGTGATTGATCCTCACCCTGAATAAACAGTGACTCTCTACAGTTACACAGTGAGTGATCCTCACCCTGAATAAACAGTGACTCTGTACAGTTACACAGTGAGTGATCCTCACCCTGAATAAACAGTGACTCTGTACAGTTACACAGTGAGTGATCCTCACCCTGAATAAACAGTGACTCTGTGCAGTTACACAGTGAGTGATCCTCATTCTGAATAAACAGTGACTCTGTACAGTTACACAGTGAGTGATCCTCACCCTGAATAAACAGTGACTCTCTACAGTTACACAGTGAGTGATCCTCACCCTGAATAAACAGTTAGTCTGTACAGTTACACAGTGAGTGACCCTGACCCTGAATAAACAGTGACTCTGTACAGTTACACAGTGAGTGATCCTCACCCTGAATAAACAGTGACTCTGTACAGTTACACAGTGAGTGATCCTCAACCTGCTGAATAAACAGTGACTCTGTACAGTTACACAGTGAGTGACCCTGACCCTGAATAAACAGTGACTCTGTACAGTTACACAGAGAGTGATCCTCACCCTGAATAAACAGTTACTCTGTACAGTTACACAGTGAGTGACCCTGACCCTTAATAAACAGTGACTGTCTACAGTTACACAGTGAGTGACCCTCACCCTGACTAAACAGTGACTCTGTCCAGTTACACAGTGAGTGATCCTCACCCTGAATAGACAGTGACTCTGTACAGTTACACAGTGAGTGATCCTCACCCTGAATAAACAGTGACTCTGTACAGTTACACAGTGAGTGATCCTCACCCTGAATAAAAAGTGACTCTGTACAGTTACACAGTGAGTGATCCTCACCCTGCTGAATAAACAGTGACTATGTACAGTTACACAGTGAGTGATCCTCACCCTGCTGAATAAACAGTGACTCTGTACAGTTACACAGTGAGTGATCCTCACCCTGAATAAACAGTGACTCTGTACAGTTACATAGTGAGTGATCCTCACCCTGCTGAATAAACAGTGACTCTGTACAGTTACACAGTGAGTGATCCTCACCCTGAGCAAACAGAGACTCTGTACAGTTACACAATGAGTGACCCTCACCCTGAGCAAACAGAGACTCTGTACAGTTACACAGTAAGTGATCCTCACCCTGAGCAAACAGTGACTCTGTACAGTTACACAGTGAGTGATCCTCACCCTGCTGAATAAACAGTGACTCTGTACAGTTACACAGTGAGTGACTCTCACCCTGCTGAATAAACAGTGACTCTGTACAGTTACACAGTGAGTGATCCTTACCCTGAATAAACAGTGACTCTGTACAGTAACACAGTGAGTGATCCTCACCCTGCTGAATAAACAGTGACTCTGTACAGTTACACAGTGAGTGATCCTCACCCTGCTGAATAAACAGTGACTCTGTACAGTTACACAGTGAGTGATCCTAACCCTGAATAAACAGTGACTCTGTACAGTTACACAGTGAGTGATCCTCACCCTGAATAAACAGTGACTCTGTACAGTTACACAGTGAGTGATCCTCACCCTGAATAAACAGTGACTCTGTACAGTTACACAGTGAGTGATCCTCACCCTGCTGAATAAACAGTGACTCTGTACAGTTACACAGTGAGTGATCCGCACCCTGCTGAATAAACAGTGACTCTGTACAGTTACACAGTGAGTGACCCTCACCCTGAATAAACAGTGACTCTGTACAGTTACACAGTAAGTGATCCTCACCCTGAGCAAACAGAGACTCTGTACAGTTACACAGTGAGTGACCCTGACCATGAATAATCAGTGACTCTCTACAGTCCATTGAGTGATCCTCACCCTGAATAAACAGTGACTCTGTACAGTTAAACAGTGAGTGATCCTCATCCTGAATAAACAGTGACTCTGTACAGTTACACAGTGAGTGATCCTCACCCTGAACTAACAGTGACTCTGTACAGTTACACAGTGAGTGATCCTCACCCTGAATAAACAGTGACTCTGTACAGTTACACAGTGAGTGATCCTCACCCTGAATAAACAGTGACTCTCTACAGTTACACAGTGAGTGATCCTCACCCTGAATAAACAGTGACTCTGTACAGTTACACAGTGAGTGATCCTCACCCTGAATAAACAGTGACTCTGTACAGTTACACAGTGAGTGATCCTCACCCTGAATAAACAGTGACTCTGTGCAGTTACACAGTGAGTGATCCTCACCCTGAATAAACAGTGACTCTGTACAGTTACACAGTGAGTGATCCTCACCCTGAATAAACAGTGACTCTCTACAGTTACACAGTGAGTGATCCTCACCCTGAATAAACAGTTAGTCTGTACAGTTACACAGTGAGTGACTCTGACCCTGAATAAACAGTGACTCTCTACAGTTACACAGTGAGTGATCCTCACCCTGAATAAACAGTGACTCTGTGCAGGTACACAGTGAGTGACCCTCGCCCTGCTGAATAAACAGTGACTCTGTACAGTTACACAGTGAGTGATCCTCACCCTGAATAAACAGTGACTCTGTACAGTTACACAGTGAGTGATCCTCACCCTGAATAAGCAGTGACTCTCTACAGTTACACAGTGAGTGATCCTCACCCTGAATAAACAGTGACTCTGTACAGTTACACAGTGAGTGATCCTCACCCTGAAAAAACAGTGACTCTGTACAGTTACACAGTGAGTGATCCTCACCCTGAATAAACAGTGACTCTGTGCAGTTACACAGTGAGTGATCCTCACCCTGAATAAACAGTGACTCTGTACAGTTACACAGTGAGTGATCCTCACCCTGAATAAACAGTGACTCTGTACAGTTACACAGTGAGTGATCCTCACCCTGAATAAACAGTTAGTCTGTACAGTTACACAGTGAGTGACCCTGACCCTGAATAAACAGTGACTCTGTACAGTTACACAGTGAGTGATCCTCACCCTGAATAAACAGTGACTCTGTACAGTTACACACTGAGTGATCCTCAACCTGCTGAATAAACAGTGACTCTGTACAGTTACACAGTGAGTGACCCTTAACCTGAATAAACAGTGACTCTGTACAGTTACACAGTGAGTGAGCCTCACCCTGAATAAACAGTGACTCTGTACAGTTACACTGTGACTAATCCTCACCCTGAATAAACAGTGACTCTGTACAGTTACACAGCGAGTGACTCTCACCCTGCTGAATAAACAGTGACTCTGTACAGTTACACAGTAAGTGATCCTCACCCTGAGCAAACAGAGACTCTGTCCAGTTGCACAGTGAGTGACCCTGACCGTGAATAATCAGTGACTCTCCACAGTTACAGTGAGTGATCCTCACCATGAATAAACAGTGACTCTGTACAGTTACACAGTGAGTGATCCTCACCCTGAATAAACAGTGACTCTGTACAGTTACACAGTGAGTGATCCTCACCCTGAATAAACAGTGACTCTGTACAGTTACACAGTGAGTGATCCTCACCCTGAATAAACAGTGACTCTGTACAGTTACACAGTGAGTGATCCTCACCCTGAATAAACAGTGACTCTGTACAGTTACACAGTGAGTGATCCTCACCCTGAATAAACAGTGACTCGCTACAGTTACGCAGTGAGTGATCCTCACCATGAATAAACAGTGACGCTGTACAGTTACACAGTGAGTGACCCTCGCCCTGCTGAATAAACAGTGACTCTGTACAGTTACACAGTGAGTGATCCTCACCCTGAATAAACAGTGACTCTCTACAGTTACACAGTGAGTGATCCTTACCCTGAATAAACAGTGACTCTGTACAGTTACACAGTGAGTGACCCACCCCCTGCTGAATAAACAGTGACTCTGTACAGTTACACAGTAAGTGATCCTCACCCTGAGCAAACAGAGACTCTGTACAGTTACACAGTGAGTGACCCTGACCCTGAATAAACAGTGACTCTGTACAGTTACACAGTGAGTGATCCTCACCCTGAATAAACAGTGACTCTGTACAGTTACACAGTGAGTGATCCTCAACCTGAATAAACAGTGACTCTGCACAGTTACACAGTGAGTGATCCTCACCCTGAATAAACAGTGACTCTGTACAGTTACACAGTGAGTGACCCTTAACCTGAATAAACAGTGACTCTGCACAGTTACACAGTGAGTGAGCCTCACCCTGAATAAACAGTGACTCTGTACAGTTACACTGTGACTGATCCTCACCCTGAATAAACAGTGACTCTGTACAGTTACACAGCGAGTGACTCTCACCCTGCTGAATAAACAGTGACTCTGTACAGTTACACAGTAAGTGATCCTCACCCTGAGCAAACAGAGACTCTGTCCAGTTGCACAGTGAGTGACCCTGACCGTGAATAATCAGTGACTCTCCACAGTTACAGTGAGTGATCCTCACCATGAATAAACAGTGACTCTGTACAGTTACACAGTGAGTGATCCTCACCCTGAATAAACAGTGACTCTGTACAGTTACACAGTGAGTGATCCTCACCCTGAATAAACAGAGACTCTGTACAGTTACACAGTGAGTGATCCTCACCCTGAATAAACAGTGACTCTGTACAGTTACACAGTGAGTGATCCTCACCCTGAATAAACAGTGACTCTGTACAGTTACACAGTGAGTGATCCTCACCCTGAATAAACAGTGACTCTGTACAGTTACACAGTGAGTGAACCTCACCCTGAATAAACAGTGACTCAGTACAGTTACACAGTGAGTGATCCTCACCCTGAATAAACAGTGACTCTGTACAGTAACACAGTGAGTGAACCTCACCCTGAATAAACAGTGACTCTCTACAGTTACGCAGTGAGTGATCCTCATCATGAATAAACAGTGACGCTGTACAGTTACACAGTGAGTGACCCTCGCCCTGCTGAATAAACAGTGATTCTGTACAGTTACACAGTGAGTGATCCTCACCCTGAATAAACAGTGACTCTCTACAGTTACACAGTGAGTGATCCTTACCCTGAATAAACAGTGACTCTGTACAGTTACACAGTGAGTGACCCACCCCCTGCTGAATAAACAGTGACTCTGTACAGTTACACAGTAAGTGATCCTCACCATGAGCAAACAGAGACTCTGTACAGTTACACAGTGAGTGACCCTGACCCTGAATAATCAGTGACTCTCTACAGTTAAAGTGAGTGGTCCTCACCCTGAATACACAGTGACTCTGTACAGTTACACAGTGAGTGATCCTCACCCTGAATAAACAGTGACTCTGTACAGTTACACAGTGAGTGATCCTCACCCTGAATAAACAGTGACTCTGTACAGTTACACAGTGAGTGATCCTCACCCTGAATAAACAGTGACTCTCTACAGTTACACAGTGAGTGATCCTCACCCTGAATAAACTGTTACTCTGTACAGTTACACAGTGAGTGACCCTGACCCTGAATAAACAGTGACTCTGTACAGTTACACAGTGAGTTATCCTCACCCTGAATAAACAGTGACTCTGTACAGTTACACAGTGAGTGATCCTCACCCTGAATAAACAGTGAGTTTGTACAGTTACACAGTGAGTGACCCTTACCTGAATAAACAGTGACTCTGCACAGTTACACAGTGAGTGATCCTCACCCTGAATAAACAGTGACTCTGTACAGTTACACAGTGAGTGATCGTCACCCTGAATAAACAGTGACTCTGTACAGTTACACAGCGAGTGACTCTCACCCTGCTGAATAAACAGAGTCTCTGGACAGTTACACAGTGAGTGACCCTCACCCTGAATAAACAGTAACACTGTACAGTTACACAGTGAGTGATCCTCACCCTGAATAAACAGTGACTCTGTATAGTTCTACAGTGAGTGACCCTCACCCTGAATAAACAGTGACTCTGTACAGTTACACAGTGAGTGATCCTCACCCTGAATAAACAGTGACTCTGTACAGTTACACAGTGAGTGATCCTCACCCTGAATAAACAGTGACTCTGTACAGTTATACAGTGAGTGACCCTGACCCTGAATAAACAGTGACTCTGTACAGTTACACAGTGAGTGATCCTCACCCTGAATAAACAGTGACTCTGTACAGTTACACAGTGAGTGATCCTCATCCTGAATAAACAGTGACTCTGTACAGTTACACAGTGAGTGATCCTCACCCTGAATAAACAGTGACTCTGTACAGTTACACAGTGAGTGATCCTCACCCTGAATAAACAGTGACTATGTACAGTTATACAGTGAGTGACCCTGACCCTGAATAAACAGTGACTCTGTACAGTTACACAGTGAGTGATCCTCATCCTGAATAAACAGTGACTCTGTACAGTTACACAGTGAGTGATCCACACCCTGAACTAACAGTGACTCTGTACAGTTACACAGAGAGTGATCCTCACCCTGAATAAACAGTGACTCTGTACAGTTACACAGTGAGTGATCCTCACCCTGAATAAACAGTGACTCTCTACAGTTACACAGTGAGTGATCCTCACCCTGAATAAACAGTGACTCTGTACAGTTACACAGTGAGTGATCCTCACCCTGAATAAACAGAGACTCTGTACAGTTACACAGTGAGTGATCCTCACCCTGAATAAACAGTGACTCTGTGCAGTTACACAGTGAGTGATCCTCATTCTGAATAAACAGTGACTCTGTACAGTTACACAGTGAGTGATCCTCACCCTGAATAAACAGTGACTCTCTACAGTTACACAGTGAGTGATCCTCACCCTGAATAAACAGTTAGTCTGTACAGTTACACAGTGAGTGACCCTGACCCTGAATAAACAGTGACTCTGTACAGTTACACAGTGAGTGATCCTCACCCTGAATAAACAGTGACTCTGTACAGTTACACAGTGAGTGATCCTCAACCTGCTGAATAAACAGTGACTCTGTACAGTTACACAGTGAGTGACCCTGACCCTGAATAAACAGTGACTCTGTACAGTTACACAGAGAGTGATCCTCACCCTGAATAAACAGTTACTCTGTACAGTTACACAGTGAGTGACCCTGACCCTTAATAAACAGTGACTGTCTACAGTTACACAGTGAGTGACCCTCACCCTGACTAAACAGTGACTCTGTCCAGTTACACAGTGAGTGATCCTCACCCTGAATAGACAGTGACTCTGTACAGTTACACAGTGAGTGATCCTCACCCTGAATAAACAGTGACTCTGTACAGTTACACAGTGAGTGATCCTCACCCTGAATAAACAGTGACTCTGTACAGTTACACAGTGAGTGATCCTCACCCTGCTGAATAAACAGTGACTATGTACAGTTACACAGTGAGTGATCCTCACCCTGCTGAATAAACAGTGACTCTGTACAGTTACACAGTGAGTGATCCTCACCCTGAATAAACAGTGACTCTGTACAGTTACATAGTGAGTGATCCTCACCCTGCTGAATAAACAGTGACTCTGTACAGTTACACAGTGAGTGATCCTCACCCTGAGCAAACAGAGACTCTGTACAGTTACACAATGAGTGACCCTCACCCTGAGCAAACAGAGACTCTGTACAGTTACACAGTAAGTGATCCTCACCCTGAGCAAACAGTGACTCTGTACAGTTACACAGTGAGTGATCCTCACCCTGCTGAATAAACAGTGACTCTGTACAGTTACACAGTGAGTGACTCTCACCCTGCTGAATAAACAGTGACTCTGTACAGTTACACAGTGAGTGATCCTTACCCTGAATAAACAGTGACTCTGTACAGTAACACAGTGAGTGATCCACACCTGCTGAATAAACAGTGACTCTGTACAGTTACACAGTGAGTGATCCTCACCCTGAATAAACAGTGACTCTGTACAGTTACACAGTGAGTGATCCTCACCCTGCTGAATAAACAGTGACTCTGTACAGTTACACAGTGAGTGATCCTAACCCTGAATAAACAGTGACTCTGTACAGTTACACAGTGAGTGATCCTCACCCTGAATAAACAGTGACTCTGTACAGTTACACAGTGAGTGATCCTCACCCTGAATAAACAGTGACTCTGTACAGTTACACAGTGAGTGATCCTCACCCTGCTGAATAAACAGTGACTCTGTACAGTTACACAGTGAGTGATCCGCACCCTGCTGAATAAACAGTGACTCTGTACAGTTACACAGTGAGTGACCCTCACCCTGAATAAACAGTGACTCTGTACAGTTACACAGTAAGTGATCCTCACCCTGAGCAAACAGAGACTCTGTACAGTTACACAGTGAGTGACCCTGACCATGAATAATCAGTGACTCTCTACAGTTCATTGAGTGATCCTCACCCTGAATAAACAGTGACTCTGTACAGTTAAACAGTGAGTGATCCTCATCCTGAATAAACAGTGACTCTGTACAGTTACACAGTGAGTGATCCTCACCCTGAACTAACAGTGACTCTGTACAGTTACACAGTGAGTGATCCTCACCCTGAATAAACAGTGACTCTGTACAGTTACACAGTGAGTGATCCTCACCCTGAATAAACAGTGACTCTCTACAGTTACACAGTGAGTGATCCTCACCCTGAATAAACAGTGACTCTGTACAGTTACACAGTGAGTGATCCTCACCCTGAATAAACAGTGACTCTGTACAGTTACACAGTGAGTGATCCTCACCCTGAATAAACAGTGACTCTGTGCAGTTACACAGTGAGTGATCCTCACCCTGAATAAACAGTGACTCTGTACAGTTACACAGTGAGTGATCCTCACCCTGAATAAACAGTGACTCTCTACAGTTACACAGTGAGTGATCCTCACCCTGAATAAACAGTTAGTCTGTACAGTTACACAGTGAGTGACTCTGACCCTGAATAAACAGTGACTCTCTACAGTTACACAGTGAGTGATCCTCACCCTGAATAAACAGTGACTCTGTGCAGGTACACAGTGAGTGACCCTCGCCCTGCTGAATAAACAGTGACTCTGTACAGTTACACAGTGAGTGATCCTCACCCTGAATAAACAGTGACTCTCTACAGTTACACAGTGAGTGATCCTCACCCTGAATAAACAGTGACTCTCTACAGTTACACAGTGAGTGATCCTCACCCTGAATAAACAGTGACTCTGTACAGTTACACAGTGAGTGATCCTCATCCTGAATAAACAGTGACTCTGTCCAGTTACACAGTGAGTGATCCTCACCCTGAATAAACAGTGACTCTGTACAGTTACACAGTGAGTGATCCTCACCCTGAATAAACAGTGACTATGTACAGTTATACAGTGAGTGACCCTGACCCTGAATAAACAGTGACTCTGTACAGTTACACAGTGAGTGATCCTCATCCTGAATAAACAGTGACTCTGTACAGTTACACAGTGAGTGATCCACACCCTGAACTAACAGTGACTCTGTACAGTTACACAGTGAGTGATCCTCACCCTGAATAAACAGTGACTCTGTACAGTTACACAGTGAGTGATCCTCACCCTGAATAAACAGTGACTCTCTACAGTTACACAGTGAGTGATCCTCACCCTGAATAAACAGTGACTCTGTACAGTTACACAGTGAGTGATCCTCACCCTGAATAAACAGAGACTCTGTACAGTTACACAGTGAGTGATCCTCACCCTGAATAAACAGTGACTCTGTGCAGTTACACAGTGAGTGATCCTCATTCTGAATAAACAGTGACTCTGTACAGTTACACAGTGAGTGATCCTCACCCTGAATAAACAGTGACTCTCTACAGTTACACAGTGAGTGATCCTCACCCTGAATAAACAGTTAGTCTGTACAGTTACACAGTGAGTGACCCTGACCCTGAATAAACAGTGACTCTGTACAGTTACACAGTGAGTGATCCTCACCCTGAATAAACAGTGACTCTGTACAGTTACACAGTGAGTGATCCTCAACCTGCTGAATAAACAGTGACTCTGTGCAGTTACACAGTGAGTGACCCTGACCCTGAATAAACAGTGACTCTGTACAGTTACACAGAGAGTGATCCTCACCCTGAATAAACAGTTACTCTGTACAGTTACACAGTGAGTGACCCTGACCCTTAATAAACAGTGACTGTCTACAGTTACACAGTGAGTGATCCTCACCCTGAATAAACAGTGACTCTGTCCAGTTACACAGTGAGTGATCGTCACCCTGAATAAACAGTGACTCTGTACAGTTACACAGCGAGTGACTCTCACCCTGCTGAATAAACAGAGTCTCTGGACAGTTACACAGTGAGTGACCCTCACCCTGAATAAACAGTAACACTGTACAGTTACACAGTGAGTGATCCTCACCCTGAATAAACAGTGACTCTGTATAGTTCTACAGTGAGTGACCCTCACCCTGAATAAACAGTGACTCTGTACAGTTACACAGTGAGTGATCCTCACCCTGAATAAACAGTGACTCTGTACAGTTACACAGTGAGTGATCCTCACCCTGAATAAACAGTGACTCTGTACAGTTATACAGTGAGTGACCCTGACCCTGAATAAACAGTGACTCTGTACAGTTACACAGTGAGTGATCCTCACCCTGAATAAACAGTGACTCTGTACAGTTACACAGTGAGTGATCCTCATCCTGAATAAACAGTGACTCTGTACAGTTACACAGTGAGTGATCCTCACCCTGAATAAACAGTGACTCTGTACAGTTACACAGTGAGTGATCCTCACCCTGAATAAACAGTGACTATGTACAGTTATACAGTGAGTGACCCTGACCCTGAATAAACAGTGACTCTGTACAGTTACACAGTGAGTGATCCTCATCCTGAATAAACAGTGACTCTGTACAGTTACACAGTGAGTGATCCACACCCTGAACTAACAGTGACTCTGTACAGTTACACAGTGAGTGATCCTCACCCTGAATAAACAGTGACTCTGTACAGTTACACAGTGAGTGATCCTCACCCTGAATAAACAGTGACTCTCTACAGTTACACAGTGAGTGATCCTCACCCTGAATAAACAGTGACTCTGTACAGTTACACAGTGAGTGATCCTCACCCTGAATAAACAGTGACTCTGTACAGTTACACAGTGAGTGATCCTCACCCTGAATAAACAGTGACTCTGTGCAGTTACACAGTGAGTGATCCTCATTCTGAATAAACAGTGACTCTGTACAGTTACACAGTGAGTGATCCTCACCCTGAATAAACAGTGACTCTCTACAGTTACACAGTGAGTGATCCTCACCCTGAATAAACAGTTAGTCTGTACAGTTACACAGTGAGTGACCCTGACCCTGAATAAACAGTGACTCTGTACAGTTACACAGTGAGTGATCCTCACCCTGAATAAACAGTGACTCTGTACAGTTACACAGTGAGTGATCCTCACCCTGAATAAACAGTGACTCTGTACAGTTACACAGTGAGTGATCCTCACCCTGAATAAACAGTGACTCTGTACAGTTACACAGTGTGTGATCCTCACCCTGAATAAACAGTGACTCTGTGCAGTTACACAGTGAGTGATCCTCACCCTGAATAAACAGTGACTCTGTACAGTTACACAGTGAGTGATCCTCACCCTGAATAAACAGTGACTCTCTACAGTTACACAGTGAGTGATCCTCACCCTGAATAAACAGTTAGTCTGTACAGTTACACAGTGAGTGACTCTGACCCTGAATAAACAGTGACTCTGTACAGTTACACAGTGAGTGATCCTCACCCTGAATAAACAGTGACTCTGTACAGTTACACAGTGAGTGATCCTCACCCTGCTGAATAAACAGTGACTATGTACAGTTACACAGTGAGTGATCCTCACCCTGAATAAACAGTGACTCTGTACAGTTACACAGTGAGTGATCCTCACCCTGAATAAACAGTGACTCTGTACAGTTACATAGTGAGTGATCCTCACCCTGCTGAATAAACAGTGACTCTGTACAGTTACACAGTGAGTGATCCTCACCCTGAGCAAACAGAGACTCTGTACAGTTACACAATGAGTGACCCTCACCCTGAGCAAACAGAGACTCTGTACAGTTACACAGTAAGTGATCCTCACCCTGAGCAAACAGTGACTCTGTACAGTTACACAGTGAGTGATCCTCACCCTGCTGAATAAACAGTGACTCTGTACAGTTACACAGTGAGTGACTCTCACCCTGCTGAATAAACAGTGACTCTGTACAGTTACACAGTGAGTGATCCTTACCCTGAATAAACAGTGACTCTGTACAGTAACACAGTGAGTGATCCTCACCCTGCTGAATAAACAGTGACTCTGTACAGTTACACAGTGAGTGATCCTCACCCTGAATAAACAGTGACTCTGTACAGTTACACAGTGAGTGATCCTCACCCTGCTGAATAAACAGTGACTCTGTACAGTTACACAGTGAGTGATCCTAACCCTGAATAAACAGTGACTCTGTACAGTTACACAGTGAGTGATCCTCACCCTGAATAAACAGTGACTCTGTACAGTTACACAGTGAGTGATCCTCACCCTGAATAAACAGTGACTCTGTACAGTTACACAGTGAGTGATCCTCACCCTGCTGAATAAACAGTGACTCTGTACAGTTACACAGTGAGTGATCCTCACCCTGCTGAATAAACAGTGACTCTGTACAGTTACACAGTGAGTGACCCTGACCCTGAAGACAAGAGAAGTGTAGCTTCTAGTCAAGAGGAAGAAGCTTACGTAAGGTTGAGGAAGCAAGAATCTGACTCGGCTCTAGAGGGTTACAAGGTAGCCAGGAAGGAACTCAAAAATGGA
Organism: Scyliorhinus torazame; assembly: GCF_047496885.1. Taxonomy (NCBI): domain Eukaryota; kingdom Metazoa; phylum Chordata; class Chondrichthyes; order Carcharhiniformes; family Scyliorhinidae; genus Scyliorhinus; species Scyliorhinus torazame. Next base: position 167,890,543 of record NC_092724.1, read on the forward strand.
CTTAGCAGAGCTAGAATTGGGCATAAAAAGCCCTGGCGGGAAGGATTAGGGAAAACCCCAAGGCATTCTACACTTACGTGAGAAATAAGAGGATGATCAGAGTGAGAGTAGGGCCGATCAGGGACAGTGGAGGGAACTTGTGCCTGGAGTCTGAGGAGATGGGAGAGGCCCTAAATGAATATTTTGCTTCAGTATTCACTAGAGAGAGGGACCTTGTTGCCCATGAGAACAGTGTGAACCAGGTTAATAGACTCAAACAGGTTGATATTAAGAAGGAGGATGTGCTGGAAATTTTGAAAAGCATCAGGATAGATAAATCCCCTGGGCCTGACGGGATATTCCCAAGGTTACTATGGGAAGCGAGGGAGGAGATTGCTGCGCCGTTGGCGATCTTTGCGTCCTCACTCTCCACTGGAGTAGTACTGGATGATTGGAGGGAGGTGAATGTTGTTCCCCTGTTGAAGAAAGGGAATAGGGAAATCCCTGGGAATTACAGACCCATCAGTCTTACGTCTGTGGTGAGCAAAATACTGGAAAGGATTCTGAGAGATAGGATTTATGGTTATTTAGAAAAACATAGTTTGATTAAAGATAGTCAGCATGGCTTTGTGAGGGGCAGGTCATGCCTCACAAACCTCACTGAATTCTTTGAGGATGTGACGAGACACATTGATGAAGGTCGGGCAGTGGATGTGGTGTATATGGATTTCAGTAAGGCATTTGAGAAGGTTCCCATGGCAGGCTCATTCAGAAAGTTAGTGGGCATGGGACACTGGGAAATCTGGCTGTCTGGATACAGTGTTGGCTTTCATTAACAGGGGGATTGAGTTTAAGAGCCGCGAGGCTTATAAAAACTTGGTTAGACCACACTTGGAATATTGTGTCCAGTTCTGGTCGCCTCATTATAGGAAGGATGTGGATGCCTTGCGGAGGGTGAATGCATCCTCATTGTGTGCGAGGGTAGGCCTCATCCAGTTCAAAGTGGTGTATCGGGTGCATCTGTCAGTGGTGAGGATGAGTAGGTTCTTTGTGGGATAGAGACCCTACCCCACAAAGGTTCGCAGGGGGGCCCCGCAAATCACGTCCACATATTGTGGGCGTGTCCGAGGCTGAGGGGGTTCTAGCAGAGGTTCGGCGGACATGATGTCCGAGGTCCTGGGGGTGGAGGTGGTCCCCAGTCGGGAGGTGGCAATATTCGGGGTGTGGGAAGACCCGGGAGTCCAGAGGGACAAGGCAGGACTTTGCCTCCCTGATAGCCCGGAGACGGATCTTATTTGGATGGCGAAACCCGGAGCCGCTGAAAGCGGGGGGGTGAGTGAGTGACCCGGAAGAATTCCTGAGGCTGGACAAGGTCAGGTTCGTCCTGAGGGGGTCCGGGATGGGTTCACCCGGAGTGAAAGCCGTTCATTGACTTCTTTAAGGAGGTTTGAGAGGTCAGCAAGGAGGGGTTGGGGGGTGGGGGGGGGGGGGGGGTAAGGGGGTTAAAATGGGGAAGATGGGATGTGAGGAGGGGTTGGCGTCAGGAGAGTGGGGGGGGGGGGAGTGAGTGTTGGTTGTTTATTGAATTATTCGACTGTTCTTCTGATTCTGTTTGTATGAAAATGCCTTGAATAAAAATATTTTTCAAAATTTAAACAAAACAGAAAATACTGGACAATCTCAGCATCTGTGGAGAGAGAGAGAACGGAGCAAACGTTTCGAGTCTGGATGACTCTTTGTCCTGACAAGACCTACAAATAGTGGGAGTGATTGGAGTGTGAGAGAAAGACAAATAAAAACAGACATTAAATGCTTCTACAGATATAGGCAAAGGAAATGTGTAGTTAAAGTGAGCATTAGTCCCTTAGATGGTGAGACTCAGGAATCAGTAATGAAGGGTGATGGAATAGCAGAGGCTTGAAGATCTGATTCGATCTTCACAGTGAAAAATGCAAAAGGCAATCTCAGATTGGTGAAAATCAAGAGGCAAAAGATAGAGCACCAGAGAAAAGGAAAAGCTGACAAGTTCCCCAGGCCTGACAACCTGCATCCCATAGTTTTGAAAGCAGAGATAGTGAATGAATTGGTGGTAATCGTCCAAAATTGCGGAGATTCCTTTCACAGTAACTTCATTGAAGCCTACTTGTGACAATAAGCGATTATTATTATTATTAGATTCTGGAAAGGTCCTAGCAGATTGGAAGGGGCATGGGGGTATCAAGAGGGGATGGTGGAGCAGAGAGGGTGGGCACATGAGGTTGAGTGGTGAGGGGTTGGTGATCGAACAGTTGCGAATGGAACTGCCCCAACGCCTGAGTGAGCGGAGGAAAGCCTGCTCACCTGCTGACCTCCGCATGTTCCCGCCCCTCTTCCCAGCTTGGGCCTTCTTCGGGAGGTATGGGCCGGACTCCAGCCTGTTCCTGCCTCCCTGGGGGATGGCAGGGAATAACATATATGCGTGGGTTCGTTCAAACCTTGGGAATGTGATATTGGGAAATTACTTGCCTCGTGATTCCTGAGTCAATTATGAAAATCCAGTCCCCCGACACCACCTTCCCTTCACCAGGAAGGCTGATGTGCACTTCATAACATTGCTGCTTCTGCCCCAACCTGAGCTTAGCCATGGCTTGTCCATCCAGATGTAACTATTGCAATGTTTCCTGGTGTGCTTCCCATTCTCTACCATCCATACATTTCAGATTATCCAAATTTCTCCTGCCTGTATCCTAACTCGCAACCGTTCCTGTTCATTCATCATCCAGATTTTTGCTGAGCTACATTGGAAAGTATTCCTTCAGCATATCAAATGTAAAAGTCACATCCTCTCTAATAGTCCTCTTTGTATATTTTGGGAAAGAGGTAAAAGTGGGTTCTTCAGCGTTGGGGGACTACAGCAGTTTGCAGGCCATGGAGGTAAGAGTTTCACAGGAGAGCTGTGATAGTGGAGTCCGACACTTTAGGAACTTTCAAGCGGTTATTGGATAGGCACATGGTGCGCACTAGAATGATTGGGAGTAGGTTGATTTGATCTCAGTTTCAGACTAGTTCGGCACAACATCGTGGGCCGAAGGGCCTGTACTGTGCTGTACAGTTCCATGTTCATGTTTATAGCTGCTTATCTCTGTAACCTTCCCAGTCCTATGGTTCTTGACAACTCTGCGTCCTCACATTCTTGTTGTTTACACATCCTGACAAATCCCTTTCTGTGGCTGTTCCTTCAGCCATTTGGACCCTACAATCTGGAATCCATCCCGGACATTCTCCAGCTCTCCATTCCCCATCAATGCATTAAACATAGAACATAGAAAATACAGCACAGAACAGGCCCTTCGGCCCACGATGTTGTGCCGAACCTTTGTCCTAGATTAATCATAGATTATCATTGAATTTACAGTGCAGAAGGAGGCCATTCGGCCCCTTGAGTCTGCACCAGCTCTTGGAAAGAGCACCCTACCCAAACTCAACACCTCCACCCACCACCAAGGGCAATTTGGACATTAAGGGCAATTTATCATTGGCCAATTCACCTAACCCGCACATCTTTGGACTGTGGGAGGAAACCGGAGCACCCGGAGGAAACCCACGCAGACACGGGGAGGACGTGCAGACTCCGCACAGACAATGACCCAAGCTGGAATCGAACCTGGGACCATGGATCTGTGAAGCAATTGTGCTATCCACAATGCTACCGTGCTGCCCTTAAGAACAAATAAATCTACACTATATCATTTTCCCGTAATCCATGTACCTATCCAACAGCTGCTTGAAGGTCCCTAATGTTTCCGACTCAACTACTTCCACAGGCAGTGCATTCCATGCCCCCACTACTCTCTGGGTAAAGAACCTACCTCTGATATCCCTCCTATATCTTCCACCTTTCACCTTAAATTTATGTCCCCTTGTAATGGTGTGTTCCACCTGGGGAAAAAGTCTCTGACTGTCTACTCTATCTATTCCCCTGATCATCTTATAAACCTCTATCAAGTCGCCCCTCATCCTTCTCCGCTCTAATGAGAAAAGGCCTAGCACCCTCAACCTTTCCTCGTAAGACCTACTCTCCATTCCAGGCAACATCCTGGTAAATCTTCTTTGCACCTTTTCCAGAGCTTCCACATCCTTCCTAAAATGAGGCGACCAGAACTGTACACAGTACTCCAAATGTGGCCTTACCAAGGTTTTGTACAGCTGCATCATTACCTCATGGCTCTTAAATTCAATCCCTCTGTTAATGAACGCGAGCACACCATAGGCCTTCTTCACAGCTCTATCCACTTGAGTGGCAACTTTCAAAGATGTATGAACATAGACCCCAAGGTCTCTCTGCTCCTCCACAATGCCAAGAACTCTACCGTTAACCCTGTATTCCGCATTCATTTTTGTCCTTCCAAAATGGACAACCTCACACTTTTCAGGGTTAAACTCCATCTGCCACTTCTCAGCCCAGCTCTGCATCCTATCTATGTCTCTTTGCAGCCGACAACAGCCCTCCTTACTATCCACAACTCCACCAATCTTCGTATCGTCTGCAAATTTACTGACCCACCCTTCAACTCCCTCATCCAAGTCATTAATGAAAATCACAAACAGCAGAGGACCCAGAACTGATCCCTGCGGTACACCACTGGTAACTGGGATCCAGGCTGAATATTTGCCATCCACCACCACTCTCTGACTTCTATCGGTTAGCCAGTTCGTTATCCAACTGGCCAAATTTCCCACTATCCCATGCCTCCTTACTTTGTGCAGAAGCCTACCATGGGGAACTTTATCAAATGCCTTACTAAAATCCATGTACACTACATCCACTGCTTTACCTTCATCCACATGCTTGGTCACCTCCTCAAAGAATTCAATAAGATTTGTAAGGCAAGACCTACCCCTCACAAATCCGTGCTGACTATCCCTAATCAAGCAGTGTCTTTCCAGATGCTCAGAAATCCTATCCTTCAGTACCCTTTCCATTACTTTGCCTACCACCGAAGTAAGGCTAACTGGCCTGTAATTCCCAGGGTTATCCCTAGTTCCTTTTTTGAACAGGGGCACGACATTCGCCACTCTCCAATCCCCTGGTACCACCCCTGTTGACAGTGAGGACGAAAAGATCATTGCCAACGGCTCTGCAATTTCATCTCTTGCTTCCCATAGAATCCTTGGATATATCCCGTCAGGCCCGGGGGACTTGTCTATCCTCAAGTTTTTCAAAATGCCCAACACATCTTCCTTCCTAAAAAAAAATACAGGACAGAGTGGCCCATATATTACAAAAAAACTAAACAATGCTAACATCAAACAACTTGTCTTCATTTAGCATCTCTAAAGTAGTGGAACGTCCCTACGCACTATATAAACTGTATATACACTGTATAAACTGTATATACACTATATAAACTGTATATACACTGTATAAACTGTATATACACTGTATAAACTGTATACACACTATATAAACTGTATATACACTGTATAAACTGTATATACACTGTATAAACTGTATATACACTATATAAACTGTATATACACTGTATAAACTGTATATACACTATATAAACTGTATATCCACTGTATAAACTGTATATACACTGTATAAACTGTATATCCACTGTATAAACTGTATATACACTGTATAAACTGTATATACACTGTATAAACTGTATATACACTATATAAACTGTATATCCACTGTATAAACTGTATACACACTGTATAAACTGTATACACACTGTATAAACTGTATATACACTGTATAAACTGTATACACACTATATAAACTGTATATCCACTGTATAAACTGTATATACACTGTATAAACTGTATATACACTGTATAAACTGTATACACACTATATAAACTGTATATCCACTGTATAAACTGTATATACACTGTATAAACTGTATATACACTGTATAAACTGTATATACACTATATAAACTGTATATCCACTGTATAAACTGTATATACACTATATAAACTGTATATCCACTGTATAAACTGTATATACACTGTATAAACTGTATATACACTATATAGACTGTATATACACTGTATAAACTGTATATCCACTATATAAACTGTATATACACTATATAAACTGTATACACACTGTATAAACTGTATATACACTGTATAAACTGTATATACACTATATAAACTGTATACACACTGTATAAACTGTATATACACTATATAAACTGTATATACACTGTATAAACTGTATATACACTGTATAAACTGTATATACACTGTATAAACTGTATATACACTATATAAACTGCATATACACTGTATAAACTGTATATACACTGTATAAACTGTATATACACTGTATAAACTGTATATACACTGTATAAACGGGTTACCTCAGTGGGATAGACAGCTGGTTTGGGATGCAAACCAAGGCCGGCAGCGCAGGTTCAATTCCTGTACCAGCCTCCCAAACAGGTGCCGGAATGTGGCGACTAGCGGCTTTTCACAGTAACTTCATACTTGTGACAATAAAAGATTATTATGATAAACTGTATGTACACTATATAAGCAACCCTATACATCATATAAACTATATATACACTACATAAACTGCATATACACTACATAAACATCCCTATACACTATAGAAACTGTATATACATTATATAAACTATATATACACTATATAAACATCCCTATGCATCATATAAACTATATATACACCATTCAAATGCATATACACTATATAACCTATATATACACTATATAAACATCACTATACACAATATAAATTATATATACACTATATAAACTGTCTATACACCACATAAACAATATATAAACTATATATACACTATATAAACATCCCTATGCATCATATAAACTATATATACACCATTCAAATGCATATACACTATATAACCTATATATACACTATATAAACATCCCTATACACAATATAAACTATATATACACTATACAAACTGTATATAAACTATATATACACTATATAAACTGTATATACACTATCTAAACTATATATACACTATATAAACATCCCTATGCATCATATAAACTATATATACACTAAACAAATGCATATACACTATATAACCTATGTATACACTATATAAACATCCTTATACACAATATAAATTATATATACACTATATAAGGTGTCTATACACCCCTATACACTATATAAACAATATATACACTATATAAACATCCCTATACACCATATAAACTATATATACACTATATAAACTATATATATATACTTTATAAACTATATATACACTATATACGCATCCCTTTATACTATCTAAACTATATACACACTATATAAACATCCCTATGTACTATATACATTATATACACTGTATGGACATCCATAGACACTATATAAACATCCATAGACACTATATAACCTATATATACATTATATACACTGTACATACACTATATATCACAAGTGATTAGCACTGTGGCTTCACAGCACCAGGGTCCCGGGTTCGATTCCCCGCTGGGTCACTATCTGTGCAGAGTCTGCATGTTCTCCCCGTGTGTGCGTGGGTTTCCTCCGGGTGCTCTGGTTTCCTCCCACAGTCCAAAGACGAGCAGGTTAGGTGGATTGGCCATGATAAATTGCCCTTAGTGACCAAAAAGGTTGGGAGGAGTTATTGGGTTACGGGGATAGGATGGAAGTGAGGGCTTAAGTGGGTCGGTGCAGACTCAATGGGCCGAATGGCCTCCTTCTGCATTGTATGTTCAAGAATGTTTTAAAAATAAACATCCTATACATTATATAAACTATATATACACAATATATAAACTAAAAATACACCCTATAAACAGTATGTGCACTATATAAACATCTCTATACACTATATACACTATATATACACACTATATAAACATCCCTATACACTAAATAAACTATTAATACACTATATTAACTATATACACACTTTACAAACATCCCTATAAACTATATATACACTATATAAACATCCCTATACACCATATAAACTATATATAAACTGTATAAACTATATATATACTTTTGAAACTACATATACACTATATAAGCATCCCTTTATACTATCTAAACTATATACACACTATATAAACATCCCTATACACTATATACATTATATACACTGTATGAACATCCATAGACACTATATAAACATCAATATACACTATATAAACATCAATATACACTATATAAACATCCATATACACTATATAACCTACATATACATTATATACACTGCACATACACTATATATCACAAGTGATTAGCACTGTGGCTTCACAGCACCAGGGTCCCGGGTTCGATTCCCCGCTGGGTCACTGTCTGTGCGGAGTCTGCACATCCTCCGGGTGCTCCGGTTTCCTTCCACAGTCCAAAGATGTGCAGGTTAGGTGGATTGGCCATGCTAAATTGCCCTTAGTGACCAAAAAGGTTGGGAGGAGTTATTGGGTTACGGGGATAGGGTGGAAGGGAGGGCTTAAGTGGGTCGGTGCGACTCGATGGGCTGAATGGCCTCCTTCTGCATTGTATGTTCAAAAATGTTTTAAAAATAAACATCCTATACATTATATAAACTACATATACACAATATATAAACTAAAAATACACCCTATAAACTGTATGTGCACTATATAAACATCTCTATACACTATATATACACACTATATAAACATCCCTATACACTAAATAAACTATTAATACACTATATTAACTATATACACACTATACAAACATCCCTATACAATATACAAACTATATATACACTATATAAATTACAAATATACAATCTAAACTATGTGTACACGATATAAACTACATATACACTCTAGAAACATCCAAATACACTATAAACTATATACCCGCTATATAAACTACATTTTCCATGACATAAACATACATCCCTATAAACTATATATACCCTATATACACTATATAAACATCCCTATGCACTATATAAACTGTATATACACTACATATACTATTAATACACTATATAAACTATATACACACTATATAAACATCCATGTACACTATATAAACTATATATACACTATATAGATTATATAAACGCCCACAATACTATATAAACTACATATACACTCTATAAACTATATATTCACTATATAAACTACATTTTCCATGACACAAACATACATCCCTATACACTATATGAATTATATATACACTATATACACTATATAAACATCCCTATGCACTATATAAACTGTATATACACTACATATACTATTAATACACTATATAAACTACATGTAAACTATATAAACTATATATACACTATATAAACTATATAAACATCCACATATACTATATAAACTGCATATACACTATATACACATCCCTATACACTTTATAAACATCTCTATACATGATATAAACATCCCTATACACTATATAAACATTTCTATACACTATATAAACATCCCTATACACTACATAAACATCTTTATACACTATATAAACATACCTATACACTACAAAAACATCTTTATACACTGTATAAACATCTCTATACACTATATAAACATCTCTATACACTATATAAACATCCCTATACACTATATAAACATCCCTGTACATTATATTAGCATTGGCATACACTATATAAACATCCCTATACACTATATAAACATCCCTATACACTATATAAACATCCCTATACACTATATAAACATCCCTATACACTATATAAACATCCCTATACACTATATAAACATACCTATACACTATGCAGAAACAGGTCCCAATGGGAAGATCCCAGACAGGTTAATTTAAATGACGAATCTGCCCTTTCCATGATAGGATTAACAGAGCAACGCGGCTCTGTATCAATGGTACCTGCCCGACTGTCACTGACAGTCAAACATCTAGAAGAACCAGTTTGGAAGAATTAGCACACAACAGGTGGACAGGTTCAAAGCCTCATTGCGGCAGAGGCGGGAAAACAAAATGCAACAAGCCATTCAAAAATTCATTGACTTCAGCAGAACCAATGTATAAACTGGGCCGAAATCTGGCCAGTGTAATGCACAACTCATATCGATATAATCCCCATTGCTCAGGTCAATGTCTCATTTATTCTGGAGCTGTTTGGGAGATCTTCATGTTTCCCGGAACTTCAAGCAATGGCTGAGTGGGAAGAGTGGCAGGTAGAGGGATTCTAACCGCATAGACACAACTCCATCCTTGTCTACACTGCATTCACAGCAGAATGATGACCATCACTGCCATCATAGTGCTTGAGTTAGAGCAAAGAAATATCAGCCAGTCTTCCTGTTCCTGATCACTAGCCAGTTGCCTCTAGTGGAAGGTATGTGTTGGTGAGGACAGGATGGGCTTCCGTCATGCCACTGTGTCCAAATCTCATGTGGGTTAAAGAATGGCCACTTGGGTGACACATTAGCGAGCTTCACGCGGTGGAGCCTGTGCCCAGTAAAAGGAGTGAAAATGAGCCAGTAATTGCTTTGCAGAAGCACAGGGTGGCACTTTAAGGAGGTGGGATTTTGATGAATCTGATAAATGAGATCAGCTGAGTACAAAGACACAGCCTTCTTTTTTATGCTGCGACCTTTTATTTTTCCAGCCAGTTAACAGGACAATTTATAACATGACATGGAAAAATTTCCAAAGAGCTCGCCTGTGGCATCTTTCCTAAATTAACACCACCACCAGTCAGATCAAAGCGAGGACAATGTTAAAAAGGAGCTTCTTCCCATGACTCTGAGGAGTGCCTGTGACCTCTTGCAGCTGTGCTGGACACACTTTACAGTCTGATTCAAAGAGTTTGGAGTGCCTCACCTTAAGATAGCACCGGGTGCATTTGATCTGCCTTGTTTTATATCACATCCCCTCCCCCACCATCCCCAAGCACATCTTAGGAAGAGGAAGTTATGTGTAAGCCATGTATGCGATATCATCATCACTCTAATTTACAGGAGCTGGCTGGATATCTGAGGAAGTGGAGCCATGAATATCTGGCCCTTTCTCAAGCAGTAACTTCAGCTCCAGCCTTTCACATTTCTAACTTGGGAATCATAGTTTTGCCTGAAAACTTGAGGAAGTTTTTCCAATTGGTCACCCCTGAGTAAATTAGGTGCATCAGGTCGGCAGATTGGCAGGGATTGAATGACAACAATCCTATTGAATGTCTCTGTCGGTTTTACACTCGAGTGAGAAATGCTCCCAGTTCGAATTTATTTATATTAAAATTATGTCCAGAGAACATCATCTGGACATCCCCATAATTTCTGTGTTTATTCAGTCTCTATCATCTACTTACAGAATGAAGGGTCACTCAGCCTGACATCTAAACAACCAGTTATAGGATTTAGAGGCCAGTAGTGTTCAGGGCTGTGAGGATATGTTTTAACCCAATAAAAACATTTGGGAGCTATTTCTGAAACTTCCTTTTTAAAATTTAGAGTACTCAATTCTTTTTTTTCCAATTAGGGGACAATTTAGCGCGGCCAATCCACCTACCCTGCACATCTTTGGGTTGTGGGGGCGAAACCCACGCAGACACGGGGAGAATGTGCAAACTCCACACGGACAGTGACCCAGGGTCATATTTCTGAACCTTCTTCGTGTTTCTGAATTCCACATGATAAGCATGAGAGTTTCTATCATTCTGAGTGAACCTGGACAGTGAAAGACTGAATATTTGACCGTGCAGCTTAAATTGCAATCACCGGTTGCATCAACTTGCCTTGTGTTGCGTTTAGAAGGGTGAGGGATGACCTAATCAAGATATTTTAAATGATAAAAAATAGATTTGATAGGCTAGATACAGGGAAACTATTTTTACTTGTGGGGAATTCAGAAGCAGGGAGCACAATCCTGCCTCGAGTCAAGCACAGCGAAGGAGTCACGAGCAGTCACGAGCAAGAGGTTGTCTAATCTGTTCCTTTCAGGGGTACTAACTGAAAGGGCTGCCTCGTGGCACAGTGGGTGCCGCCTCTGCCTCTGGGCCAGAGGCTTTGGGTTTGAGTCTTACCCAGGGCTCAGTGGTGACAGAGATGTGTTCAGAACATTTCAATATGCCTAAGGCAGGTGGTAAAAGTAGGAATCTCTGGGTCAACTCTGCTTGATGCAAAATCACGCAACTCAAACTCTAGCCGCTGGCAAACTATTCCTGGAGAAAGTAGTTATGCAAACAGACCCAAGCGTGAGCTTTGTGGGCCTCTTGCATCATTATGTACAAGCTTCAAAGACTAGGTCCTGACAGAAGAAAGGAATGGAAGAACACCACTCAGCTCGTCAATGAATTAGATTGAGGAGTTAATTAGGTGAAGGCTGGTCTGTACCTCAATACCTCTAATCACCTTTGATGCTTATTGAAAGCTTTAATTGACCTTAGCACCCGCAACCTTCTGAGGGACAGGGTTCTAGATTCCCACTACCATTTTTGTGCAGAAATGTTTCCTGTTTGGCCGGGCTCCCAGTTTAATGTTGGCCCCCATTGTTCTGAATTCCCCAGGAAGGAATTGTTTTCCCGCACCTACCCTATCAATTTTTCAAATCATTTTAAATGTCCTGACACGTCAATACCCAAAGAGGGGGATAAAATCACAGGAGTTTTCCCCTCAATCACCCCCCAGCCCCTAACAGGACGAGCGGCAGTTCGAGAACATTCGTTACAGAGATATGGACCTACTGCATTTTATCACCCCTAACATTGTGTCATGATAATGTGGCTTTAAGAAATGTTTGGCTGCTCATGTTGCTGCAGTGATGTCAGAGTGTGGGCGGAGCTGAGCTCTGGCTCTGCTTTTTAGTTTCACTTTGAGAAAAGCTTGGGTGTGTCTGTGTTTTTTGGTTTCGTTTTCAGTGTTGGGGCTGAAGCCAGACAGAGCGGGTGTACTGTTGATCTCTCTGCCATGAAAAGACTGTCTCTTGATCATTTGGTGAATTCAGAATTATAAATGTTCTCAGTAGTGAATGTAAACCTGATGTGCTTCTGTTAAAAGGTGTTTCTTTTGTCTTCTGGATGTTGTTTGGGAAGTTATTAAGGATTACTTAGTGTTGTATTCTTTGGGGGTTGTATTTGAATTAATGGTTGCTAAGATGTTCACTGTATGTTTTAAAAAGGTTAACTTGAGTTCATAGAATAAACATTGTTTTGCTTTAAAAAATACTTTTCCATTTCTGCTGTCCCACACCTGTAGAGTGGGCCGTGTGCTCCCCACACCACAATCTAGTAAATGTTGTGGGTCAGGTGAACTCCATGATACACTTTGGGGTTCTCTAAACCCTGGCCCATAATAATTGATTGAAACAGAAGTAGTCGTCAAGGACTGTTACAACCCTGCATAGGACTCATACAACTGGGATGACCGTTCCCGAGTGCTGATTAGGTTGTGAGTTAACCAACACTAGGTAAGAGGTCATCTGCTGTAGCAGCTGACAGAAGGAGTGAGGACCCTGATGTGTGTAACTGGGTCCTGCGTAAATACTGAAGTTATGCTGAATCAACGTCTTTCTTATGAACTCTTCTGACTCCCCCTTTGCCATTTATTTCAAGGACATATTCAAAATAATAAGCAATTGAGAGGCATGAATTTGAATTGTGTGCCGTGTTAAATAAGTACAGAAAAACTCAAAAAGGGACCTGAGAATTCTGTTTGATTTATCATTTTCAACATGGAGAATTGAATTGGATTGGATTTGTTTATTGTCACGTGTACTGAGGTACAGTGAAAAGTATTTTTCTGCGAGCAGCTCAACAGATCATTAAGTACATGAGAAGAAAAGGGAATAAAAGAAAATACATAATAGGGCAACAGAAGGTACACAATGTAACTACATAAGCACTGGCATCGGATGAAGCATACAGGGTGTAGTGTTAATGAGGTCAGTCCATAAGAGGGTCATTTAGGAGTCTGGTGACAGTGGGGAAGAAGCTGTTTTTGGGTCTGTTCGTGCGTGTTCTCAGACTTCTGTATCTCCTGACCGATGGAAGAAGTTGGAAGAGTGAGTAAGCCAGGTGGGAGGGATCTTTGATTATGCTGCCCGCTTTCCCCAGGCAGCGGGAGGTGTAGATGGAGTCAATGGATGGGAGGCAGGTTCGTGTGATGGACTGGGCGGTGTTCACGACTCTCTGAAGTTTCTTGCGGTCCTGGGCCGAGCAGTTGCCATACCAGGCTGTGATGCAGCCCGATAGGATGCTTTCTATGGTGCATCTGTAAAAGTTGGTAAGGGTTAATGTGGACATGCCGAATTTCCTTAGTTTCCTGAGGAAGTATAGGCGCTGTTGTGCTTTCTTGGTGGTAGCGTTGACGTGGGTGGACCAAGACAAATTTTTGGAGATGTGCACCCCTAGGAATTTGAATAGAATGGGATATGTAGCCAGAGTGCAGTGTGTGATGATATGCATAAAGAAGTTCTGTACATAATATTATACATGATCTCCGACCACATGGTGGCAGTGTAAACCCACCATGTGACTCTGTGTCTGGAGTATTGAGAGTAAGTCGTGTTGGAGGATAAATGTATTTTGCAGTAGCTCTATAAAAATAAGTTAGTGTTAGTAGTTTATTCTTTTATTTATCCTAGTTATCTTTATCACACAGTTGTTTCATAATAAATTAATTAAACTTAAATTTCTGTAGTTCATCATTCATATCAGCCAGTCTACAGAACATGACATGGTACCAGGATTGATGATTTACTTAGCTCAAGAAGATTCTGCAAAAATTCCGAACCACTAAAGATAACTTTGAAGAGAAAGAAAGAAAACACGTTTTTTCCACTAACCTTGCTAGTTACTGGCATCTGCTGCTCGACGCACGGTAAAACTTCGAAGCCCAGGATGGAAGGTATCAAGGCACCTCAGCAGCTTCAGATTATTGGTAATGTGGATGAGAATTGGAGGGTTTTTAAGCAGCAGTTTAAGCTCTATGTTGCAGCCCTTGGTCTGTAGGCCCTGCCCGATGAGAGGCGTATCGCGTTGCTGCTCACTGTAGCAGGTCCCCAAGCAATTGAAATTTTAAACACATTTGTCTTCGAAAACGAGGTAAACAGCAAAAGCTTCGCCAAAGTTCTCAAACAATTCGATCGGCATTGCGTCCCTAAAAAAAAATGAAACCTTCGAGCACGATATATTCCGTACGTGCATCCAGAACGTGGGAGAGGCATTCCATGGTTTTCTCACTGACCTGCTGTTGAAGGCGCAGTCGTACAATTGCAGCATACTCCAGTCATCAGTGAGCAGATCGTTTTCGAAAATCTCAACTGACGCATCAAAGGATGGTTTGGGAGCGGTCCCAGTCCAACAGGGCCTGGAAGGAAACTGACTTCCAATAGCGTACACATCCAAATTGATGTCTGATACTGAACAAAGATACACACAAATGGAAAAGGAATGCTTCGGGCTGATCAATGGGCTGACAAAGTTCCATTATTGTGTCTGGGCTTCACTGTGGAGACTGACCACAGGCCACTGGTCACCATCGTAAAAAACATCTTAGCGAGATGTCCCCGAGGATTCAGCCAATGATTATGAAGTTGCAACAGTACAACTTTGAGTTGGTGTATACACCAGGAAAGCATCTCATTGTGGCTGACTAGAGCTGCCAGCATTGAGGAACCACTCCAACTGGATGAGGACGTATAGGTCCACGTAAACATGGTGACAGAGTCTCTGCCCGATCTCTGACAAGTTACAAATAATTGAAGAGGAAACCGCCGAGGACAGCATCATGCAGAATGTCAGAAAGTATCTTCATGAAGGATGGCCCGAAGGATCCTGTTCAGGCTGCTACAACATTCGCGCAGCGTTAAGTGATGTGAATGGATTTTTGCTGCGGAATCAGCAGCTGGCGATTCCTCAGGCACAACGGTCAATGATCCTCGTCAAGCTGCTTGAAGGCACTTGGGGATGGAAACATGCAAGTGGAGAACCAGGGAGGCACTCTATTGGCCTGGGATCAACCGGGACATTGAGTTACTGGTGGAAAGCTGTGAAACATGCCAAAGATTTCAGCGTATGGGACAGGTGTCAGAGGTAGGTTCTTTACTCAGAGAGTAGTAAGGGCGTTGAAAGCCCTGCCTGCAACACTAAGGGCATTCAAATAGTCATTGGATAGACATATGGACGATAAGGGAATAGTGTAGATGGGCTTTAGAGTGGTTTCACAGGTCAGCGCAACATCGAGGGCCGAAGGGCCTGTACTGCGTTGTAATGTTCTATGTTGGCATGGATCATCTCCACCTCAATGAAATGGAGAACCTTCTGGTCCTGCACTACTTCTCAAACTACCCGGACAAAGCACAGCTGCCAGATTCTACGGCCAGATGTGTCATTAAGAATGTCAAAGAGATTTTTGCGCGCCGTGGCATTCCGAATGTGGTCATGAGTGACAATGGTCCGTGTTTTGATTGCGATGAGTGGACAGAATTTGCGCGGCAGCATGATTTCCAACATGTGACCTCGAGTCCTCACTACCCTCAGTCGAACGGAAAGGCTGAAAAGGGCGTTCATATCGTTAAACAGCTCCTGAAAAAGAATTAGATAGCCACAATGACACCTATCTCGCGCTTCTAAGCTATCGTTCGGCACCATTAGTGATGGTCTCTCACCTGCTCAGATGCTGATGAAAAGGCAACTGAGAGTAAACTTGCCCCTTATTCCTCAAGAGCCCGTGAACCACACATTGACGAGAGGATTAATCTCTCAAAAAAGGAGGCAGATGTGATTCTATGATTGATCCGCGAAAAGACTCAACCTCTGCAGGATGAGGACACGGTGAGACTGGGAGATTCCAGGGGAAATGGATGGTCTAAACAGGCAAAGGTACTGCGACATGCAGATCCAAACTCGTATCTCATCATTATGGATGAAGCTGCTGTCTTGAGAAGGAATACAAACGTTTTGCTCAAAGTCCGGCAAATGTTTGTGATGCAACGACCAAAAGAAGCATCCAACAGTCTAAAACCAGCTGAAGGTCACACAGCGTACGGAACAACAAGAGGAAGATACATTGATACACGAAGAACATCAAACACAATCAACAATCACTAAAGAAAATGAAGCAACTTTGCAAGTTCAGCAGCCACTTAGAGCATCAACTCTAATGGGGTTTTGTCGATTTTAAATGGCCTTATTAACCTGATCATTTCTAGTGACTTTTAATTCTTTACCCTGAACATCTCTCTGTTCCCTGACAACATTTACACCTTATCACCAATCAAAACCCAGCATTCTGGGACAGTAACTCTCCAATCAAAACCCAGCATTCTGGGACAGTAACTCTCCAATCAAACCCCAGCATTCTGGGACAGATAAGGCACAAACCAGAAAGACTGAACGTGTGACAGACTGTAAATACTTTAAAGATGTAAATAGTTATGCATATCATGGTGAATTGTAAAAATAATCTAATGCGTGTAAATAATTTCATTTTCCAAAGGAAGTACATCATTTTATACACAACCTCAACCACCAGATGCAGTGTAAACCCACCGTGTGACCCTGTCTGGGAGCGTTGGGAGTAAGTCGTGTTGGTGGATAGACGTATTTTGCAGTAGCTTTATAATAGTTAGTTAGTGTTAGTAGTTTATTATTTTATTTATCATAGTTAACTTAATCACGCAGTTGTTTCATAATAAACCATTTAAACTCGATGTTCTGTCGTTCATCATTCATATTGGCCAATCTACAGAACATAACACAGTCCTGAACTTTCTAAAGTACTGGTCAAGAAGGGTTTGGATATCATCTCCAGCTCAGATTAACCACTGCAACAAGAGGAAGAACACTAAGTCCAGATGTAAAGGAGAGAAATGTACGTTCGAGAAAATTAGAAGATGATCAAGGTGTGAAATACCAAATGATGAATGTATAGTAACATCAATCCAGAAAAGAACAGGGTTCCTTAGTAAATGTGTGGAAAGTAACAGATACAGGGAATCTGAAAATAACGTAAACCAAGAAATCAGACATTTAAATTACAGCAGAACTTATAGTTAGAGATTTAGTATCTAGAATGTTAGGGTTTTGATTGGAGAGCTACTGCCCCAGAATGCTGGGTTTTGATTGGAGAGTTACTGCCCCAGAATGCTGGGTTTTGATTGGAGAGTTACTGTCCCAGAATGCTGGGTTTTGATTGGAGAGTTACTGCCCCAGAATGCTGGGCTTTGATTGGAGAGTTACTGTCCCAGAATGCTGGGTTTTGATTGGAGAGTTACTGTCCCAGAATGCTGGGTTTTGATTGGAGAGTTACTGTCCCAGAATGCTGGGTTTTGATTGGAGAGTTACTGCCCCAGAATGCTGGGCTTTGATTGGAGAGTTACTGTCCCAGAATGCTGGGTTTTGATTGGAGAGTTACTGTCCCAGAATGCTGGGTTTTGATTGGAGAGTTACTGTCCCAGAATGCTGGGGTTTGATTGGAGAGTTACTGTCCCAGAATGCTGGGTTTTGATTGGAGAGTTACTGTCCCAGAATGCTGGGTTTTGATTGGTGATAAGGTGTAAATGTTGTCAGGGAACAGAGAGATGTTCAGGGTAAAGAATTAAAAGTCACTAGAAATGATCAGGTTAATAAGGCCATTTAAAATCGACAAAACCCCACAGTTCATTTCCAGTGGGACAGATATATATAGAGGTTATTTTATTTTGGTATCGAGTCTCGCTTAGAGCACACGTTTAGCGCTGTGAACAGTTTTGGTTTCCATATAATAAAATGGAGGTGGATGCACTGGAGAAGATACTAAGAATCTATACTAGAGCGATACAAGAACTGAAACATGGCCTAGAAAGCGAGTGTTCTCATCCTTGTAACAGAAAAGACTCAGTGGTGATCTTGTCGGAGTGTTTCAGATTCTGTAAGGGTTTTAATCGGTTAGACACAGCAGATCGTTCAGCATTTTGGTGCGCCCAGAACCAGGGGCCCTGATAGGTTCCTCACTCCCTCCCAAAAGGCATTGCCGACCATGGATTCCACAGGATTGGTCCAGTGTGATGCTTGGTAATGGACTGCAGAGCGTGCCGTGACCGGGAACCTCCTCTGCTCCCACCAACGTCCATCAGGTGTATTGGGAGGATTTACAAGCTGATGATCAAACTGTTTGGCCAGGTTATGGCACAACTTCCATAACCATCAGTTCACTGGCAGTGGGTGGTCCCGGCGGTGTGCCACTCACTGGCAGTGGGTGGTCCCGGCGGTGTGCCACTCACTGGCAGTGGGTGGTCCCGGCGGTGTGCCACTCACTGGCAGTGGGTGGTCCCGGCGGTGTGCCACTCACTGGCAGTGGGTGGTCCCGGCGGTGTGCCACTCACTGGCAGTCGGTGCAGCCGGCGGTGTGCCACTCACTGGCAGTGGGTGGTCCCAGCGGTGTGCCACTCACTGGCAGTGGGTGGTCCCGGCGGTGTGCCACTCACTGGCAGTGGGTGGTCCCGGCGGTGTGCCACTCACTGGCAGTGGGTGGTCCTGGCAGTGTGCCATTCACTGGCAGTGGGTGGTCCCGGCGGTGTGCCACTCACTGGCAGTGGGTGTAGCCAGCAGTGTGCCACTCACTGGCAGTGGGTGTAGCCGGCGGTGTGCCACTCACTGGCAGTGGGTGGTCCCGGCGGTGTGCCACTCACTGGCAGTGGGTGTAGCCAGCAGTGTGCCACTCACTGGCAGTGGGTGTAGCCGGCGGTGTGCCACTCACTGGCAGTGGGTGGTCCTGGCGGTGTGCCACTCACTGGCAGTGGGTGGTCCCGGCGGTGTGCCACTCACTGGCAGTGGGTGTAGCCAGCAGTGTGCCACTCACTGGCAGTGGGTGTAGCCGGTGGTGTGCCACTCACTGGCAGTGGGTGGTCCCGGCGGTGTGCCACTCACTGGCAGTGGGTGTAGCCAGCAGTGTGCCACTCACTGGCAGTGGGTGTAGCCAGCAGTGTGCCACTCACTGGCAGTGGGTGTAGCCGGCGCTGTGCCACTCACTGGCAGTGGGTGTAGCCGGCGGTGTGCCACTCACTGGCAGTGGGTGGTCCCGGCGGTGTGCCACTCACTGGCAGTGGGTGGTCCCGGCGGTGTGCCACTCACTGGCAGTGGGTGGTCCCGGCGCTGTGCCACTCACTGGCAGTGGGGGGTCCCGGCGGTGTGCCACTCACTGGCAGTGGGTGGTCCCGGCGGTGTGCCACTCACTGGCAGTGGGTGTAGCCGGCGCTGTGCCACTCACTGGCAGTGGGTGTAGCCGGCGCTGTGCCACTCACTGGCAGTGGGTGGTCCCGGCGGTGTGCCACTCACTGGCAGTGGGTGGTCCCGGCGGTGTGCCACTCACTGGCAGTGGGTGGTCCCGGCGCTGTGCCACTCACTGGCAGTGGGGGGTCCCGGCGGTGTGCCACTCACTGGCAGTGGGTGGTCCCGGCGGTGTGCCACTCACTGGCAGTGGGTGTAGCCGGCGCTGTGCCACTCACTGGCAGTGGGTGTAGCCGGCGCTGTGCCACTCACTGGCAGTGGGTGTAGCCGGCGCTGTGCCACTCACTGGCAGTGGGTGTAGCCGGCGCTGTGCCACTCACTGGCAGTGGGTGTAGCCAGCAGTGTGCCACTCACTGGCAGTGGGGGGTCCCGGCGGTGTGCCACTCACTGGCAGTGGGTGTAGCCGGCGGTGTGCCACTCACTGGCAGTGGGTGGTCCCGGTGGTGCGCCATTCATCGCTTGTTTTCCCATTGAAGCCCGCCCTCTCACTGTCGGGAAACCCGCGGCTGGGGGCTTGCTGCCGTCGGGAAAAGAAAATCCCGACGGCAGATGAACTCTGGCCCAGTTTGAGAAGAATAATATTGATGCAATGTAAGGGGAACTAAATTAGCCGATGAATGTGAAAGGAGGAGACGATATGTTGATGGGATTGGATGGAGAAGGTTATGAGGAAGGACATGTGGAGTATGGACACTGGCTACGACCTATTGGGCTGTCTGACCTTTGTGCTGTGATTGGCTGGGAGGATTTTGGTTAGACCTGTTAGGAGCCTGCTGAGCTCAAACACAATTAATTGCAATTGTTCCCTTTTCCTCTTAGCCTCAGCTGGGGTCAGCTGTGGATATTTGTAAAATTCCGTAGCCGAGTGCGTACATTGGCAACGTGCTGCAGCAACGCAGAACAGCTTTCGCTGTGTAGTGAGAGGGTCAGGGCCCTGATACACACCAGGGCCTGTGCCCCAGGGCCATTGTTCGCTCCAGAACCTGGCAGATACCCAAGCTCAGTCTAACAGGTGAATAGATGTGACGCTGACTTGCTGCCTTTGGGTTGTATCCAGCCAAGCTTGTGCTGACAGTGCTGGAAGCGCCGCGTGATGGCAACAGGTTTATGAAGTCAGAACAGGGGCAGCTTATAATCACCAAAAGTGCCTTTTTAAAAGTGAATGGAGCTGTGGGACCATTTAGCCCAGTGAATAAATATTCCGAGAATGAGATAACACAACCAGGAATGCAATTAGATCATCACACGAGGCGGTGGGAAACATTTTTTAAAGAATGGAAGGTTGTTTAAATAAGTTTGTATTTGTACAGTCTGTGCAGGAGTTTCCTTTGCAGCAGCCCGTGTGGTACAGCGGAAGAGGTTCCACGTCCAATGGATCTCTCCTCCCTCAGCTTACACCATGTCCTTAAAGGGGCACAATATTCTGTAGAATGTGTTCAACACACCACTGGCCAAGCAGCAGGGAAGGGAGCGGGAACCAACCGGGAGCATGGTCAAAGAGGTGGGATTTAAAACTTCGTTTGACGGAACCAAGGAAAGATGGATGGGAGAGTGGTTTGATCTGCATGCTGAGACCATGGATGGAGGCTGACTGATGAGCCTGTGATGAAGCTGAGGGATGATCAGAGTGCGGGGCATAGGCTGGCATGGGCAATTAGAGGAGGGGGATTTGTGAACCAGCCGAGGGATCGAGATGGAGAAACTCGGGGCCAGCAGAGTTTGGAAATGGGCAGTGATGATAAGTGTCTGGAACTTGGAGGAAGAAGGACAATAGGGTCGAGGAATTGAAGTAAGTGGTCACAAAGTTGTTGCTTGAGATGGCAAACAGATAAGTTAGCACGTCTGTGGCCGAGAGAAAAGATGCCACCAGTCAATGACAGGAATCTCAATGATCACATCATTCCATTGCTTGATCAGAGTTTCCTTGGCTCTTTCCTGCTCCCGCCCAAGTTTAAAGAAAGGTTTGTGAACATTAACTGCTCGGAAACACTGTTCTAATAAACTCAGAACTAAGGTAAGGGCTGAGGCAGCGCACTGGCAAGGTTATGAAAATTAAGGACGAGGTTAAGCAGCAATTAGGCCAGGCCAAGGTTGGATTTTCAAAGTTAAAACGAGGAGGAAGAGGAAACTGAGGAAGCTGAAGAAATCTCAAAATGAGTTGAAATAGGAGATGGTGGGATGTTCTTGATTTCAGGCTGGAGGAGGCAGGGAGAAAGGAATGTTACCATCTCTGGTTACCTGTATTCGTGGAGGTTTCACATTTGACCTCCCCCCCACCCCCCCACCCCCAACCCCCGGTTCCCCCCCCCCCCCCCCCCGCCACCACCACCACCACGCCCCTCCCCTGGTCCCCCACCCCCATGCTTCGCTGTTTGTCAGTCCTTCTCGCAAACTGCTACAACCAACTGGAGGGTGGACCCTCTGCAACCAACTGGATCAGTCAAATTGCCATTTTCCCACTGTCTCAATATTTGAAAATGCATGAAGCATTAAAACAAATAATTTCAAATTTGTTTTGTTTTAAGTTCCCTGTGCTTCCCCCTGGAAGAGATTTGCAGCTTGGCAGATTCAGACGCAAAGGAGCAAATTTCAGAAGAACACTGATGGCTGAAATAGACAATATAGGGCAGCGATTTCCCTTGTGCATAGGTCAGTTTCTGACTCCTCAATTTATACACATTAGGCACACAGCTTTCATTCCCACGACATCTCGTTCCCAGAATGGGCTGGAAAAGTCGACACTGCCAGAATTTCCAGGAAGGGTGAGACAGAGAATATGAAGCAATAAAATTTGCTGCAACTTTCATGAAGGCCCATCCCAGTTTTCACAGACAGCATCTGCCTTCCTTGCAGCTCTCGCAAAGGCAAGATGCAGATTTTGATCAGCACACAACCCTTTTCCTGTACTGTGCTGCTATTGATCGCAGTGATAGTTCTCAGACTGCCTGCTGCTACCAACCAGCAATATTAGAACATAGAACATAGAACATAGAACGATACAGCGCAGTACAGGCCCTTCGGCCC